>NW_025335579.1:6490-61635 GCF_004798865.1 Varanus komodoensis | reverse complement strand
CCCAGCACCACCAGGTCCAGCATCTGCGCCTTCGTGTGCTGCGATGGGCGCGCGGGGCGCCGCGCGGGGCCCGGCCGCCGTCCCGGCCGAGATCGGCGGGGCGCCGCGCAAGCAGGCGGTCGCGGAGCTGCGCGAGGCCCCCCGCCAGGTGTGCGGCCGGCTGCACCGAGCGTGCCTGCGGTGGCTGAGGCCGGAGCGGCACACGAAGGCGCAGATGCTGGACCTGGTGGTGCTGGCGCAGTTCCTGGCCGCGCTGCCCGCCGAGATGCAGAGCTGGGTGCGCGGCTGCGGGCCGGAGAGCAGCTCCCAGGCGGTGGCCCTGGCCGAGGGCTTCCTGCTGAGCCAGGCGGACGAGGAGAAGCAGGGCACGGCACAGGTGAGTGCAGCCCCAGCAGCTGGAAACGGGGAGGGGGGGGATTGTCCCCGAATTCCTGGTGCCTCCCGGCGGATCGCTGTGGGGCCGAGAGGGAAGCCCAGGCCCAGAGCCATTCCAGCCCCTCTGATGGGGAAGGGAGACTGCAGGTCTTGTGAGGGGGCAAATCCCTCTGTTGTCTCATTTCTAGCCCCCCCCCCCGCAACCTTTTTGTTCTTGGCTACTGTTTCCCGTGCAAGCCTCCTTTCTGGAGGCAGCAGCTGAATCCTTCGACTCAGGGAAGCATCTCTCTGTAACCTGCCAGGTGCTGCCGCTTGGGAAGATCTCACAGGAGCAGCGAATTCCCGACATGTCCCCAGGTAAGGGCGAATTCCTTCAATCTGAGCAGTTCCCTGGGAACATTCCAACCACTTTTTGCCATGCGTATCTGGACTCTGTTAACTGTCTTTCTGTGCCATCTGCCCCGTATGCGAAGAAAGTGCTTTTGGTTTGGTAACACCCTCTTCTCCATTGCAGGGAATGAAATGATATCAACCAGTCCCTCTAAACCAGCTTCTCTGTATGGTGGAGCCGAATCCGTCTCTGTGCAGCCAACTCAGGTAGGGAGGGATCTTCAGAGAAGCTGCGCTGGTGGAGGAGGGCCCCGTCTTGCTTCTGGGGCCTTCAGCACTGCCACCTCCTTAGCTCAGGTGCTTCCAGCCAAAGCTGGTTTCTCCTATCCCACTTACATTTGTATAAAGGATATTGGATGTCCATCTTTTTTTTTTTTTTAAGCACTGCAGATCCATCCCTGTCTTTGTGTTCTTGACCATAAAAGGTGCAGCTAAACTGCGTCATTTTCTGCTGGCAATGCCGCCCCTCTGTCCCTGTCCATGAGGGGCTTGCAGGTTCTGGGGTGCCCCTGAGGGAAGGGGAGCCCTTTTGGGAGCTGCACCCTCTGTGTGGTGCCCACCCTCATCAGTGGCAGTGGGGTCCACCAAGGCAGCAGCTCTCCCTCGCTCTTTCAAGCCCAAACTGGCTTCCTGGAGGTTGCCTGTTCACAGCTGCACCTGAGTGCTGAGCAGAAAGAAGGCAGCCCACGGTGAGTGGGCTGCGAAAGGAGAACCTAGTCAGCATCTCGGTGTAGGACCTCCCTCCCCACACGGAGCCCTCCAGGCTTGGCTCGGCTTCTCCCCATGCCCCATCGCTGGCACAGACATGGGCCAGGCACCGCACACCAAAGTGCCAGCAAACTGTGTTTTGACTGTGGCAGGACAGAACACACCCACCCCACTGCAGCTGTCTCTTCCCAGATTCACAAGTACAGGGAACCCGCCCGCACAGCCCTCCAGGGCCTGGCTCTGAACGGGGATGCTTCTTCTTCCTCTTCCAGGGCCCCGTCTCCTTCGAGGAGGTGGCAGTGTACTTTACCAATGAGGAGTGGGCCCTGCTCTGTGCTGCCCAGAAGTCGCTGCACCGGGAAGTCATGCTGGAGAACTCCAGGACCGTGGCCTCACTGGGTGAGGGTGCAGAAGCTCTTCTGCATTGTAGAAGCTCTGGCTACATTCCATGCAGTTATGGGATTTCTCTGCTCTGTGCATCTTTTGAAGGGACGCAAGGTTTGCATGCTGCCTAAATTGGGCCCTGTGAGAATCACATTTCGAGTCTGGGGTATGTGATGAAAAGCAACTAGCATGCTGAGGAGAAGCGGATCCCCAGTGCCAGCCTCTGCTGGCATGGTTTGAACATTCATTTATATCTTTCTATCCTGGCTTCTTTTCTTCCAAAGCAGCTTCTATAATTTTCCTGCTCTCAATTTTATCCCACAACTACCCTGTGAGGTAGGTTGTGCTGAGAGTCTGTGACTGGTCCAGAGTCACCCAGTTGGCTCCAGGGCCAAGCGGGGAATAGAACCTGGATCTCCTGGCGTATGCTCTTAACCACTACACCACCCTGGCTCTCAGTATGTGATCTTGGTGACTCTGTTAAGGGGGTGTGGAAGTAAAAGTCACCTAGGAAGGCCTCGGAAGTTACAGGCAGCCTATAAATGCATGTATAAATAAAAACATTCTTCACTCTTTGGGTTTTTAAGGTTGGTTTTAATATTCAGCTATGCTTTTATTTGCTTGTGTTTTGTAAGCCACTTTGCTTGGCCTCAGAAAGATGGTACCCGAAATGCAATGCAGTGTATTCTTACTTTGCAGTTCTGACTTTGTATAGCGCTGTGGCAGGGCTGTGATAAACCCCCCAAGGACCTATGGCTTTAGGCACTATAGCAATAAAATAATAACAATAATCACTGATTGGAAGAGGGTTTTTTTTTTTAAACTCCATGTGCCCTTACTGAATTCCTCCCCTTTTTCCCAGCAGGTGATGGGTGGAAGCACCACAGTGGTGATGGACCATGTGAGGCATTAGCAGAATGGGACAAGTTGCAAGGGATGGAGGAACTCTTCCAAAACCAAGAGGGACCAAAGGAGCAGGAGGGAAACCAGGCGGAAGATGCAAGGGATCAGTTTCACCCAAGGGATAACTTCCACAGAATTCAGTTTCAGGAAAAGCCACAAGAAAAGCAAAGGAATGTCTGCCCAGTAGGTGAGGAAATCTTCAGCCATAAATCAGACCTTAGTGTGCATAGGAGAATCCAGACGAGTCAGAAGCAGCACAAATGTTTGGAGTGTGGGCGGAGCTTCAGTCAGGGCTCCAGTCTTGCTTCGCATCAGAGCATCCACACGGGAGAGAGACCCTATAAATGCTTGGAGTGTGGAAAGAGCTTCAGGCAGCTGGCATACCTCACCTCACATCAAAGAATCCACACTGGGGAGAAACCCTATAAGTGCTCAGAGTGTGGAAAGAGCTTCAACAGGAGCACAAACCTCACTTGCCATCTAAGAAAACACACAGGGGAGAAACCTTATAACTGCTCGATCTGTAACAGGAGCTTTTGTGACAAATCTGGCTTTAATATCCATCAGCTAATTCATTCCAGGGATAAGCCCCATAAGTGTCTGGTGTGTGGCAAGAGTTTCATTCGCCGTTCACAGCTTACTTCCCATGAAGGAATCCACACCGGGGAGAAACCGTACAAATGCCTGGTCTGCGGAAAGAGCTTTCATCGGAGCTCCAACCTTACGTCTCATCAAAGAATCCACGCGGCTGAGAAACGTTACAAATGCTCAGAATGTAGCAAGAGCTTCTATGATAAATCGCGCCTTCTTATACACCAAAGAATCCACACAGGAGAGAAACCGTATCGGTGTCTTGAGTGTGGAAAGAACTTTAGGCAGCATGCAAACCTTGCTTCTCATCAAAGAATGCACAGGGGAGAGAGATCCTATAACTGCATGGAATGCAGCAAGAGTTTCTATGATAAACACCACCTTCTCATACACCAAAGAATCCACACAGGGGAGAAACCCTATCAGTGTTCAGATTGTGGAAAGAGCTTCAGCCAGAGCTCAAGCCTGACTTCACACCAAAGAGTCCACACAGAAGAAAAGCCACATCAGTGTATGGAGTGTGGGAAGTGCTTCAGTCAGAGGAGGAATCTCCTGAGACATCAAAAAATTCATTCAAGAGATAAGACTTATCCATGCTTGGAATGTGGAAAGAGCTTTTATGATGACTGTAAGCTAAAGAGACACCAGGGGAGTCACTGTGCAGAGGGAAAACCCATGTCTTGGAGCGTAGAAATGGCTTCAGATGGTGTGCCGGTCTTATGCCCCCTCCAAGAATTCAAACAGGAGGAGTGCTATCGCCTTTCTGAGACTGACGTTCAAAGCTCTTGTGCAATCAGGCCTTATGAACACTAGGGAACATTGGTGGAAAGGCTGTGGTAATGCATAGGAAGCCCACATCTTAACGTAAGGCGAACCAAATGCTAACGGCCCCTGATGGCAGCTGCCTTGTCACCAGAGCAAGGACCCAAATTTCTTGGTTTGGGAGGGGGAATCTCTGACACCCTGTAATGTCTGTTTTGTGCCTTTAATGAATCCATTGTTACTTGCTGAAAGTTACCAGTCAGCCATCCGGCAGAATTTTGCTTTTGTTTCCCTTGTGCCTTAAAATTCTTTGTCTGCATTTCTATTTCCCTACCAAGATAAATAGACTTGGTGAAGACCACTTTTGCTCAGAGGAGGATTTTGTGTGCGCCACTTTTCCAAGTGATGCTGCATTATTAAACAAGCTTAGCTGATGACAGGGATGCTGTCTCCTTGTGGTTAGGCATGTGGAAGGTAGATCCTAATTTGCTCCGTTGGAGGCGTCCTGCCTTCCTCTACAGGGGAAAACAGGTCTCTTCCCACCTCTGTGTGACACCCCCTTACATACCTGTATGTCGCCAACAGATCCCCTCTGAGTCTCCTCTTCTAAAGGCTGAAGAGACCCAGTTCCCTCAGTCTCGCCTCATACCCCATCCCCTGCAAGCCGGCCACCAACCTTGTGGTCCTATGTTGCACTGCCTCTAACCTGGCTATATCCTTCCTGTAATGAAGGGCCCAGAACTGAGCACAATACTCCAGTTGCGGGCACACCAGAGTTGCATAGAGTGATAGTAATGCCTTTCCCAATCTATGCACTTCTGGCTATGCAACCAAGGGTGGCGTTCACCCTCTTGACCACCGCATCACACGACTGACTCATGTTCAGCCTGCAGACGGCTGCCACCCCAAGGTCCCTTTCACAAGTGCTGCTCTCCAGCCACTTGTCCCGTAACTTGTACTTATGACACCCATTCCTGTGTCCCAAGTTCAAGACCTGGCACTTATCCACATTGAGCGCCATCCTGTTGCCAAACAGCGTGGCAGAAGAGCCATCTGTGGCAGCCGTGACCCCAACCCTGGCCTGAGCAGCCACCAGTGCGCTTCACCTCTTTCTAGTTTCGAGGGCCCTGGACCTTGAGCAGCCACCAGTGGCTGGGACAGCCACAGCAGCAGATGCACCCCTGCCTTGCTCCACCTGGCCCAGTCTCCCCCTGGCTGCTCCCGCACAGCTGGAGGGTGTCCCCAAGGGAGCCAAGGACCTCGGAAGAAGGCCAGGGTAGTGAGTGCAGCCGCACAGCCACAGGGTCCTGGCTGCGGACTGCTGCCCTCCCTTAGAGGGGGAAGAGCCGGAACCCTCGGGGGCAGCGTCTGGGGTTCCCCAAGAGCAGGGCTCAGAGGCAGAGGGGATGCACCCCATAGAAAAGAAGAGGAGGAGTGCACCGCTTCAGCTCCAGAAGAAATCCAAACACTCAGAAAGGGGAGGTTTCTATGAGACACAACAGTGGCTTAATTAGCCTACTGAGCTAAGTTCCAACTGGACATGAATTAGTGCAGCCAGAGCCGCTTGGGTTGCAAACTACAGTGGTACCTTGGCTCACGAACTTAATCCGTTCCATGGCTCTGGTCGCAACCCCAATTAGTCACGAGCCAAGTCAAATTTCCCCATAAGGTTTAATGTAAATGAGGTTAATCTGCTCTGTAAATACTCTTTTTAATCACAAAAATTTGAAACTAACAAAGAACAAAGTACAGTACAGTAGAGAAGACTATCCTAGGTGGTGGGAAGGTTAATGTTTGGAAGGAGAGTCCAAATGATACTCGTGTGATATCGATCTTGTTTGTGGCAGGAGAAGATGAGCATGATGGTGATCGCGCTTGTGTTGGGAAGACAGGCATGATCGTGATTGTGTTCGTGCGACAACATGTCTGCAATCATGCTCTCACCCAATGCAGAGATCGCGAACTGATGCAAATGTTTTGAAATTTTTGTTCGCGACTCGATTTGGTCATGAACTGAGGCATTTGTGAGCTGAGGTACCACTGTACAAGCCTCGTTACCTGTGTTCTCGAACTTGGTTGAAGCCTGCGGGAAGTGAGACTCCCGGCCTGTTTACCGGACGGTCTTTTCAACTCTTGCCTGACTTGGAGCTTTGGACATGCGCTAAGCACACGGCCTTGACCCCCGGACTGACCTGACAGTTCTCAAGAAGGAGACTCAGAGAATGGGCTGTGTGTGTCCAGGAGCCCTGCCAGCTGCAGCTTCATGTCCGGAGGGGACAAGATGACAGAAGAAGCCCCCCACCTGCAGGTCTCCCTCTCCTCCCTGCCTCTCCACGGCTGTCCCAGCACAGGGCCGTTGATGTGACGCACAATCCACGTTTGTGCTCAGACTCATCTTGACTCAGAAGGAAACGTTCAGCTCAGGCATCTTGGGGAGGGGGAGGAGAAAGGGGGGCAAAATAAAAGGGAGCTTTCCCTAAAGGGGGCACCAGCAGCTGCACCCACAGGAAAGACATTGCAAAATGGAGAGACACCCCTTCCTCTCCAAATGATACCCCGAAAGTTCAAGATGAATGACACCAGTCTAGAAGCGGATCCTTGGGTCTCCAAAACCAATAAACTCGTTGGATTTCAGTTTAGCCACAGCATCATCTTGGATTTTTACTCTGAAAGAATGCCAGGAAATATTTCAATTATAAAATGCAGGCAAGATGCGAGCTAAACTTTTCAAGGCTGCTCCTGCCTCCTCCCATGGACAGCTGGGCCGGGGCTCTGCCCAAAGGCTCTCTGAAGTTGATACAAGTCAGTAAGACTGGCCTGAGGGTTCAAATGCACCCAGAAGGAAAGAGCCTGGCCCACAAGGCAGTGCAGCCTACTGGTGAGATCTGGCCCACAGCTGAATTCCCTCCTCAGAGCTTCCAGACCCCAGCAGCAACCTTTAGTTTGTATTGAAAATAACCTCGGAAAAGGGCATTCCATTCCAGTTATTATTTTATTCTTGGCATAACAGTGTTACTGTTCTCATTTTATATTTAAATGCCATCTTAAGAGAGAGGCTGCTGGGGACGGAGACCCAGCGTGCTCCATGCTCCCAGAACTGCAGCCTCTCTCCAACCAAGGAATCATTCACTTGTGATGGTACTGAACGAATTCTCAGCATTAAAGTAATTAATTGGCAAAAGCGCAGTTAATTAGCAGTCCATCAGCTCAGAATGCGTCAGTGTACAGTCTGAAAGATGCTTGCGAAGCACCAAGCAACAGACACAGCAGCACTGTGCATAATGGGGGTGGCCTACCCGGGAGCGACTCTCACAGCTGAGTGGGGCAGTGGGGTGGGGGGGCCTCTGTGTGGTCCTGCCAGTGGGGAGGGGGTTTTGGCCTTGTTTCAGCTCATGATCAGCAATTCAGGAAGGAAAGGAAGAATAAGCATGTTCTCAGCACCTGGCAGGATGAGTCCCTAACCCAGCTGCAATAATGCAGGCAAATGGAAAGAAGGGAAAGCCGGCAGTTCTTCACCGGTTCAGCTATGATTCCTTTTGGCTTTACAATTGGTTTTCTGTCTCTTCAGCTTTGTATCTCCAAAGGAAAGACGTGAAAGTATGAGCTTCATTAGGAAGTGCAGAAAATGGTTGTTTTACACTGGCAGTCACTTGGATTGCAAGGCGATCAAACCGGACAGTCCTAGAGGAGAACAACTCTGACTGCTCTTTAGAAGGCCAGATACTGAAGATCAAACTCAAATATTTTGGCCACCTAATGAGAAGAAAGGACTCCCTGAAGAAGAGCCTGATGCTGGGAACAATTGAGGGCAGAAGGAGAAGGGGACGGCAGAGGAGGAGGTGGCTAAATTGAGTCACTGAAACAGTTGGCTTGAGCTTAAGTGGACTCTGGGGATGGTTGAGGACAGGAAGGCCTGGAGGAGTGTGGTCCATGGGGTCACGATGGGTCGGACGCAACTTCGCGACTAGCAACAACAACAACCCAGAGGGTAAGCCAAGGAGTGCTGCAAGGGAAGAGAGAGAGAATTTTAATTTTAAGAAACTGCATTAATAAATTGGAAGATCTGTCTTTGGAAGCCATGCAGGAAGGAAGAGGGTCCAAGAGGCTGATTTGCTCTGGGGACTTTTGTATTCAGCCCCCTCACTTTCCCATGCACAAGCTGAAGCGTGATGAGAAGCTGGCAGGCTTTGCTGCAGAGGCGGGAAGGCCTGCTCCTGCCCCTTCGGACGTGGCCTTCCAGCGGTGAGTTCCAGGCATTGTCAGCTCCTTTGGACAGGCATCTTTGGAAAGGCAGGACTAGGAATTGGGGAGGAGGTGGGGAGAGACTGTACCTGCAGGCTGCTGCATGGGAGTCGCTAGTGAGAGAGAGAGAGAGAGAGATGAGGCCCTGCAGGGAGGGGCTATTGCCTGATGGTCAAAGCTACCCAGACGTCCCCCTCCCTGACTCCAAACTGCCACTCAGCACATGAAACCCTCCTGTGGCTTTTCACAGCCAAATTCCATCATTTTTGCATGATACAAAGCACCTCCCTAACAGCCGAATGGAGCCTTCCACCTGTTTTAAGGGTGAATTGTCCAACTGAACCCCTCTGGTGGAATCCCAGCAGCACCCCTGGGAGGGCTGGAAATGCATCTCCCTGCCAGTCATTGCCCCCTTACCTTTCTTGCTCCTCAGGTAGAGGGAGAGCCCCATGGCCACAAAGACCACACCCAGCAGGGCCCCCATGACCCCCGTCCACACTTTGCTCCTGACAGACACGGAGGTCCATGGCTCTGAAGAGAGAGGAGAGGAGACTCATGTGAGAGCTGGATCAGGGCCAGGCTTGGCCTCTCAACCCCAGGATTTGGTGGGGGGGGGGGCATTCCATGTGCTACAAGTGGGGAGGGAGACCTTCCAGCCCCACAGCTGATGTTTCAGGGATCGGCCCTGTCTGTGAGGTCCACATGGCTGAGTTTATGCTTCCATCCCTCCCAGGCAGGGCAGTCTCAGACTGGAATATCCTGCGGAGGCAAGTGTGGGGTTGGACGCAGCTCCAGATGGAACAAAAAGGGGGGAAGTGGAGCTGCCAACATCTATTCCTGGGGGGAGACCTGCATCCACCGATCCCTGCTACTCCCTCCTAAGAGGCCACCCTTCCCCCTGCTCACGTTAGGCCCCTCCTTTCCTTCCCCCAAATGCACCCACAAACTCACCCATTTCCCAGGAGTGCCCCCACAGAGGGAAGGAGGGGGAGGGCCCTACCCCACTGCACGGTGATGGGCGTCTGCAGGCTGGCGTGCTCCACCTGGCAGGTGTAGACGTCTCCGCGCTGGGGGGTGTCCTCCAGCATCACCTGGGTCTGTGCAGGTCCTCCCCATAGAAGACCCCCTCCGTCACCCATTCTTCAGCCAGCGGACCTCGATCTCCCAGGGGTAGAAACTGGCCGCGGTGCAGAGCAGCAGGGTGCGGGGGGAGAGGGGGTCATCCTTGGTGGGGGAGATGGTGACCGTGGGCTGGACTGGGGTGAGAGGAGGGGAAGTGTGAGAGATGCGAGGAGTGCGAGTGGGGATAGATGAGGAAGAGCGGAGAGGGATGGGGAAGAGGAGGGGAATCCCTGGACCAGACTGAGGCTAGCACCTTTGGTGTGCAGAATGGGGAGATGGCAACATAGAAACACAGAAACAAAGTGAGTCAGTCAGAAGGGGTCTCCCAGGCCATCTAGTCTGTTATTCCCAGGTTGTTCTTTCTCCCTTCCTGAAGCTGGGGACAACATTAGCCCTTCTCCATTGTCCTCCATGGTTTCTCAAAGATAACAGACAGTGCCTCTGAGAGTTTTCCTGCCAGTTTTGAAGAAAAAAATTATATTCATATATTTGGGCTTTCTTGATTTGGATGCAAAAAAAGCAGGTGTTCCTTGACCATTTGTGTATTAATCTCAAGTTTCAGTCCAGGCTCTTAAGTCTGTAGAATTTGTAGATAATTTCTTCTAGAAGAGTCCTTTCCTGGAGGAGATCTGGCCCCCATCATGCTGGAGGGTCCTGCGGGCAGCTGGTTGGCCGCCATTTGCATGGGGGGATGGACTGGGTGGACCATGGGCCAGATCCACAGTGGCACTTCTTTTGTTCTTGCCAGGCCTTTGGACAGGAATGGGGGTCAGTCCTGCGCTTGGGGGGCAGCTGTAGGGCCTGTGGTGAGGTGGTGTGAAGGGTAGGGCTTGATCTGCCCTTGTTGGGGGAGGGGGGTACCAGAAACTGCAGAATATTGGAAGAGGGAGAGAGAGACCCCACTTCCAGGCCCCCATCGCTGACAACTTCCCACCTTCATGTTATCAAACAACATTTTCTGATTTTTCACCATTCAGCAAGATCAAAATTTATTAGCCTTCTGTTGATTTTGAGCAAAGTCAGCCTGCAAGTGTGAGCGAAGCTTTCAGAACTCCAAGCCCCAGAATTGCAGCAGCTCTGAGAAAAGCAGAACCTGGCCAGGAGCGACTGTCAGCACTGCCCCGTCAGGGGGCATCTGTGGGGTCCTGAGGGTGAGGAAGGGAATGTGGCCTCTCTCAGCCCTTATTCGGAAACCTGGGACTCCACAGGATGAGTTCCAACCAAGCCACACAGTCTGGCTCTTGAGCCAAAATCCAGGGGAGAGGATGGGCAAGCGTGTTCTCAGCGCCTGGCAGGATAAGTCCTGCCCCAACCCTCACCCACCCAAGCAAAAGCAGACAGAAAATGCCTATTGGTCTTTGCAGGAGCAGTTCAGTGGTTCTCCTGGTGTCAATCTGCAGCTTTCCAGCCCTTTCGCATCTCCCAAGGACTGAATAGAAAAGCTGAGCTCCAGAAGGAAGTATTGGAGTATCTTCTTTTCTGCCTGAGCCCTGGAGGACTAGCCGATGAGTGCTGCAGGGAAGGGGTGGGGAAGCAGACAGGGAAATTGCAGTGGGAAATAAAAATAGGAGAAGGAAAATCCATGCTCGGAAACTGCGGGAAGGAAAGAGGTTGGGGGCTGCTGACTTGTTTGGGGGTTTTGCCCCCAGCCACTTCTCCCCTTGCAGCCCCTAAAGGTTTCCTGAGACTATGGCCCTCCAGGGTGGCTGTGAATGCAGCCAGAGGAGAGGGGAAGCTGCCCACTCAAGCCCCACCCGGGGATCTTCTGCTGCCCCCCAAAGCCTCCTTGTCCACAAAGAGACCGCAAAGGGAGGCCCAGAAAGGGTCTCTGCAGCTCTCAGCCTGTGCATTGAGGGATCAATTTGGAGGGTTTGACAGGAGCAGAGCAAAAGCCAGAAGGTTGGAGCAGGCCAGTCCCTGCCGGGGCAAAGTCCTGCTGAGCTTCTCATCAGTGTCTGAGCATTGCAAAAAATTCCCCCAAATCAAAAGATTCCCTCAAGCCTCTTTCCCACCCTCGCCCCCTGACAGCAACACCCCCACTGAAGCCAGACATGTCTGTGCAAATGTGCAAAAAGTGCCCCAAGACACCCCACCCCCACCCCCCAGACATGCATACCACACTCTGAACAAGCATCTGTGGAAAGGCAGGACAGAAATGGGGAGCAGCAAATGGGGAGGAGGCGGGGAGAGGCCGTACCTGCAGTTTGCTGGATGGGAGATGCTGGAGAGAGAGAGAGAGAGAGAGAGAGAGAGAGAGAGAGGGAGAGAGAGAAAGAGAGAGAGTTCAATGCATTAAGGGAAGGGCTGATTCCTGAGGACCAATGCAACACCCCACTCCCAGACCCAGATCAGCTCCTCAAAGCAAAAGCTGCCAAAGGCTTTCCATGGCTAAGCCCAAATCCCCCATTTTTGCAAAATACAAACTGCCTTCCCAGGAAAGCTGCTGAACGGAGACGGCCACTGATTTGGAGGGGGAATTCCTAGCCAAGCCCCTCACAGAGGCCTCCTGGTCTTTGGGTAGACAGGAGGGCAGTGAAGCTGGGGACCCCTGTCCCGTGTCTCTTGATGCCTCCAGGACCCTGTGCAGGATCCATGCATGGCCTGCCTTAGCTTTGGGGAAGGCCCAGTTTTTTGAGTTAAGAGTCCCCCCACTTCCATAGAAAGGGATCAAACTGAAACCCAGTAGCATCTCTGAGGTGGCTGGAAATGCATCTCTTTCCCTGGAGCTTCCCCCCACCACAGCTTCTCAGGTGCCCTCCAGTGCCCCCCTTACCTTTCCTGCTCCTCAGGTAGAAGGAGAGCCCCACAGCCACAAAGATTGTGCCCAGCAGGGCCCCCATGACCCCCTGGCAAACTTGTAAGCTCTGGGGAGAGAGGAGGGGAGACTCGCATGAGAGCCAGATCAGGGCCAGACTTGGCCTCTCACTCCCATAGATTGACAGGGAGCCCATTCCATGCGCTACATGTAGGAGGGGGTCCTCCCACCCCACAGCTGGTCTCCAGGCACTGGCTCAGTCTGCAAGGTCCACATGGTTCATATTTCTGTCCCTCCCGGGCAGGGCAGTTCCAGATTGAAGTATTGTGAGGAGACAAGTGTGGGGCTGGACGCAGCTCCAAGCTGAACAAAATGGGGTGAGGTGGGGCTGTCAACATCTCTTCCTGAGGGGAGACTTTCAGCCACCCACAGATCTCCTCTGCTCCCTCCTAAGAGGCCACTCTTCCTCCTGCCCACCTTAGGCCCCTCCTTTCCTTCCCCCAATCCACCCACAAACTCACCAGTTCCCCCCACAGAGGTAAGAAGGGAGGTGGGCCATACCCTACTGCACAATGATGGGCGTCTCCAAGCTGGCGTGCTCCACCTGGCAGGCATAGACATCTCCGTGCTGGGGGGTGTCCTCCAGCATCACCTGGGTCTGGTACATCCAGTCCCCGTTGTGCAGCTCCTCCCCGTAGAAGACCCCCTCAGTCGCCCGTTGCCCATTCTTCAGCCAGTGGACCTCAATCTCCCAGGGGTAGAAACTGGTGGCGGTGCAGAGCAGCAGGGTGCAGGGGAAGAGGGGGTCATCCTTGGTGGGGGAGATGGACCGTGGGCTGGACTGGGGGAGAGGAGGGGGAGGTGTGAGACATGTGAAGAAGGCAGGAAGGGTGGGAAGAGGAAGAGTGGAGAGGAATGGGGAAGAGCAGGGGGAGTCTTCATTCACTGCTTTGCACCATACAGAGCAAATGTTCTTGTATCAGATTTACATGAGGCAAATCATAGCTGATGTCCTGGAAGCATTTTTTTGAAATTAATGTGTAGAATTCAAATGTCTCCGAAGCACTAACTAAAAATCTGATATCTGCAACTTGGGCCCACATTCCTCTCTGGACCCATTATGCATCTATTCAGACATGCTCTGAAGTTCAGTGGGACTTAGTCCCTGCATGGGTCTGCAGTGCTTTGCTTGGGAATAACTCCCATAGAATGGAACAGAATCTACTTCTGGCTTGACATGTACAAGGCTGCATGTTGTGTGTTTGCGTGTCTTTTCGTGGTGCATGAAAGGGCCCCCAAAGTGGCTTCTTCAGCTTTGACGGAGGATAAGACCACCTCCGCTCCTCTCTCAGACACCAGCAGAAGTGTGTGCCTAATGGTCATGTGTAACAGAATCAAAAACAGGTTTAGCTTTAGTTTCTCACTCTATCCAAACTGAAACAGGGCAGTGATGCAGGATCAGAACCACGATGCTTGCCCATGCCAAGGAAGCTTTCGTCATCCCCTAAGGTTGAAAGCAGCCCTGAAGCAGCAGAGTCAGTTGTGAGGTCAAAGGGATGGTGTCCTGTTTACTAAATGCTGGAACTTCTTATGCCCTTCCAGCTCGACCCTTTTCTGAGAAACACCCTGTTGGACAACGCTTCCTTCTTGGGTGCTGTCTCGCTGGATGAGGATGGAGACCTGACTGCGGACCTGGACATTGTGAACTGGGTGGTGCTGCCCAATCGCTCTGTAATTAGAGAGGCATTTGGAAGCATCGAAAGACGGGGAGGACCAGGCCAGCGGGTCACCATCCCCCGGGACACATGGTGCGGCCCCAAAGGCTCAACAAGGTGAGGGCCGTCCCCTGTTCTTGGCATCTGCATTTGTTTCTTGAAAGGTTCTTTTGGTTCCCAGGAATATTATAAGCTGCCTTTGACTGTGTCCTGGCCCACCATTGGGTAGGCCAGTTCCAAGGATGCGGGAAAATAAGTGGATAAAACACAGGTCAACTCAGTTAAGAAGCCCCAAGTTGTTAAATTGCCGACTTGGAAACAGGCAGCTCAGAATCTAGCCAGCTGCAGGAAAATGCAGAGCCCCACTTCCATGCTTGGGAAGCTGCTCCGAGGTTGGAGCAGGGACTCTGAATCTGGGCCTCCCTCTTTGGGCTCATGATTGGCCGGCTGGCAAACATTGTCCCACTGCAGTTCCTGTGGTTGGAAGACCATGGGTGCATGGCTCTCACACCTTTCCCTTCGTGTTCCTTGTCTTTCCGCTCAGTCGCTTCCTCAGTCCAGGTGCGTGGAGAGGTGTCGCCCAGGATTCGCCAAGGTGGTTTGGGAGGGTCAGCCTCTTTGCTGCTACACCTGCGCCCCCTGCCCGGAAGGGACCTTTTCTGCCCTGGAAGGTGAGCAACTCTATAGAAAAATGCTCAGTAGGGCAGGGAGCCACCCGGAAAGTGTCTGTGAAACATTTTCGGAACCATTTAAACACTGAGCTTTGTTTGCCTGGCATGGGGGTTTTCAGTAAGATTCAGTGAGTCGTCTCAGACTATCCACTTTAAAGCCGCAATCCAGTGGCGATTCAATGTTTGAGTTTTCCCTTGTGATTTTCAATGGGGAAAATGATTTAATTTCAATTCACTGCTTGCTATTAAATTTTTTTAAAGAATTGATTAATATATGTCAGTTTTTTTTCAAAAAATATTAGCTACTTAATACAATACCAAATACATCAAAAACATCATTTAATGTAAGGTGTCCTGAGACATTCTGTAGGGAAAGGGATAGAAAAGCTTTTAATGAATAAATGAATTGTTAAAAACAATAAAATGAAAAGGAATAACAAAAAAGACATTCCAAATGCATTGAATTCAATCAATTAGAGCAACTAATGGTTAGATTGAATCATACAGAACACAAAGGTTGACTTCAACACCTGGACCTTCAATTGCATGATGATTAGTTATTATATCTGCATACACATTTTTTCTTTTTTTCTTTTTTTTTCCCCTCTCTCAGGAGGAACCCTTCCCAATCCTTAATTGCACTGAATCATACAAGGGTTTAATCCCGTTCCCCTTTTATTAATACATATTCTATGATCAAACCCCAAATATCCTCAAAATGATTCTCATTCGTTAACCCTTTTCTCACCTTAAAGCTACAAGTTAACTTCTCATTAATCGCTATATTCCACATTTCCTTGTACCAATCACTGCATTGGAAATCACAAATTTCCTTCCAATTCTTCACGATGATTAATCTCACAGTGGTTAATAAAGTTGTTATTAATTCTTTAATGTCCCATTTCCAATTTCTTTCTTGAAATAGTGACAATAAGGCAATTCCAGATTCAGCTTCAATGTCTAAACTTAATATTTTATTTATTTATTTATTTATAACATGCATTTATATTCTGCCTTATTGCGAAGCACTCTGGGTCACTTACAAAATCTAAAAATGCAGTATAAAATATAAAAAGGTAATATAAAATATCAATTATTAAACAATATAAAACACAGCATAAAAAAGAAAGAGGAGGAAAAGATAGGAAGCGTGACTGTGAAGGGAAAAATCCTTAAACATCTAAAACCGTTGGTTATTAAAATAATGGTTGAAGAAAAAGGTCTTTACCTGGCACCAGAAGGAGTATAACGTTCGTGCCAGGCGGGCCTCTCTGGGGAGCACATTCCATAGTCTGGCTCTCCTCCAGGTAGACACCCTCCATACTTCCTTCAAGGAGGGTTCCCGGAACAAGGACTCTCCCACAGATCTTAAGGAGACGAACCTTCAGCACAATTTCCTTATGCTCAGTTGATGAAAAGAATGATATTAGGTTGTATTCCATTAAAAACTTACTTTGCTATTACTACTACTATAGCAAAACTATTTTTGTACTGCTTTTTACATGCAATGTCTTTATGTCCATAATTCCAGACAAGAAAAACAGTCAGAAATAAACAAAACAACCCCTCCTCAAAAAAAGATTTTTTCCAAGTATCCTCTGCAGATATCCCTCACAGAAGAGGGGATGGGAAGGTGCATCCATCAAGATGCAGTCTTGGAAACACTTCCCTCCGTGTGTCTCCTACTTTACCTTTAGATCAGAGGCGGAGCACCTGGTGCGCTTGTACTTCAGTTTGCTCTCCATTTCAACAAGGTCATTCTGAAGCTAGTAACATAAAGGATTAATTCGGAGCTGGGCCAAATTACTTCATGAGCCAGGAGGGCCCTCTGGAACCATCATAGGGAAAAAGAAGCTCTTTTAGAGAGGGACTTGGACTTGGGGGCCTGGTCATGGTCTCACCCCACCAAGGAACGTATCAAGGGGCTTTGAGGCCAGCCCCTTGCCACCAAACCAGCCCCAAAGTTCCGGCTGGGATTGTTCTTGCTTATGTGGCATCTTCCAGGATTCCAGTTTAACAAAGAATGATGTTTCTTAATCAAGAAACAACTCTTCATCAACATTCCTTCCACTTGTCTGCCATTCCTCCATTATTGGACACCAGGGCTGCCTGGAACAAAATCTCTCCCTGGGTCTGCCCAGCCCTGTCCCTGCCAGGACCCCTTCAGCACTTCAGAGATATGCCTCCTGAGCCCAGTGTGTGTGCAGGTGAGAAGCAGGGGCTTCTGCAAGCCATGAGGAAGCCCTCCACCAAGAAATATCTCCTCCTCCTGCACCACTGTGCTGCAATCCCCCACCCCCTCGCCACCCCTCCCACCAGTGCTGCCTCTTCTGCGTAAATTCCCACTCCCCAAAATTATAAGTGATGGGATACAGAGGGGAATGGATGAATACAGCAGCTGCCACTGTTCTCCTTTCCTGATGCGGCCCATTGCACCAAGTGTCCTGAAGACCAGTGTCCCAACATGGACCGGGGTTGATGTATTTCCCAAGGCTATCACCTTCCTTTCCTATGAAGAACTTCTGGGGATCACTCTGGCTTCCATTGCCCTATTCCTGTCCTTGACCATAGGATTCGTGTTAGGAATTTTCATCAAATTCCCAGAAACGCCAATTGTCAAGGCCAACAACCAGAACCTCTCCTACAGTCTCCTCGTGTCCCTCCTGCTCTCCTTCTTGTCCTCCTTCCTCTTCATTGGCACACCCCAGAAGCAACCTGCCTCCTCCAGCAAACAGCTTTCAGCATCATCTTCTCAGTGGCCGTCTCTTCTCTCTTGGCAAAAACCATCACTGTGGTTCTGGCCTTCATAGCCACTAAGCCAGGGAACCGAGTGAGGAGATGGCTGGGGAAGAGCTTGACTAACTCCATTGTCATCTCCTGTTTCAGTTCCAGGTTCTCCTCTGCACCACCTGGTTGGCCACCTCTCCCCTTTTTCCGGACTCCAACATGCACTCCCATGCTGGGCAGATCATCCTGCAGAGCAATGAAGGCTCTGTGACCATGTTCTACACTGCCCTTGGCTACATGGGCTTCCTGGCTGCTGGCTGCTTCAATCTCCATGCCGAGTCTGGATTGACCGGGGTGGCTCAGGACTTCATGGCCTCTATGACAGCCATGGGCCTGTCTCAACACATCATTGGCCCGACCCATGAACATGGGCACACTCTGGACCTGGTTTTCTTGACGGGGCAGGAAAAGGATGACCTGAGGGTGAGGAACTTATATTTGACTCCCCTGTCATGGTCAGATCACCTCCTGGTGAGGTTTGTGCTCAAGAGCGGCCTCTCCCTCTATAAGAGTGCGGACCCGATTGCATGGGCCCGCCCCCAGAGCCGGATGGATCCGGATGGATTCCTGAAGGCCCTGGTGGAGTTTCCGGCTGACAAGACTGGTGCTCCTGTCGAGGCTCTGGTCGAACTGTGGAAGGGAGAGATGACCAGGGCTGTGGACACGATCGCTCCCAAGCGTCCTCTCCCACCGGGCAGAGTCCGCTCTTCCCCTTGGTATACACCTGAATTGCAGACGATGGAGTGAGTTGGGAGACGACTAGAGCGTAGGTGGAGGAAATCATGGGATGAATCTGACCGAACACACTTGAGAGCCCACTATCGGGCCTATGCTGTGGAGGTGAAGGAGGCGAAAAAGAAGTTTTTTTCTGCTTCCATTGCCTCCTCACAATGCCGTCTGGTGGAGCTTTTTCGAGTGGTACAAGGCCTGGTTCGCCCGGGTCCTAAGGAAGATCCGATGCCACCCTCAAAGGCCCGCTGTGATGACTTTGCCAGGCATTTCAGGGAGAAAATCGTTTAGATTCGTCACGAGCTGGACTCCACTAATGAATCAGAGGTCTCTGGGGAGACGCCAATGCTACCGTCTGGTCCAAAAATATTGGAGGAATTTCAATTATTGCGGCCCGATGATGTGGACAAGGTGCTTGGACGAGTATGTCCCACCACTTGCCTATTGGATCCTTGCCCGTCTTGGTTAATAAATCACTCCAAGCACGGGATTGGGACCTGGATCTTGGAAGTGGTTAACGCTTCTCTGAGGGAGGGTCGAGTGCCTGCCCCTTTAAAGGAGGCGGTAATAGGACTGGTCCTGAAGAAAGTGTCACTGGATCCAGAGAGGCAACTAACTATAGACCTGTGGCCAACATCCCGTTTCTGGGCAAGGTGTTGGAGCGAGTGGTGGCGGGACAACTCCAGGCACTCTTGGATGAAACTGATTATCTGGATCCTTTTCAGTCCGGCTTCAGACCCGGGTACAGTACTGAATCTGCCTTGGTCGCCCTGTATGATGACCTGTGCAGGGAGAAGGACAGGGGGAGTACATTCCTGTTGGTTCTTCTGGACCTCTCAGCGGCTTTCGATACCATCGACCATGGTATCCTTCTGGATAGGCTAGCGGGATTGGGGGTTGGAGGCACTGCTTTGCAGTGGTTCCGCTCCTATCTCAACGGCCGGTTCCAGAAGGTAGTGCTGGGGGACTATGTCTGTGCGCCATGGCAGCTATGCCATGGAGTAATACAGGGCTCCATTCTATCCCCTCTGCTATTTAACATCTATATGAAACCACTGGGAGAGGTCATCAGGAGGTGTGGGCTGCGGAATCATCAATATGCTGATGATACCCAGCTCTACCTCTCCTTTTCCACTAATCCAGGTGAGGGAGTGGCTGTGCTGAACCGGTGCTTGGCCGAGGTAATGGAATGGATGAGGGCCAACAAACTGAAACTCAATCCAGACAAGACGGAGGTCCTGTTGGTTGGCGGATCGGGCTTCGGAGAGGGTGGATTCGACCTGGTCCTGAATGGTGCAACACTCCCTCTTAGGGACAGGGTCCGCAGCTTGGGAGTACTCCTCAACCCGGAGCTTTCTTTGGAAGCTCAGGTGACAGCGGTGGCGAGGAGCGCCTTCCTTCAGCTTCAGCTGATTAATCAGCTGCACCCCTACCTGGAGTACGACTGCCTGGCGACGGTGACACACACGCTGGTGACTTCCCACCTAGACTTCTGTAACGCGCTTTACGTGGGGCTTCCCCTGAAGACAGTCTGAACACTTTAATTGGTGCAAAATAGAGCTGCCAGGTTGCTGACGGGGACGGGGCGTTATGTTCACATGACTCCAGTCCTCCATCAGCTTCACTGGCTTCCCATTGAAGCCCGGGCCCAATTCAAGGTGTTGGTTATGACCTATAAAGCCCTAAACGGCTTGGGTCCTGGCTACCTGAACGAGTGCTTACGTCCGTATATGCCCGACCGCCCCTTGAGATCTGCGGGAGAGTCCCTTCTCCGGGAACCCTCCATGAAAGAAATTAGGAGAGTAAGTACTCAGAGGAGGGCTTTCTCTGCGGTGGCACCCAACCTATGGAATTCACTCCCCAAGAGGTCCACCTGGCACCGTCGTTACTGGTTTTTCGGCGCCAGGTAAAGACCTTTTTATTTAAACATCATTTTAATTTTTAAAATATATGATCTGGCCAGGGCAACTTCTTCCTTCTCTTTCCTCCTCCTATATTCTTTATTTACTTATTTTATACTGTTAATTTTAATTTTATATTATTGTATCTCAGTGTATTTTTTTTATTTTTGTATTTATTGATAATTTATTATGTTCTATGGTATTTCAATGTATCTTATTGTGTTGTACGCCGCCCCGAGGCCTCGGCTAGGGGCGGCTTAGAAATGTTAATCATCATCATCATCATCATCATCATCATCATCATCATCATCATTAATTATACACCTCAGTAACAATTCATGTCAGATGCTGTAGCAGAGAGAGGTAAATATTTTGTATGAGTCTAAACTGAGTAAATGTAAGATGGCAATACGTTTACTTGATGCGCTTAAAGCATGGGTCCTCAAATTACGGCCCGCGGGCTGGATCCAGTCTGCCATGCCCATTTAATCAGCCCACTCCAGAGGTTTTGGACTTGCCACATATGCACACAGGCACATGGCTTACTCTCAAGGAGATCGCTTTGGACTGCTCGGAGAAAACGAGCTCCTTGAAAGCAAGCTGCAGCCTTGCCCCACGTGCTCCCCAACCCCTCACTGACCTGCACCCGCTGCCGCCAGCACCACCTTGGGTGAGGCATGAGGGCATATAAGGAAGGAGGCATTATTCGACTGGTCCCCATCAGCAGCCTGGCAGATCTACTTTGTGCCAGCTGAAGTATCCAGACCGTTTTCAAGGGGATCCACACATGGAGCACGTTACAGTAATCCAAATGGGAGGTTACCAGAGCATGTATCACTGTTGCTAGGGGGTGCTCATCCTTGTAAGGATGCACCTGATGGACCAATCGAAGTTGTAGAAACACTCCTTGCCACCGCCACCACCTGGGTTTCCAGTGACAGCTCCGGGTCAAGGAGTACTCCCAAGCTGTGGGCCCTGTACTTTAGAGGGAGTGCAACCCCATCCAGGGCAAGGTCCAAGTCACCTACCTGGAGACCTGCACCGTCCTCCAACAGGACTTCAGTCTTATATGGATTGAACCTCAGGTTATTGGCACTTATCCAGCCCATTACCTGAACCAGGCACCAGTTCAGTACAGCCACCCCCTCACCTGGAGCAGATGTAAATGAGAGGTAGAGCTGGGTGTCATCAGCATACTGATGACTCTGCAGCCCAAACCTCCTGATGACCTCTCCCAGCAGTTTCATGTAGATGTTAAAAGGCACAAGGGACCAAATAGAGCCCTGCGGAACCCCATGGCAAAGCTGCCATGGCACACAGCTATAGTCCCCCAGCACCACCATCTGGAATTGGCTGGTCAGATAGGAGTGGAAATAATGCCACACAAGTGCCTTATATTCCTAAGTCAGTCAGCCTACCCAGAAGGAAACCACGGTCAATGGTATCCCATAACTGGAATCTTTAATTAGCCAGGAAGGGCAAGGGTCAAGAAGACAGGTGGTAGGAAGTACCATCCCAAGCACCTTGTCCACATCATCAGGCCGCAATTACTGAAACTCATCCATTAATGATGGGCCAGACGGCACTCTGGAGTCCTCCCATTCTGGAACTGTATCAAGTGTGAAGTCCAGATCACAGCAAATCTGAGTGATTTTTTCCTTAAAGTGCTGGGCAAAGTCATCACAGCGGGCTGCCAAAGGTGTGACCACGTCATTTTCCTGGCCAGCATGTGTTACGCCTCGCACTATTTGGGAAACTCTGCCAGATGGCACTGTGAGGAAGCAATGGAAGTGGAGAAGAACTGTCTCTTTACCACCCTCACCGCCCCAGCATAGGCTTGATAGTGAGGGCTTAATTGTGTTCGGTCAGATGCATCCCAAGATTTCCTCCACATGCACGTTAGCTGTCTCCCAGCCTACTTCATTGCCTGCAGCTCAGGTGTATACCATAGTACCAAGTGGGCTCTGCTAGGCAGGAGAGAACGTTTAGGAGCAATCAGCTGTACCCACCGGAAAATCCCCCAGAACCTTCACGAATCCATCTGGATCCATCTTGCCCCATGGGTGGACCATCTTAATAGGGTCCACACCCCTCTGGAGGGAGGAATCAGCCCCAAGCACAAACTTCATGAGGAAGTGGTCTGACCATGACAAAGGAGTTAAGATCAACATTCTCACTTCCAGGCCACCCTCTTCCTGCTCTGTCGAGAAAACCAGGTCAAGTGAGTGACCTCTTTCATGGGTTGAGCAGTGGCATGTTGAGAAAGCCCCATGGCTGCCATGGAAGGCATGAAGTCCTGAGCTGCCCCGGGCAGAACCACCTTGGCATGGAAGTTGAAGTCCACCAGGACCAACATCCTGGGGGTCCTCAGTACCAGGTCCGAGACGATATCTGTCAGCTCAGGCAGGGAGTCTGCTGGACAGGAGGGTGCATGGTACACCAGCAGAGTCCCTAAACTTTCTCGATCGCCCAATACCAGGTACAAACACTCAATGCATGGCCTTGAAGGGATAGGAAGCCCTGTGAGGGGAATGGTGGCTCGGTGAATTAAAGCGACCCCACCTCCCCTCCCCTCTGAGTGTGGTCAATGTTGCACCAAGTACCTGGGCAGGCAAAGTTGTGTGAGGGAGACATCTCCCCCTTTTCCCACCCACGTCTCAGTAATATATGCCAGGTCAGCCCCCTCATTCAAGATCAAGTTGTGAATGAGGGATGTCTTCCTGCGGACCGGCCTGGCATTCAACAGCAACACCATCAGGCCCAGTGGGTGGCTCATATTGCTGCCAGGATTCTTCTGGTTGGGGGAGTAACCAGAAATGTGGACCAGTATCAAACATTGGTTCCTCCTTCTCCTTTGCTGGCCAGTTAGGCCCCCAATGCCATAGCTTCCCCAACCCAATGGTGGTGCTTTCATACTCCCCAGGTAAAACCATTCCAATTTAAAAACAAAATAAAACACTGTCGCTCAAGAGGGGGGAAGAATGGAGTCTCTGGCTCAGCGCAGCCCCTTGTGGCCCCGAACAGTCCCAAATGACAGCCCTTTGGCCACTGACCCAAGGCCGCCGGCCCTGGCCACGCATGGCAGGATAATGGCTCCATCTGGCCCACCCATGGCAGCTCTGTCCCCAGTGCAGCACAGTTCCCACCTGTGCCTCCAGAGGTGAAGGGAGCCAGGATGGGGCTGCAG
The DNA here is from genome assembly GCF_004798865.1 of Varanus komodoensis. Lineage (NCBI taxonomy): Eukaryota > Metazoa > Chordata > Lepidosauria > Squamata > Varanidae > Varanus > Varanus komodoensis. The sequence goes on along the minus strand of NW_025335579.1, from coordinate 38,413 downwards.
AATCTCCCTGTTGCACAGATGGCAGTGGCAGCGTCTCTGCCCTGGTGTAGTTCTGCAATATCCAGTGGTGAGAATAGAGCTAAAGCAAAATATATAAGGCTGGTTTCTGTCCTTTTTCAATTCCTCTCTTCACTTTGCACTCTCCTGTTCTTGATGAAAGGGCAGATGAAGCCATGTGCTTCTTGGAATTCAGCCAATACCCTCACAAGTCCACCTTCCTCCTGGCTGCCAGTCCCCCCAGGCGGCTCACGCTCTGGGCTGCCAGGGAGGCATCCACGATTGCTTGCTGCTCCCATTTCCTGCTCCTTGATGAACCCCCCCCCAGACGTGGGCTATCTGGCCCCCCCCCCCCATCCACTAGGAAGGGTCTGGCCTGAACCAGCTGCTTCCCAGCTCCTGCTGGCTTCCCGAAGCAAAGTCCAGCTTAATGGCTGCTCTGCCTCCCCTTCCATGCCACATGTGGCAGCCCTATTCCACAGGCCTGGCTTGTCACAAACGTCCCCTGTGCCCAAAGGGTCTTACACTCTCCCCCCTACGCCCTGTCTGCACCCACGTGTTGAGGCCCCTCCACTGTGCCTGCTCAGCTGGCCCCATGCATGGAGCTTTGGAGAAAGCCACCTTGGAGGCCTGGACTTCCCCCTTCCACCAGCCCAGGAATTTGACCTCCAGGCCCTCATGGCCACGTTTCCCATCACTGGTTCCGCATGGGCCACCAGCCCGCTGTCCATGAGGCTGTCTAGATGAGGTGGCACCAGAGGCCTTCTCTCCAGGCTAGCAGCTCACCTGCTTTCTGCGTTCCTGCAGATCATGCTGCCCACTAGCAGAAACCCCTCCGCTAGAGGAGCTTCCTGCAAGTGGGAAGGTGCCGGGTCACCTCCAAGGGAGAAGTTTGCCCCTCCCAAGGAACACGCAAAAAAGTATAGCGAAATGGACAAATATAAATAGGACAATGCATAGCTGGAAATTTTAGATAGATGCGTATTTAAAATAAAAAGGTTTTTTTAACCGTACATCTTTTTGGATCAGAAAATTGGGTGCTTTTAAACACTACATGTTTTCCATTCAAAAATCTGTTTTTCCCAGTAGGGAGAAGGAAAGAGGCTCGAGCCTGGGAATGCAAGTGAGCAGGCAGGAGCTCGGAGGGAGCTGAGTGTTGAGCATCTCGGCAAGGGTGGGAGCAGCTGGTGAGCAGCATTTTACCCTGAGGCACCCCCTCCCCACCGTGCTGTGTGCATGCAGAGCTCTGCCAAAGGGGCTGCCTGATGAGAGGGACACCGGGGAGGGAGGGCAGTGTGACCCAGCAGAGAGACAGAGCTGGAAGCAATGCTCAGCGGGGGGGGGGGGGGTGGCTGAGAGAAGGTGCGGAAGAGGTTCAGAGCAGGGCAGGGGGGCCAGTTATGCCCTGGGCTTCATGTGCAGGGTTTCTTTTGGAAGGACACCGGTGGCAGTTTTCCCCCTGCTGTTTCCCAACTGGCACAAAAGGTTGGAGGCCTTTTCAAGAAAGATCCACTGAGCTCAAAGCTGCCCTCGCCATAACCCCCATGCCCAAGTGAGGCACTTCAGGGGGATTTCTGCACAGGCATGTTTTCCAGCCACGCTTGAGGCCGCATGGAGAGATCAGCATGGGGCAGAGGTGAAGGCCTTTCTCCCCATAATTAGTTCCAACATGGTGATTCCTCCTCCCACTTCCCCTGTACCTCGAGGGGTTTCTCCCGAAGATTGCCTGGGACGCAAGCAGCACACGCAGGAGTAATACTTAGGAGTAATTACTCAGGAGTAATATGCACACAGGAGCAATACTCAGAGGAATTCAGCCACTGGACGCTACTGAAACTAGGAATAATGATGATTAGCAGTATCGTGGCTCAGAGAGCTTCAGCTATGGGGAGGAAAAGAAGTGGAGCCCATAAGTCAAACAAATAGCATGCACGGTGGAGAGACCCGTCCTGTGCACAGAGGCAGGGGCACAGGTTCAGGAATGCCAAAATGCCATGGAGTGCACAGGGCAGTGGTGGAGGTGAAGCCTTGACAACCCAGTGCCTGTCCTCTGCTGGATCTCCCATCTCATGCAGAGGGCACGAGTGAGGTGAACTGGCCCTGGAACCAGCCTTTGTTTGCTTCTGGTGCTGCTGCAGCTTCCGCGGGCGAGCGGCAGGCCGCGGCAGGCCGACTGCTCTGATATGTGGAAGACACTGACAATGGATCCATGGAGCATCCACGGGCCGGGCAACCCCCTCCTTAGTGGGGTGATCCCCATCACACTGCCCGTTTTCACAAAGGCAGACCTCTTCCATGCACGGCCACACAGAACTTTCCTACAAGGGAAAGTAAGCGGTGACTGAGCTGGGCCCGGGGGTGGCTTCTTGGAGCTGGCCTGGGAGGGAAGCTTGGGGCGGTGGTCTCAAGAGCGAGCCCCCTCCCAGTGTACAACCGCTGTCTGGGCACATCAGGGCTTGTGGCTCTAGTCTGGACAGTCATGAATGGGAGGGCGTGGGACTTGAGCCTGTGCAGAGGGGCAGCGTGCATGTGTGAAGGCATGAGGGTGGGGCTACAGGGGACGTTGCCCCTCCTTGCATTCCTGCTCCCTCAACTGTTTCTCCCCACAAAACAGCAGGGCTGAGAGGTGTGTCCAGAGGCCGGCACAACTGACACGGAGGTGTGCTGGGCGTGTGCATGCTAAGCAAGCTGAAAGGCACCAGGCATCTCAGTGGCTGAGAGAGGCTGAGGCAGCTCAAGTTGCCCTTGGCAGCCCTTCCTTGAAGCAGAGTTTGAAATTAATGCAAATCCCACACCCTGGAAGTGGTTTCTGACCTGCTAGATCCAAGAGAAGTGAAATTCCACATGTGTTTCCACATGGTGCTCCCCACCCAGAAACCTGCAGGCTTGGGAGCATCCCCTGCAGAGCACAGGTGGTTACCCATTGGGAAGGAAACTTAACTCAGTATCCTTTTTGGTTTCGCTTTGTTCATCTCTTCTGAAACATGGGTTTAGAATGTGGGGAGCTGAAGGAAGGAGGGAATGGGGACAAACTGAGAGTAGTATCCCAAGACTCACTAAAGAGACTGTCATGGGAAGTTTTCTAAAAGCTTGACCCATTGCAACAAGAGAAAGAGGGGACTTTGCAAGGCGGTGCTCTCTGATTCGCCATGGCACCCTTTTAATCCCACCTCTACATACTGATTCATATTAAACCATCTACTGTGTACTCCTAGTTTTCTGGGAGTTCTCCCGCTGGCTCTCTGTGGTTTTACCCCTTCTACAGGCATGGACCTCACCTAGCCAGATCTTTCCTTGTAATGTCCTCTCTTCCCCAGACTGAGACCCCATCCAGCAACAGGTCCAAAGCACATGGTTGCTCAGGAAACCATTTTAGTCTGGCCTCCTTGCTATGCCTTGAAGTGACTTAGAAAGCCCTGGACTGCAGGATTTCATACCTCTGCACACTTCAAAGAAGCCAGATCTCACTTTTTCATTTCTGTTGGTTATCTCCCCAAGGGTTTTTCCAGAAAGTCCTGGAAGATCCTGTCCTTCCTCTTCGCCACTGAGGAGATCAACCGGAACCCCACGCTCTTACCAAACATCACCCTGGGCTACAGCATCCACGACACCTACTTTGATGCGAGGATGACCTCAGACGCCCTGCTGGACCTGCTCTCTCCCGGGCAGGCGAACGTGCCCAACTACAGCTGTGGGAGGCAGAGTCACCCTCGGACATCTCCAGCCAGATGTCAACCCTCTTGGGCATGTACAAAGTCCCACAGGTGAGGATCAAGTGGGTAAGCTAGTGGGAGGCTGGCTGTCACTGCGTCACTTCTCTAGTGAGTGATGGGTAGAGAGGGAGAGGGAGAACTGAGTGCTGCCAGCAGACTGGCTATGCCTCACGTCAGATTGCCTGGTGAACCCTGCAAGTCTCCACATTGGAGGTCAGTGACAGCAGGGACAAGGTGGTCCCCTGTGGCACCACTCTGGCCAACTGCCACAGTGGCATGGCTCAGTCACCACGTGCTTCCCTGGCACCAGCCCTGCAGTTCCGAACCATTCCCTTGCAAGTCGGTCTCACCATATTTTTCCACCCCAATATTTCGACCTTGTATTTCATTGCCATCAAATGTGGTCAAGGCTCAAATCACTTTTCACCCCAAATTATTGAGAATGGGAAGAGAGACTCTGGCTGTTGGGATAGAGGAGGAACACCCCATTCATGAACAGTGCTGCCCTACTCATTCCACACAGACCAGACTGGAGTTCCCAAAGCAGAGTTTGCTGCTGGCAGACAACCACCCAAATTGGGCAAGTTTCTTCAGATCTGCAATTCTTCCTGTCATTTTCCCAAAATCACACTGAATTTTACTGTTTCCTAGGCAGGTTCGCCTAATTTGGGGTAAAAATTATTTGAGCTTTGATCTGAAACTGAACAAAACACCTCACCTGTCCCTCTCCTTGCCAGGTCAGCTATACCTTGGTTTCTCCTGTTTGGAATGATGAAACCCAGTTCCCCTTTTTCCACCGGATGGTCCCCAGAGACCAAACCCCATACGGGGGCATTGTCCAACTGCTCCTGCATTTCCAGTGGACATGGGTCGGTCTCTTTGCTCCAGACACCGACAACGGTGAGAGGTTCACGAGGAGCCTGACCCCGGAGCTCACCATGAATGAGATCTGTGTTGTCTTCACACAGAGCATCACGGGACTGAACACGAACCAAATGGAGTTCCACCTGGTTTCGTACCGGAAGTGGACTTGGGTCAACGTTTATCTTTACTGTGCAGAGGCCCGGGCCTTCTCAGATGGACTGTTCACCCTCCAACAGTATGTTGAGTTTGACATAGAACCCATTCCGGGGAAAGTCTGGATCACAACCGCTCTGTGGGACATCACCATGGAGCTGAAAATTAATTACCAGCCCTCAGAGCACATGCATGGCATCTTTTCCTTCCTGGTCCAAACAGACAAAAGGTCCCAGTATGAAGATTTGCCACACTTTTCCTCAGACACCTTCTGCTTTCTGCTGCTATCATTTCCATCTTGCTATTCCAAACACCCTTTGTCGAAGAAAGGCTGGGCAAGATTCACACAGAATCCAAGCATGGAGGTCCTTTCCGAAGAGGACAAGGAGAGGATCCTGTCTCGAGACAGCCACGTCATTTACAACTCTGTTCGCACTGTGGCCCAGGCACTGGATGCTGCATCTCGGTCCAGATCCAGGAGGAGGATCGTGGAGGGTGAAGACGGGCCGCGCACCTGGAGGCTGCAGCCCTGGCAGGTAACCCTTCTCATCACAGTGTTCCTGCTGAACTAGAAGGTCTATGGCCCAGTCCCAGGATATTAGCCTCTGAGAAGAGCTCAAGTGTAGCAGTGTGCCATCATGTTGTGTGCGGATGGAGCAGATCCAGCAGACCCAATCCCTGTGCTGTCCCCATCCCATTTGGCCTCCTGACATGGTGTCGGAGGACCCAGGACAAGCGACAGGGCCCCCAAAACTGGCTCATCTCCTCTGCACTATGCTGGACCTTCCCCACGCTCCCAGTGGAGTCCACCATCTTGATGGCCCTCTCTGGTCCTTCCTGTAGCTCACCTGGCTGCTAACTCTGGAACAGGCTGGCTCCTTGGGGCACCTCCTTCCACCCCCTTTTCTTGGAGAAGTATGAGTGTGTGCATGTGGGGGGATTCCAGGGGTATTCCTTGAATCTGTCTGGCCCTTGCTTTGCCTGTGGGTGGTGGGCGTGCGATGCTGGAATACCAAGCTGGCTCGTACGACGACCATGCACCTTCCACTCTTGAGCATCTCTTCATCATTTATTTATTTATTTATTTATTTATAGCATTTTTATGCCATCCCCATAGCAGAAAGCCTCGGGGCGGCTTACAAAGAAGACAAATAACGTAAAATAACATTAAAAATTTAGAGCATCTTGGCAAAAGTTTAAAATCAACAAATAAAAACAACAGTTAACAATTAAAATATCATTTTAATAAAAACGTCTTTGCCTGGTGCTGAAAAACAAATAACGACGATGCCAGGTGGACCTCTCTGGGGAGCATATTCCATAGGTGGGGTGCCACCGCAGAGAAGGCCCTTCTCCGGGTACTCACCCTCCTAACATCCTTCATAGAGGGCTCCTGGAGAAGGGCCTCCTCCATCGATCTCAGGGGGCGGGAGGGCATATATGGATGCAAGCACTCCTTTAGATAACCAGGTCTCAAGCCACTGAGGGCTTTATAGGTGATAACCAACACCTTGAATTAGGCCCGGACTTCAATGGGGAGCCAGTGAAGCTGACAGAGAACTAGGGTTATATGAGAGCAATGCCCAGTCCCTGTCAGCAACCTGGCAGCTCTATTTTGCATGAATTGAAGTATCTGGACCGTCTTCAAGGGCAGCCCCACATAAAGCGTGTTACAGAAGTCTAATCGGGAAGTTACCAATGCATGTGTCACAGTCGCCAAACAGTCATTCTCCAGGTAGGGAAGCAGCTGATGGATCAGCTGAAGCTGAAGGAAGGTGATCCTCAGCACCGCTGTTACTTGAGCTTCTAATGACACCTCTGGGTTGAGGAGCACTTCCAAGCTGCGAACCCTGTCCCTCAGAGGGAGTGCAACCACATTCAGGACAAGGTCCAAGTACCCCACCCCGAAGCCTGACCCACCTACCAACAGGACCTCCGTCTTGTCTGGATTGAGCTTCAGTTTATTGGCCCTCATCCAGCCCATTACCTCGGCCAGGCACTGGTTCAGTACAGCCACTGCCTCACCTGGATTAGTTGCGAATGAGAGGTAGAGCTGGGTATCATCAGCGTACTGATGATTCCACAGCCCACACCTCCTAATGACCTCTCCCAGCGGTTTCATGTAGATGTTGAATAGCAAGGGGAACAGAATGGACCCCTGCGAAATTCCATGACATAGCTGCCATGGTGCAGAGCCATAGTCCCCCAGCACTACCTTCTGGAATTGGCCATTGAGACAGGAGCAGAACAACTGCAAAGCAGTGCCTCCAACTCCCAATCCCACAAGCCTATCCAGAAGGATACCATGGTCGATGGTATCGAAAGCCACTGAGAGGTCCAGGAGAACCAACAGGGATGCACTCCCCCTGTCTCTCTCCCTGCACAGGTCACCGTACAGGGCGACCAAGGCAGATTCAGTACTGCACCCGGGTCTGAAGCTGGACTGAAATGGATCCAGATAATCAGTTTAATCCAAGAGTGCTTGGAGTTGTCCCGCCACCACCCACTCTAACACCTTGCCCAAGAACGGGATGTTGGCCACCAGTCTATAATTGGCAGCTACCTCTGGATCCAGGGATGCCTTCTTTAGGACTGGCCAGACTACCGCCTCCTTTAAAGGGGCAGGTACCCGGTCGTCCCTTAGAGAGGTGTTGACAACCTCCAGGATCCAGGTCCCAATCCCGTCCTTGACTTTCTTGAGTAGCCAAGATGGGCACAGGTCCAGTAAGCAGGTTGTAGGACATACTTGTCCAAGCACCTTGTCCACATCATCAGGCCGCAACAACTCATCCATCAATTTTTGACCAGATGGCAACATTGGCACCTCCCCAGTAGAATCTGATTCACTAGTAGAGTCCAGCTTGTGACGAATCTGAGCGATTTTCTCCCTGAAATGCTTGGCTAAGTTGTCACAGCGGGCCTTCATGGGTGGCACGAGATCTTTCTTTGGGCCTGGGTGTACCAGCCCCTGCACCACCCAAAAGAGCTCTGCCAGACGACATTGTGAGGAGTCAATGGAAGTGGAGAAGAATTTCTTTTTCGCCGCCCTCACTGCCACAGCATAGGCCCAATAATGTGCTCTCATGTGTGTTCGGTCAGATTCATCCCATGATTTCCTCCGCCTATGCTGTAGATGTCTCCCAACCTGCTTCATCGCCCATAGTTCAGCTGTATACCAAGGGGATGAATGGGCTCTGCCAGGTGGGAGAGGACGCTTAGGAGCAATTGTGTCAATAGCCCTGGTCATTTCCCCTTTCCATAGTTCAACCAAGGCATTGACAGGAGCACCAGCCTCATTGACCGGGAAATCGCCCAGGGCCTTCAGGAATCCATCCAGAACTATCCGGCTCTGGGGGCAGACCAGCGCAATCGGGTCCACACCCTTACAGAGGAAAAGGCCACTCTCAAGCTCAAACCTCACAAGGAAGTTATCTGACCATGAAAGGGGTGTCAGACACAAGTTCCTCACCCTCAGATCATGCTCTTCCTGCCCTGTCGAGAAAACCAGGTCCAGAGTGTGTCCATGTTCATGGGTCGGGTCAATGACATTTTGAGACAGCCCCATGGCTGTCATGGAGGCCATATAGTCCTGAGCCGCCCCAGTCAGAACCGTCTCGGCATGGAGATTGAAGTCCCCCAGGACCAACATCCTGGGAGTCCTCAACACCAAGTCCAAGATGATCTCCATCAGCTCAGGCAGGGAGACTGTTGGGCAGAAGGGTGCACGGTACACCAACAGAATCCCCAATCTGTCTCGGTCGCCCAACACCAAGTGGAGGCACTGTAGCCCCAGCCTCGAGAGTACAGGAAGCCCCGTGAGGGAAATAGAGGCCTGGTAAACCGAAACGAGTCAGGGATGAGGGAAGATTTATTGTGGACTGACCTGGCATTAAGCAGCAGCACCAACAGGCCCGGGGGGCAGTTGACAGGAATACCTGGAACCCTCAGGCTGGGGGAATAATCAGAAGGGGGAACAGGTGCTAGCCATCTGTCCCTCCTTCTTCTATGCGGACACGTTAGACCCCCAATGCCATAACGTCCATTGCCTAGACCACCCCAATGGCAGCACCCAAGCACTCCACAGGCAACCCCATATTCGTAGCTGAGAATGACTCCTTAAAAAAATATAAGAAAAAACACATTAAAAACACCTAACAACACTTTTAACCCCCCCCCCCCCAACACATCCCAATCCAATTAGTAATCCCACCCGCCAGCCAACAACATAACCCCTAGCTAGCCCAGCCCCGCACAATCCCCGAACAGCTCCCAAACGGTGGTGACCGCCCTTTGGCCATTACCCTTCGGCCGACGTTCACTGTTGCTCACCATACAGAGCAGATGTTCTTGTATCAGATTTACATGAGGCAAATCATAGCTGATGTCCTGGAAGCATTTTTTGAAATTAATGTGTAGAATTCAAATTCTCCGAAGCACTGACTAAAAATCTGATATCTGCAACATGGCCCCACATTCCTCTCTGGACCCAACATGCATCTATTCAGACTTGCTCTGAAGTTCAGTGGGACTTAGTCCCTGCATGGGTCTGCAGTGCTTTGCTGGGGAATAACTCCCATAGAATGGAACAGAATCTGTTTCTGGCTAGACATGTACAATGCTGCATGTTGTGTGATTGCATGCCTTTTTGTGGTGCCTGATAGGTACCCCCAAAGTGGCTGCTTTGGTTTTGAAGGAGGATAAAACCAACTCTGCTTATCCCTCAGACACCAGCAGAAGTGTGTGCCTAATGGTTACGTGTAACAGAATCGAAAACAGGCTTAGCTTTAGCTTCTTGCTCTATCCAAACTGAAACAGGGCCAGGACCACGATGCTTGCCTGAGGTTGGAAGCAGCCCTGCTGCAGCAGAGAGTCAGTTGTGAGGTCAATGGGAGGCTTTCCTTTTTACTTAACATTGGAACTTCCTCTGCCTCCCCAGCTTGACCCTTTCTTGAGAAACGCCCTGTTGGACAACGCTTCCTTCTTGGGTGCTGTCTCGCTGGATGAGGACCGAGACCTGGCTGCGGACCTGGACATTGTGAACTGGGTGGTGCTGCCCAATCACTCTGTCATTAGAGAGACGTTTGGAAGCATCGAAGGATGGGGAGGCCCAGGCCGGCGGGTCACCATCAACCAGGACGCCCTGGTTTGGCCCCAAAGGCTCAACAAGGTGTGAGCCATCTCCTGTTCTGGGCATCTGCATTTGTTTCTTGAAAGGTTCTTTTGGTTCCCAGGAATATTGTAAGCTGCATTTGACTGTGTCCCAGCCCACCGTTTGGGTGGACAAGTTCCAAGGATGCAGGAAAATAAGTGGATAAAACACACCAAGATTTAATATGGTGTAAAGGATAAAATTAGTAGAAGACGCCAACTGGACAACTCAGTTAAGTAGCCCCGGGTAGTTAAATTGCCGACTTTGAAACAGGCAGCTCAGAATCTAGCCAGCCGCAGGAAAATGCAGAGCCCCACTTCTATGCTTAGGAAGTTGCTGCAAGCTTGGAGCAGGGACTCTGAATCTGGGCCTCCCTCTTTGGTCTTATGACCAGCTGGCTAGCAAACACTGTCCCACTGCAGCTCCATGGTTGGAAGACCATGGGTGCATGGCTCTCACACCTTTCCCTTCATGTTCCTTGTCTTTCTGCCCAGTCGCTGCCTGAGTCCAGGTGCGTGGAGAGGTGTCGCCCAGGATTCGCCAAGGTGGTTCGGGAGGGTCAGCCTCTTTGCTGCTACACCTGTGCCCCCTGCCCGGAAGGGACCTTCTCCACCCTGGAAGGTGAGCGACTCTAGAGAAAAGTGCTCAGGAGGGCAGCAAGCCACCTAGAAAGTGTCTGCAAAACATTTTTGTTGCCATTTAAACACTGAGCTTTGTTTGCCTGGCATGGGGGTTTTCAGTAAGATTCTCAGTGAGAAAGGGAGAACACCGGATATCAGACTGTGCTGAGGAGGGGCGACTCAGAGATCAGCACCACTCATCCAGGCACCACTTCGACATTAAAAAGCATACCCATCTTTAATAGAGTTGGTTTCAGCACCCAAAACACCAAATGCTGCTTACACACACACAAGAATAAGGAGGCCAAAGAGACTCTCATGAAGTCAGCCAGTGCCTTAGAAAGTGAATCTGTGAACAGCAAGAGAAGAACTGAGACCATTAACTGTGGTCAAAATCCATGAAGGGACTGGAAAAAAGATGGAGGGGACTGGATCTCCCATCTCAGTGCAGGGCAGGTGGCCAAAGTGATGGAGGGGAAGGGGCCATCAGAGGAAGGCAGGCCCACCGTGCAGAGGGTCTGGAGACATGTGGAGGGGAAGGTTTCCTCCGGGCTGCCAAGGAACCAGGCAGCCAGGGGCCCTTCAGGCATTAGGGGAAGGAGACTGGGCTACCCCCAACACACGGCCTGCTGGCCACCTCACCCTCTGCCCAGATGCCCCAGGATGCTCTCCTCCCCACCAGGGGGCTTGCTCGTTGGCCACAGGGATGCACACAGGGCAAGCAGCACGGACGTGGCTGGGCGCAGAGACCAGCTTCTGCCTGACTTCAGAGCTGGGGCCCCAAGATCCTGTGGCCTTTGAGGGGGAGCCAAGCATCCCTAGGACTATACTGCAAGGCAGTCATCTCAGACTCTCCACTTTAAAGCCTCAAATCGACTGGCTGTTCAAGTTATGTTTGAATTTTCCCTTGGCTTTTATGATTTTCAATGGGGAAAATGATTTAATTTCAATTCACTGATTGCTGTTATTTATTTATTTATTTTAAAGAATTGGTTAAGATTGCTCAGGATTTTTTTAAAAAATAGCTACTTAACAATATAATACAAAATACATCAAAAACATCATTTATTGCAAGCTGTCTTGAGACATTCTGTAGGGAAAGGGATAGAAAAGCTTTTAATGAATAAATGAAATTTTAAAAACAGTAAAATGAAAAGGAATAACAAAAAAGACTTACAATCCAAATACATTGAATCAATCCATCAATCAGAGCAACTAATGGTTAGACTGTGTCATACTGAACACAAAGATAGACTCCTACAGCTGTGCCTTCAATTACGTGATGATTAGATACTATATCTGCATACACATTTTCTTTCTTTTCTTTTTTTTCCTTTCCCCTCTCTCAGGAGGAACGCTTCCCAATCCTGAATTGCATTAAATCATACAAGAGTTTAATCCTGTTCCCTTTTATTAGTACATATTCTATAACCAAACCCCAAATATCTTCAAAATGACTCTCATTTGTTAACCCTTTTTTCAGCTTAATGCTACAATTTAATTCATCATTAATAGCTATATTCCACATTTCCTTGTACCAATGACTGCATTGGAAATCACAAATTTCCTTCCAATTCTTCACCATGATTAATCTCACAGAGGTTAATAAAGTTGTTATTAATTCTTTAATGTCCCATTTCCAATTTCTTTCTTGAAATAGTGACAATAAGGCAATTCCAGATTCAGCTTCAATGTCTAAATTTAATATTTTATTTATTTATTTATTTATTACAGACATTTATATCCCGTCCTATCGCCAAGTGCTCAGGATGGCTACAAAATATACAAATACATTATAAAATATATAGAAATGCAATATAAAACATCAATTATTAAACAATACAAAACACATCGCAAACAAGAAAGAGAAGGAAAAGATAGGAAGTGTGACTGTGAAGGGAAAAATTCTAAAACATCTAAAACCGTTGGCTATTGAAATAATAGCCGAAAAAAAATGTCTTTTCCTGGCGCCAGAAGGAGTATAACGGTGGGGCCAGGCAGACCTCTCTGGGGAGCGCATTCCATAGTCTGGGTGCCACTGCCCAGAAGGCTCCCCTCCAGTTAGACACCCGCCATACTTCCTTCAAGGAGGGTTCCTGGAGCAAGGACTCTCCCACTGATCTTAAGGAGATGACCCTTCAGCACAATTTCCTTATGCTTAGTTGATGAAAAGAAAGATATTAGGTTGTATTCCATTAAAAACTATTTGTATTACTATAGCAAAACTATTTTTCTTCTGCTTTTTGCATGCAATGTCTTTACATCTCCAGAAAACTAATGAAAAGGAAAACACTCAGAAATAACCAAAACAACCCCTTCCCAAAGACAAAAATTCTTTTCCCCTCCAAATTTTATTATTTTCTCTTCAAATGTAAAACTAAAACAACAATTGTTTCCGAGACATCGGACATACTGGGTTGACAACTTACTCTTTTTTACAATCAATAACCATATTCAATTCTACATATAGTCCTGTTTCTCTAAGCAATTATAAAAAAGAGTTCCAAGTTTGATAGAATTTTTTTTTTCCTGAGGATCCTCTGAAGGTTTCCCCTCACAGAAGCAGTGATGGGAAGGTGAATCCATGAAGATGCAGTCTTAAAAACACTTTCTACCATGTGCCTCCACTGCCTGGGCACCTGAACAGCCCTAGAGTACTGGCTCAGATTGTCCTTGTTTAACTAGCATCTTCCAGGATTCCAATATAACAAAGAATTCTGTTTCTTAATCAAGAAACAAATCTTAATCGACATTCCTTCTACCTGTCCACAATTCCTCCATTATTGGACACCACGGCTGCCTGGAACAAAATCTCTCCCTGGGTCTGTCCAGCCCTGTCCCTGCCAGGGCCTCCTCAGCACCTTGGAGAGCTGCCATCACACACCTCCTGAGCCCAGGTGTGTGCAGGTGAGAAGCAGGGGGTTCAGCAAACCACGAGAAAGCCATCCGCAAAGCAATATCCCCTCGCTAACCATCTTGCTGAAAGTCCCACCCCCATCACTGCCCCTCCCACCAGTGCTGGCTCCTCAGTTTAAACTCCCACTCCCCAAAATCATATGTGACAGGGTACAGATGGATGAATAAAGCGGCTGCCACTGTTCTCCTTTCCAGATGCGGCCCATTGCACCAAGTGTCCTGAAGACCAGCATCCCAAAAGAGAACGGGATCAGTGTATTCCCAAGGCCATCACCTTCTTGTCCTATGAAGAACGTCTGGGGATCACTCTGGCTTCCATTGCCCTATTCCTGTCCTTGACCACAGGATTCGTGTTAGGAATTTTCATCAAATTCCTAGAAACGCCAATTGTCAAGGCCAACAACCGGGACCTCTCCTATAGCCTCCTCGTGTCCCTCCTGCTCTCCTTCTTGTCCTCCTTCCTCTTCATTGGCCAGCCAAGGGAAGTTACCTGCCTCCTCCAGCAAACAGCTTTCAGCATCATCTTCTCAGTGGCCGTCTCTTCTCTCTTGGCAAAAACCATCACTGTGGTTCTGGCCTTCATAGCCACTAAGCCAGGGAACAGGGTGAGGAGATGGCTGGGGAAGAGCTTGGCCAACTCCATTGTCATCTCCTGTTCCAGTGTCCAGGTTCTCCTCTGCACCACCTGGCTGGCCACCTCTCCCCCGGTCCTGGACTCAGACATGCACTCCCAGGCTGGACAGATCATCCTGCAGTGCAATGAAGGCTCTGTGGCCATGTTCTACACTGCCCTTGGCTACATGGGCTTCCTGGCTGCTGTCTGCTTCACGGTGGCCTTCCTGGCCAGGAAACTGCCTGGGGCCTTCAACGAGGCCAAGCTCATCACCTTCAGCATGCTGGTCTTCTGCAGCGTCTGGGTCTCCTTCGTGCCCACCTACCTGAGCACCAAGGGCAAGTACATGGTGGCCGTGCAGGTCTTCTCCATCTTGGCCTCTGGTGCCGGTCTGCTGGGCTGCATCTTCCTCCCCAAGTGCTACATTATCCTCCTGCAGCCTGATCTGAATACGAAGGAGCATCTCACTACAAAGACTCAAGGCAGCACCTGATTCTCATGGAATTCATTGTCAGGCTGTTATTTAGCATGCGGCGTCCCCTCCAATTGGTGTTCCAGGTAGTCTTGTATCATTCTTCCAGCCAGGTCACATCTCTCTCTACTTCACTGCTGCTTGGCACCAAGTGATCCTTGTGCCTGTGATCTAAAAGTGCAGCACCGCACGAAACTACACCATAGATAGGGCCATTGTTCGTTGTGATGCTAAATCCATATGTGAGAGTTGGCTAAGGGAGAGGGACATCAACACTCCCCCATTCCATGTAATAATGTCCGGGAGAAACAACTCTGGTGCTGCCAATATGTTGGTTTATTGGGGGATTAGCTCTTGGTCAACAATTGGCACTGTTTCCATCCCAGATGGCTCCCTGGCCTGATCAGGAGAAATGCGCACTGTCCCTTGGATCAGTCTAGGGCAGGGAGTGACACCTCCCTGACGTTCCCATCATGGCTTCCCTGCTCCCAGAAGGATTCAGTGCCAGTCCTCCCTCTTTCCCTCCTGTTTCCTTTCCACTTTCGCAGGGAGCACAGACAAACCCTCTTTTCGGCTCTGCAGCAGCTTCTGTCTCAGAAGCTTTGCTAGGGGAAACATGGTCCTGACTGAGCAACCACCTCTGTGGGCCAGTGCCAGCTCCTCCAGCCCGGAGTCTGGCACCTCTTCCTGCCTTGAGGCAGCCAAATAGCCCCATCCAAAGCCTCCTCACCTCCTGCTGCTGGCAGCCACAAGCCGGGCCTGTTTCAACCTGCCGTTCCCTCCTCCACTCTGCCACAATCTGCTTCCACAACTCTCTCCTGCATGCCCTCTCCTGGCCTCCCTGTAGCTTCCTGTGCCTCTCATTGAGCTCAATCCACTCTGCAGCAATGTGTTGGCCTATCCTTCTCCCTGAAGCCCCTCCGAGGAAAAGCAACCTCCTCCACCCACGCTGAGCAGTGTGTTTTTCCCTTCTCTGCTCTCTGGACACTCAACGCCCTCTCACGCCATGAAACAATGGCTTGATTTGGACAGACCATGGACAGAGAGGGCTGCTTCACGGAATTCAACCACATTCTCACCTGCCCTTGACTACAGATGGAAATAGCAGGGTGCCATCTGATGACAAGGACAGCACCCCCTGAAGTATGGGATTCCCGTCACAGTTCCCTTGTGGATTCCAAGAACCAGGAGCTGCCCATCTGGGGAAACTTCAGCCCTGCGACCTGGATGGGCCAGGAAACTATTTGGGTAAAACTGATCATTTGGGGTGGCTGGAACCAGGGCAGAAAATGTGATCCCTGGCATGCCCTTGGGAACTATTCTGAGTTGTCCTGCAAGGGCTGGAAGGATATTCAACTCGCAGCTTTGGGATTTGGAGGGGGCCTCAGGGAAGATTAATCGAATGGGCAGCTTTTATGGAAGGACCACAAGAGAGAGAAAAGTACTGATGATATTAATGCAAAAAGAAGAACAAAAGAGAAAGAGAAATAAAAAGAAAGACAAGGTCTTTTAGTGCAGCATCCGAAATCACTGGCAGGTTCTCTGTTGCTGTTACTAAATGAGATATTTCTGTCTGTGAGTGAGGGGCACCTCCAGGCTGGCATGCTCCACCTGGCTGGTGTAGACATCTCCATGCTGGGTTGTGTTCTCCAGCATCACCTGGCTCTCATACGTCCAGTCCCCGTTCTGGAGCTCCTCTCCATAGAAGACCCCTTCCGTCACCTCCTGCCCATTCTTCAGCCACTGGACCTTGATCTCCCGGGGATAGAAACTGGCTGCAGTGCCAAGCTGCAGGGTGCAGGGGAGAGGGGTCATCCCTGGTGGGAGAGATGGTGACCATGGGCTGGATTGTGGGGAGAGGAGGGGAAGGTGTGAGGAATGTGAGGAGAGTGAGAGGGGAGGGAAGAACAGAGAAGGATGGAAAAAAGGAGGACTGTGTGGACCTTGGGCCAGATCCACAGTGGCTCTTCTATTGCTCTTGCAAGGCCTTTGAACAGGAATGGAGATCAGTCATGAACTTGGGGGCAGCTGTAGGGCCTGTTGGAAGGTGGTGTGAAGGGTGGGGCTTGATCAGCCCTTGTTGAGGAAGGGGGCACAAGAAACTGCAGAACACTGAAAGGGGGAGTCGGAGAGAGAGACTTCCATGCCCCCATCACTGACACCTTCCCACCTTCATGTCATCAAAACAATTTTTCTGATTTTTCACCATTCGAACAAGAACAGAATTTGTTGGTTCACCATTGAACTGGTGCCAAGTCAGCCTGCAAGTGTGAGAGAAGCTTTCAGAATTCCAAGCCCTGGAATTGCAGTAGCTCTGGGAAAAGTGCAAGCTGTCCAGGAGCGACTCTCAGCACTGGCCTATCGGGGGGGCACATGTGGGGTACTGTGGGTGAGGAAGGGAACATAGTCTCTCTCAGCCCTTAACCAGAAACCAGGGACTCTGCAGGATGAGTCCCAACCAAGCCACATAGCCACACAAATCCAGGGAAGATGAGCAAGTGTGTGCTCGCCACATGGCAGGATGAGTCCCATTCCATCAACCCCCACGCACCCAAGCAAAAACAGACAGAAGATCAAGGAAAGCCAGCTGGTCCTTGCCGGAGAGGCTTCAGCTGCGGTTCTCCTTCTCCTTGTGCCAATCTGCAGCTTTCCAGCCCCTTCACCATCACATCTCCCAAGGACAGAATCGAAAAGCTGAGCTCCAGCAAGAAGTATTGAAGTATCTTCTGTTTTGCCTGCGCCTTGGAGGACAAGCTGATGAGCGCTTGGGAAATTGCAGGAGGAAATAAAAATAGGAGAAAGAAAATGCATGCTAGGAAAGGGCAGGAGGAAAAGAGGGTGGGGGCTGCTGACTCCTTCAGGGGCTTCTACACCGAGCCCCATCCAATTGTGCCCCTCAAGAACATTCCCACCCCAAGCTGATGGCCCTCCAAGACGGCTTGCACTCCAGCTAGGGGGCTACTGCCAAAGAGGGGCAGAAGCTGCTCACTCACACCACAACGCTGGGATCTTCTGCTGTCCCCCAAAGCCACCCCATTTCCACAGACAGACCGCAAAGGGAGGCCCAGAAAGAGTCTCTCTGCAGGTTTCAGCCTGTGCATTTAGGGCTCAATTTTGGGGGTGTGACAGGAGCAGAGCAAATCCAAGAAGGGTGGAGCAGGCCAGTCCCTGCCAGGGCAAAGTCTGACTGCACTTCTCGTCCCAGTGTCTGAGCACTGCAAAAAAGCCCCTGTCACTGGCCATTGAGTTTGCAACTCAGGCCTCTTTCCCACCCTCACCCTTGACTGCAGCCCCCCTCCCCCCGAAGCCAGGCATATTTCTACAAATGTGAAAGGAGTACCCCCAAGACACCAGGGGGACCACATTCAGACAAGCATCCCCAACTCTGGATAAGCATCTTTGGAAAGACAGGACGGAAATGGGGACCAGCAACTGGGGAGGTTTTACCTGCAGGTTGCTGGACGTGAGATGCTGGATAGAGAGAGAGAGAGTTTAATGAAAGGAGGGAAGGGTTGATTCCTCAGCCCTCCCCTCCTGGATCCAGTACGGCTCCTCAAAGCAAAAGCTGCCTAATTCTTTCCTTAGCTCAGCCCAAATTGCCCTTTTTTGAAAATGTATAAACGGTTTTCCCAGGAAAGCTGCTGGAATGAGATGGACACTTATTAGAGGGGGGATTTCTAGCGAAGTCCCTTGCAGAAGCCTCCTTGTCTTCAAGGAAACAGGAGGAGAGTGAAGCTGGGGACCCTTATCCTCTGTCCCTCGATACCCCCAGGAACCTGTATAGGATCCCTGCACAGCCTGCCTTAGCTTTGGGGAAGGCCCAACTTTTGAAGTTACGAGTCCCCCTTGCATAGAAAGGGATCAAACTGAATCCCAGCAGCATCTCTTAGGGGGGCAGAATTGCATCTCTTTCCCTCCAGTGCCCCCTTACCTTTCTTGCTCCTCAGGTAGAGGGAGAGCCCCACGGCCACAAACACCACACCCAGCAGGGCCCCCATGACCCCCATCCATACTTTGCTCCTGGCAAACTTGGAAGTTCGCAGCTCTGGGGAAAGAGG
Organism: Varanus komodoensis; assembly: GCF_004798865.1. Classification (NCBI taxonomy): domain Eukaryota; kingdom Metazoa; phylum Chordata; class Lepidosauria; order Squamata; family Varanidae; genus Varanus; species Varanus komodoensis. The sequence continues at coordinate 19,858 of NW_025335579.1, read as the reverse complement.
AGGGGAGATGCGCATGAGAGCTGGATCAAGGCGGGCTCGGCCTCTCAGCCCAAAGGACTGGCAGGAGGGCCCATTCCATGTGCTACATGTGGGGAGGGGGACATTCCAGCTCCTCAGCTAATCTCTCAGGCACTGGCTCAGTCTGCAATGTCCACAAGGCTGACTGAAATAGGGCATGGCTGACTGACCGAAAGCAGAGGGTAACCATCAGTGGGGAATCACTGGTATGGTGGCCAGTGACAAGCGGGGTCTCCCAGGGCTCTGTCCTGGGGCCAATCCTGTTTAATCTTTTCATCAATGACATGAAAGAAGGGATGCACAGCCTGCTGATCAAATTCACAGATGATCCTAAAACTGGGGCAGTGGCCACAACTGAGGGACAGGTACTCCAGATCCAAAAGGTTCTGGACAGACTATGGAAGTGGGCAGAAGACAACAGGAAGGCGTTCAATGTGGATCAGTGCAAGGTCTTGCACTTGGGACATAGGAATAGGTGTCATAAGTACAGGTTAGGGGACAAGTGACTGGAGAGCAGCACTTGTGAAAGGAACCTCAGGGTGCTGGTTGACTGCAGGCTGAACTTGAGTCAGCAGTGTGATGCGGTGGTCAAGAGGGCAAACGCCACCCTTGATTGCATAGCGAGAAGTGTAGCTTCTAGATCAAGAGAGGTATTACTACCCCACTATATGACGCTGGTGTGCCTGCAACTGGTGTATTGTGCTCAGGTTTGGGCCCCTCATTACAGTAAGGATATAACCAGGTTAGAGTCAGTGCGGCAAAGGGCAACAAGATTGGTGGCCAGTTTGCAGGGGATGCCGTATGAGGCAAGACTGAGGGAACTGGGTCTCTTCAGCCTGGAAAGAGGTGACTCAGAGGGGATCTGTTGGCGACGTACAGGTATGTGAGGGGATGTCACACAGTGGTGGGTAGAGATCTGTTCTCCCCTGCAGAGGAAGGCAGGACGCACTCCAACAGAGCCAAGCTCAGGGAAGTGAGGTTCAACTTGGATGCCAGGAAGGAATTCCGGACAGTCAGGACCCTGAGGTTCTGGAATGGGCTTCCATGGGAGGTGGTTGAGGCCCCTTTGGTGAGGGTGTTCAAACACAGGCTAGACATGCAAATGCTGGGCATGTCGTAAGCAGAGCTGGCAGGAGCCACTTGTCAGACAAGTTGGCATGGGAGGCCCCTTCTGACTCATTCTGTTTCTATGTTTCATGTTTCCATCCCTCATGGACAGGGCAGGCCCAGACTGGAATATTCCGAGGAGGCATCTGGGTTGCTGGAAGCAGCTCCAGGCTGAACAAAAAGGAGGGAAATGGGGCTGCCATCATACTTTCCTAGGGGGAAATCATCAGCCACCCCCAATCTCTACTGCTCCCTCCAAGGAGGCCGCCCTTCCCTCTACCCACCTTAGGCCCCTCCTTTCCTTCCCCCAAATCCACCCACAGACCCCCCCTGTTCCCCCCACAGAGGGAAGGGAGGAGGAGGACTGTACCCCACTGCATGGCAGATGTAGACATCTCCGCGCTGGGGGGTGTCCTCCAGCATCACCTGGATCTGGTACATCCAGTCCCCATTGTGCAGCTCCTTCGTCGCCCATCGCCCGTTCTTCAGCCAGCAGACTTCAATCTCCTGGGGGTAGAAACTGGCCATGGTGCAGAGCAGCAGGGTGCGGGGGGAGAGGGGGTCGTCCTTGGTGGGGGAGATGGTGACCGCTGGCTGGACTGGGGGAGAGGAGGGCGAGGTGTGAGACATGTGAGGAGGGTGAGAGGGGAAGGCAGAGGGAGATCAGAATGGGACAGGGAAGAGGAGGGGGACCCCCAGGGCAGAGTGAGGGGTGGAGTCCAGGGAGGGGGAGACACAAAACTGTAACCTTCAAACCCAGGTTCCTCCCATGAAGCTGATGTGCAGGAGGATCAGGATAGATAAAAAAAGTCCTTCCTCAGACAGCATGTGGTTAAACTGGGATTTGCTGCCATCAGGTTGGTTTAATGGGGACTGGATGGATTCACGAGGGAAGTGGGTCTCAGGGGCTGCTAGCCTTGCGGGCCACATGCTCCTCCTTCCCAGAGGCAGCTCAGATGCATTCCCTGGTTTCTTCGGAGTTTGGCCTGGAGGGGCCTGGCCCCCATCATGCCGGAGGGTCCTGTGGGCAGCTGTTTGGCTGCCATTTGCATGGAGGGCTGGACTGGGTGGACCTTTGGCTGGCTCCACAGTGGCTCTTCTTCTGTTCTTGCGATGCCTTTGGACAGGAATGGAGGTCTGTCCTGCACTTGGGGGGCAGCTGTGGGCCCTGTGGGGAGGTGGTGTCAAGCACATTAGGTGCATTAGGTGACCTAATCGCTTACATAGGATATAAAAGGTATTAAACATTCCGTTGATTCAATAAATGCAGTTTTGGATGGAAGGGGGTGTTTCTGAAAGGGCAGAAAGTGAAAGCTAAAAGTAAAGAAGAGGAAAGAAGTGAAGGTATAAATATTATATAGACATGGCCCCTGTGGCAGGATTCACTAGTTGTGTTTTTTTATGTATAAATAGGATTTTGGGGTTTTTTTGTATTTTGTGTTGTTTTCTCCTTTCAATTTTATGATGTATTTTATATTTATATTTTATTGAAAGATCAATAAAGTTTAATATCAGGGAGGTCAATGTCAGATGCCATAACAGAGAGAGTTAAATATTTTGTATGAGTCTAAACTGAGTAAATTTAGGATGGAGATACTTTGACTTGCTGTGCTAAAGCATCTGATCATATCGAATGGAAATACACATTTGATCTTACTAAAGCAATTAATATGAGCAAGATGATTATTACACTTATAAAATAAATTCTATAGAGCTCCATATTCAGTAGTAAGGATTAATGGTGTGGATTCTGAAAAATTCAATAAGGGCAATCAATTACCAGCATTGATATCTGACTTTCCCATAGAACCACTACACTCAGAGGAAACGCTAATAAGAATAAAAGCTAAGCAGCATAACATTAATTTGTATGCAGATGATGGGCTTCTTTTTCTTAGAAACCCAATTAAAGCATTACAGCCTCTAAAACAACTATGAGAAACATTTAATGGCTATTGAGATTAAACTTAATTATGAAAAATATAAATAATCATGTATAAGTATCTCTGTAGAAGTACAAAAAGACATTCGAAGAATGTCTAATGCAGACCTTTGTTAATTTATAGAAAGTAAATTTAATTTTGTAAAGTGAAAACTTAAGAAATGGATCAAATTCAACTCACTTATATCAAGCAAGTTTGAAATAGTAAAACTTCATCTATTACCCTAATGCCTAGTTTTATTTCAAAATTTCCCTTTTTTCAAGATGTTAAAAAAAAAAGCAACCTTGCCCCCAAAATGGAGACATTTATACTTTGGAATAATAAAAGTTCCAAATTCAATAAAATACACTACACTTTTGTCAAGCCCATAATTGATGCCCATGAATGATCCCAGATAAAGGGGTCAGAGGAGATTATTTTTCCTGCCTCTTTTTTACCAACATTTTCTAGAAATGCAATTAAAATGGATCCCCTTTCCTTTCGGTGAATTGGTCCAAATTGGTCCAAATACAGTGTGAGGACATTAATTTCTTCACTCTCTGCCACTCTCCTGCATGCCCCTTTTGGATCCCCCAAATCCACCTGCGGGTGGGACACACACAGCCACAGCATGGAGGGGAAGCAGCCCCCGTGGGACATGCTCCTCTCTGTACAAGGAGGACCAGCTGGGCACTGTGGGATGGAGACCCACACAGGCACAGCACATGTGCCCCCTGCAGGGCTGTGGGTTCTGCACTCGCTTTGGGGGCACCTCAAGGAAGGGAAGGGGTGGGACCTCACTCAGCCGGGACCCCACTCACCGTGTTGCCATGGGTGAAGGGGACTGAGGATGGCAGTTTAGTTGCATTTAGTTGCAAGTAAGTCAGGATGGGGAGGGGCTGAGGTAGGACAGGCGAGAAAGGGCATCCTTCCAGGGACTCACCTCTCCTGCCCACCACGCGCCCAGCTGCAGCCACACCGTAGTTGAACTGGCAGAAGGTGTCCACCTCAATTTGCTTGACTGCGAGTATCTCCTGGCTGTTCCAGTCCTCGGTTATGGGCTCCCCCACCTGCCCCGAGCACTGTCGAAGCACATGATCTCTGTCTGGTCGTAGATGTACCTGTACAGGTAGTGCACCTGCTTCTGCCCCATCATGTTGGAGAAGCAGCACTCATCCTTTTTTCTGGAACAGAAACCACCAAGGGGCTGCGGGTGCAAGAGAAACCCTCCACCAGGCTCTGCTAAAGGGCCCTTTCAGAGGGCCAACTGCTCTGTACAACTGCACCTCTGCCCGCCTCCCGCCTCCCTGGACCCACAGCAAGTCAGAGGAAAGCATCCCCCACCAGCCACAATGGCCTCCCGCTCCTTCCCAATCTGTCCTCAACAGCCCTGCAAGGTAGGCTGAGCAGAAAGGCAGCTGCTTGACCAGAGTCATGCAGGCAGGTCCATTATCAGGTCAGGATGGGAACTCCGGTTGCCAGAATCCCAGACTGGTGCTATAACCACTAGACCACACAGACTTCCCCAGTGGGGCACCATCCATGAAGCTGTTTGGATGAATTCAGGACAGAGCAAAGGAGGGCGTTAACTGTGGGGTCACCTCCACAAGAGGCAGACGGGGCTTGAAACGGGGATTGAGCAAATTCAGGCAGAAGTAGAAAGCTTTCCCAAACTGCTAGTCCTCATTGCCCCATGCTACCCTGAGTGCGCCAGTAGGCACCTACTTCTGGGTAACATGGGTGCTCTTGCTCTCATGCACTCCTGGTGAGTTTCCCAGGTTAGGAGTCTTGGTTTCCATGAACTCCCTGCACACACACACCAACTGATCCAACAAGTGAAAATTTCTTCCCTTTGTGCCTTTCCACCAGCCTTCCCAATGGGCTTCCCCCTGGATCTGTTGGACCGTAATGCTCAGCATGCTCTGCCAGGCAGATGTTCAACAGGACAAGATGCCCCTCCTCAGTGCTGCATATCCTGTGTCCCAGTTGGACTTCTGCCTGACATCATGGATGTTGGAAGGATTCTTGCCAAAGTCTTCCTGTATGACCATGGACAAACTTTTTTCAAGACCAGCAGCAGTGGCAGGAGGGGAGAGGCAGCTTCTCCCCACTTTCACCCCCACATCCCTGCATCCACTGGCTTCTTTCAGGGGTGCTCCTCCCCCTTCAGCAATGGCAGCTTGTCTAGCACAGATAGAGAGATGCTTCCCCTGTTGAACCTCCACCTGCAGTGCAGCTGCAGGGAGGACAAAGCACCCAAAATCTCCTCTCCCAGCAGCCCTTCAGTCCCCTCCAAAGCATCAGGGGAGCAGCCAATACCCCATCCCCTGGCAAAGCACCCCAAGCCCAGGTAGGGGACCACCTTCCCAGAGTCCCTGTGCAAGGTTGAAATGCCAGAGAGGACCTGGGGGTACCACCCCCCATTCCACCCAGCCCTTCTCCCTGTTCCCCGAATCCCTCTTGCCCCTTTGCCCTCCACCAATGACCCAAGGCTTCATCCTCAGGGCAAAATGGCAAAGCAGAAGAAAATGTGGAAGACCAAAAAGAGATGGAGGGACTTCACAATGGGCATCGTAGTCTGGAATTCAGGAATTCGGGGCTGCCATGGACAGGCCATCCTGGGGGCTTCGTTCAGGGGGTCACCAGAGGTTGGAGATGCCCAGACTATTCAGAACTTGGTGCCCCCCTGGGGTGGGTGAGGACAAAGAGGGTGCCTCCCCTCCCATCTCCCCCTCCATCCAGTCCCCTCCTCACCTGGGGACTCCTGCCTCCCCCCTGCTCCAGGGACCAGATGTGGCCCCAGCAGAAGCACCACCGTCACTGGGAGAATCCATGCAGGCCTCATGGATGCAGCAGCCCCATAAGTGCATAAAGAGAAAAGCTGCTTCAGCCCCAGAAGTGACAATTTTTCTTCTAATAAGCTGGGGGTGGGAGAATAAAGCCCATGAGAGGGTGCAGAAAAGCACCAATGAGAATTTCCCTTGTGCAGCATCATCAGTCTCCAGGCAGAGGGAGCCTGGCTTTGTCAAAACCAAGGAGATTGGTTTTGGCTGGGAAGGGAGGTAGCACAAGCTACGTGTGTATGGGGGGGGGGGGAAGGGATGAATCAAGACCCCCCCCCAAGCTCCTCCTCCTGCCAGTCTTTCTGAGATGCAGGTCATGGGGGAGGAGAGCAGGAGGCCCTTTTGAACAGGGAGGGGCCTTAGTCGGACTATTTATCAGAAAAATCAGGTGTGAGACACCCAGCACCCCATGACTTGGCAGTGTCATAGAAATATAGAAACAGAATGAGTCAGAAGGGGTCTCCTGGGCCATCTAGTCTGATCCCCGTCACCAGCCGGATCCTCTCATGACATGCCCTGCTCATATTTGAGGAATAGAGGGCTAGTTGAGGGGGATCCGTGTCTCCCCACCTCAGTCGGCTCCTCTTCCTGTTGGATCCAGACCCTGTTACACCAAGGAGGCCAGACGCTGGGGCCATGTTCGCACATAAGGCAAGCCACGGTGGTTCTCACCACAGGATTGTCTCTTGTGTCGGTTGAACTGTCATCTCAACCTGCTGCTCAACACATTTTCTTTCCCAAGAACTGGGGGAGGAAGGAGGGCATGTGATGTGGTTTGCAGGCTTCACCATGGCCTATCCGGTCATCTGAACCAGAAAACACAGTTTTCATAGGGCTACCACAGATTTCAGTGGAAGGAGAAGCAATTGCAGGAGCCCCTTTAGTCATGCAGCCACTATATGCTGACCATTCAAAAAAAGGCAGGCAAGGTAGGCAGTGCACCCTGGGAGTGCAGTCCAGCTGCAAAGTTTGCTGGGATATGTGCCAGCAGCACTGGGGAGGCCTCATCTGGAGCCCTGCGGCCCGTTCTGGGCACTAGAGTTGATGAGGGATGCAGCCAAGCTGGGGAGGGTCAGGGAGGGCACCGAGGATGATCTGGGGCTGGCAATGGAGCCCTGCGAGGAGGGACAGGCAGAGCCGGGCATGCTTAGCCTGGAGGAGAGAAGGTGGAGGAGAGGAAGGCCAGCATCCTCCTCCATCATCCCCGAGTGCAGGACACGGAATAAGAGACTCCAGGTGCAGGAAGGCAGGTTCTGGCTCCAGATCTGGAAGTACTTCTGGACTGTGGGGGCAGTACAGAAACAGAATGAAGGACCCAGGGAGGTTTGGGCTCTTCCGCAGGAGGCCTCCAAGGTGCAGCTGGACCTGAAAGGGATGGTTAAACTTTAGGTTCTGTGCAGGGCATCGTCCAAGTGAGTTCTGGTCCCATCCAGCTCTGCCATCCTGTGAGCCTGTGGGAAGCCACATCCAGCCCTGCTGGGTTATGGGGCTCCCCTATGCATGCCTGGACCCAAATAGGACCCACAATTCCCCGGGAGGAGCTGAGAGGAGTTGCACCCCCAATCCCAGCATTCTCTGACCAGCAGGACTTACTGGGGCATGCTGGGAAGTGTAGTCCTCCTTTATTGGGGTTGCCTGCTTTGTTTCTTTCTTTCTTGTAGCAGGATGCAGAATCTGTTTTGATGAGGGTCAGGTCCAGAGGAACAAAAGGAAGAGCAAACAGCAAAAGTGTAATGCAGCAAAACCAAAATGGCAAAGAATGAAAAAAGATAAAACAGCTAAATCCCAGTTAAAAGGTCTGGGGAAACCAGCACCAGCATTCCAGACTCGTACCAGAAAGCTGGCTGTGGTCCCTCCCTTGATGGCAGGCATTCCACAACTGGGAGCCAACATTGGAAAGGTCTACCAATTACCAGGCTGTGACTCTCCCCTGCAGGCCCTGGAGGCACATGGATGATGCTGTTGTGAAAAGAGAATGCAGGTTTGGGAGGCCCTGCTCAGTCTCATCCTGCACCTGGGCCCCTCTGAGGCTCTTCTCAAGCCAGCAAATTTATGGGATGAGTCTGCAGACCCTCTCAAAGAGAAATACCACAAACCGAGCTTAGAAACAGAAGGGATTTTCCAGACCTTATGACAGTATTCATCGATTAGGAAAATATGGCACCTTTTCTTCTTTAAGGACTATTAGAATCAAAATAGTAGGGTTGAAAGGGGCCATGAAGGCCATTGGGTGCAACCCACTGCTGTTGCAGGACCCCAAGTTACAGTATCACACTCAGAGAGCTGCCCGGTTTTGAAAGTCCCGCCCTATGCAGGGAAGTGAAAGCAGAGCAGCATCGAGACCTGGAAAGCCCAGTCGGGACTGGTGGTCCAGGGCCCGGTGGGACGAGGCGGCAGCCATGGACCTGGTCCAGTCCCCTGTGTCCCTGGACTGGCCCTGGTCAGGGCGCTTCTCTGCTCCAGGAAGCAAAATCCCCTCACCCCCATCCCTCAGGTAGCCCGAAGGTGCTCCATTGTGATGTAGGGGTATTCTGCATATGCCTCAGTGACCAGTGGTATGCAAAGGGTGTGCTCGGGTGGCCAAGACTGGGAGGACACGTGCCAGGGACCCCTGGAGCCTGCTGACTCCCACCTCCCACTTCTCCCAGGTGAAATGGGGACTCCCTACCTTCTCACCTGTCCAGACCAAGGGCCTGCACCTGCCGGAAGCTGCATTTGGCAATGGGCTCCCTCTGGCCCTGCTTCAAACAATCAGTGTCCACAATACCACAATTAATCTTCATTTTCCAGACTTGAGCTGAAAGAGAAATAGCCAAGACGACCTGTGGGACTAGACAGGTCCTTTCGTCTTCTGAGGACCCAGTTTAACAGAATGACAGCCTTCCTCCCTGATGTGCTAGATATCCACTTGCAGGGAATTAACTGGCTCTGGTGCATGTGCAGATCCCGCCTGGTGTTGAACAGCGCCCCCTGGACTCAACGGGGGATTGCATGGGGGAGGCTTTCCAAATGCCACTGCTCTGACCCACTTTTCTGTCAGATGTGAGGGGGGGTGGCATTCGCTCCCCACACAGCTTACACATGCTGGTCTCCTACTGAAGCCCCACCATCCCTCTGTTTCCAGCTTTTTTTTGGGTCCAGGGATTCTGCTGCCAGCAGGAGGAATGCTTCCTCATTTCCCACCTGCCTGGCACGTGGCATTCCTGGGGATTCCAAAAGCCTTCAGCCCATGGCAAGGTGTTAGGCAGCTTCAGTATGCCTAGAGTAGGATGAATCCTGGACTTCTCCAAGAATTCTCCAGATTAGGACCAGGAGGCAAGCGGCTTGTAGAGATTATGGGGTGAGGACGAAAGCTGGGGCCAGGAGGAACACTTGCCCTCCCCGACGATCTCTGGTCTGCCTCCCACCCTCTCTTCTGCATATCCCATCCTTCTTGGACTCCTTTTCCCTTTAAGAGTGGCTTGAAATTATTGCCCTGAATTGGGTAAAGTTGGATTTTTTGAAGACCAGGGTGTATGCTAGTCTATCGTTAAAGTTTTCTTATTCTAGTCCAGCCAGTTTTAGAAGCTGTCTTCTAGTCTCTCAGGGAGTTGGTGCACTTGAATTCACTGTGCCTGCAGCGAGAAGGAGCTGCAGTCCAGGTGCTTGAGGAAGGGTCTTCCTGAGCTTTCCCGGAGATGTCAGGACTGATCCTGTCTTACCCCTGCATGGGAAGCAGGGCCCCAGCCTGCTCCATGGTCCTTCACTTGATGAGGTCTGGATGACTTCATGGCCCAGAGAGTTTGGAGATGCTCTGATGACTCCTGGATTTATGCTTGCTTGGAAAAGGCTCAGGTGAATTCCTGGAGGACGGAAGGGTCTCTCCAGCCTGATCCCTACAACGAGGTTCCATTCTAGGAGTGCATCTATTACATGGGAAAGAGAGAAAGGGAGGCATGCTCTGGTGCACACCTGTTTCTTGTGGCATTCCCCATAATCTCTTTGGCTGACTATAGGAGATGCTGACAGAATCCTGAAATTTCAGTTCATGAGGATGAAATAAAACTAAGGAAAGATCATGGGAAAGATCAAGTGTTCAGACCATCTGCTACTTTATTGTTTGGCCCAGGTTCCCTGAGGGTCTGTACTCACGGTCATGCATTACGGGGCAGGAAGAGGTGGTCTGAAAGGTTTCAATAGAATTACAGGGTATTTTATACCCTCCCAGTCATGTACCCAGGTACAGAGCAATTGATGACAGAAGGTAGACATTATAATGAAATTCTGCGGTCATCCTATACAGAACAGATAAAGGAAGATCAGCCAATTGTACAATGAGAATGAGATTATAATATTTCTAATTGCAATGTATTGACACTTCAGTTGAGTAACTTCCAGAGACTTGAACCCATCTCCGGGTGTGCTTAGACTTGTAAATTCAATCTATTGAGAAATCTTCCCTGAAATCATAAGCCCCTGTGTTACATTCCATTATCAGGAAGACTGAGATCCTGAAAAATGGATGTCAAAATACATAATTCCTGGTAAACTGTAAATTCCAGCAAGGATCATATAGTTACATTGTGAAATTATATAATGAATATTTGACTGAATGGCCTGTCTGCTCTGGCTTACAGCTAAAGGTGAGAAGAGCGAGAGGAAGGAGAGGGGAGGAATGCGATCTTAAACCGTGACTTCGCTTGGAAAGCTGGTGCATTTGAGAAAAGTGCAGGGTTGATTCTATAACGCAAATGCACACAGAAGCAACGTTTTTCTGCCAGGATTTATCCAAATTTTCCTAACAGCGCCAATTGCTGTCCTGGCCTATTCTCTTTCCTGTGTATTCCTTTGACAAAGCATTGAAGGAGGTAAGTTCAATAAAGGGTGTTCAGCCAGAGATATCCTTGGCAAGGGGAAAAAGGGGCAGTCCATTCCCAAAAGTCCACACAGAAGGTAAGAGTGATGCAAATGCCTTGGACTGGCTCCAAGCCTCTTGGGCTCTGCTTATTTCTTTCCTCTGGGATTAGGGAAAGTTCTTGAGGAATTCCACAGGGATTCCATCCAGCCAGTCAATAACAAACAAATGCCTGAGAAAGCATGCTGAATACAAAGGTGCCCCGAGCGATCTGGTGTGGGGCTGCAGCTGCACCTGACTGCTGGCCACCTACATGCCTCTTCCAGAGACTCGCTCCTCCTGGGGAGGCTGAAAGGACAGCTCTTCCTTGCTTCTTGCTCACTAACCGAGGGAGCAGCTTTACTCCTTCAGTGATGGTTTTCCTGCTCTCGCTGCTGCTTGGCCTCCTGCCTGAGGCCACCCAGAAGATGCCAAGGGCCCGGTGTGCTTTGCTCCTGCGGTTTGTCCAGCCAATAGACTCTTACGGGCCAGGAAACCAAATTGTTGGTGGGAATTTACTGCTTGGCAGATATTCCTATACAGGTCAAGAGAAGTTTGATAGATTACCAGAAATAAAAGCCCGTGGTAATGACATGTAGGTTTCGCTCAAAGGAATCGGGAAGGCATGTTTGCGTGTTGTCTTTCACTCCAGGGGGCTCATTCCAGGGAAGTGTGTCTGGGATGCTGGTCAAGAGGAAATGTTGAGCATGAGAGTCTCGGAGTCTTGCCATGAGGACTCTTAACCAAGAGGGAGAGCCAGAATTGGGGTTTCTCAATGGGCCACATCCTAAGGGGTGTTGGGTCAGCAGCAGAGCAAGAGAGAACCAGTGGTTTTTTCTTGTGTTGGAATTCCCTTTAGAGGAAAAGCCGTCCTGCCATCTCTGCCCCAAGCAGGCTCCATCTGAGGCATGGATTGGAAGGTGGGGCTCTGCTCTGAGATCTTCAACCTTGAAGATCTGCTGAATCTACTGGCAGATCACTTTAGCTCAGAGAGTGACTCAGCCAGGCTGTTAGACTACCAGCTCTGTAAAAATAGCCCAACTCAGAAGAAGAAACCAGACCCCATCCATTCAGGAATCCCTCGAGGTTCTTTGTTACTCAACTCCCAACATTTGCAGCCAGATCTTGGGCCAATCTGCAGATCCACACAGCTCCATGCCGTGGGTGATTCCAGATGGTGCATGAGAGCATTTTGCATGCAAGATTATTTGGGTGGGTGCCACACTGGCACACCAAGGAGTTCTGATAATTACTGGGGCTGAGAAAGTAGATTTTCATTCAGCACTCTATTTCTTGCATGGCACAATCACTGCACAACACACATCAAATATTGTGAAATAGAATGGCAGAGTGAGTTGATTTCCCAAGAAGACATTCCGAAGAGGGGACACAAAGAAAGCTCTGTCCTCACAAACAGTTCTTTCAGCACCCCAGCAGCAAAGCACCCCCGCTCAAAGACACTCCAAAGCTGAGTGTTCCTGCATTATTTTCCTCATCTAGCCTAAGGAATATTCTAAGCTACAAGTTGGGCCAATTCCTCTTTAAATGCTTGGAAGTGGACCTCAAGAAAATTAAGAGGGGCAGCCAGTGATGTTTCTTATTTTCAGACAGACCCTTAGTCCATCTCGTTTAGCTTCTCCTGCTATGGATGTCAGTGGGTTGCTTATTTGGATGCGAGAGGGTGTGACGCTGTTTCTGCCTTGTTCCATTGACAAATTCAATTGCAAGGTGCTAGTCCTCATAGCTTTGCAGCAAAGGTTGTTTTGAAGAGCCACACCCTGCTGAGTTAGGTAGGCAGTGCTCTCAAGGTCTGTAGAAAGCAGGGCTTCCCCAAGATTTCTCTCACCCCACCACCACCCCCAGGATTACTTTTACATGCCAAGGGCAGAGTCTGGGAGAATTTGCATTTGAAACAGTTGCTCAGTCATACACATAAAATAAAACATACATACAGTCCATGGAGACTAGGTCATGATGTGTTTTAGTACGTCGTCTGATTTCTTCTGTGCACTTGAATTCACTGTGCCTGTGCTGAGGGGGAGCTTCAGTCCAGGGGTCTGAGGGAGGGTCTTCCCAAGCTTTCCCTGGAGATGCCAGGACTAATCCTGACACCTCTGCATAGGAGCAGGGCCCCAGGCTGTCCCATGGTCCTTCCCTCAATGAGGTCTGGATCCTTCAGCAAAAGACAAATTCACAGCACAGAGAGGTTGGAGATACAGTGATGGATTCTGGATTTAAGTTGGATTGAAAAAGGGTCAGGGGAATTCCTGGAGAACAGCAGGGGTCTCTCCAGCCTGATCCCTATGAAGAGGTTCCATTCCAGAAGACCATGTGGGTACAAGGGGAGGGGAGGGAAAGGAAGGCTCTTGAGTTCACCACTTCCTTGTGGGGTGCCCCATATTCACTATGGCTAACAAAGTGGGAAACAGGTTGCTATCCTGGATGGGAACTGTTTCCTCTGCAGCCTCCTTTCCCCTGTGTTTTCCTTTGGGAATGGATTGAAGGAGGCATCTTCAATAAAGGGTGTTCAGCCAAAGATATTCTTGGTAAGTCAACCTGGGGGAAAGGACCCAGGCATACTCTTCTTGAAGCAAAAATGCCTCCC
>NW_025335579.1:2368-4298 GCF_004798865.1 Varanus komodoensis | reverse complement strand
GAAGCCCAAGTTAGGGAAATCAAGAGAGACATTCAGCCTGGATTTCTCTCCATGGATGCAATTTCTCTGATTGGACAGTAAAAAGTAAGCAAAGCTTCACAGGGATGGGTGGTGTTGCTGGAATCCTTATGCTTTCCAAATTGCGAATGGAAGAAGCGTTCAAGCTGCAGCCGCAGAGGTGGAGGTCCAGTTTCAAATACTTGTGGAGAATGGGCAGAGGGTCTGCCCAAGTCTGAACGCTCCTTCCGGTCAGGAGGGGGAGAACCCACATGCTAGACTCCTGGCTTCTCTGGGCAAATGCTTTCCAGGTCCAATATCCTAGTACGAGGGCCTTGGTAGCAAGTGGACCCCAGGCAAAGATGCCCAAGACATTACCTCAGCAGAGATCACCAAAAGGGGCTCCTTCTAATGATGAAGGTTCAAAATAGAATAGCAAGGGAAGGAAGGTCTCTACCTGGATGGGAGTTGGAGTGTGTGGAAAATCTTCCACTCACTGCCCCCTGCCCTTAATATTTCTGCATTTTCAGATCCTTGGCACACTGAGGAAGACCCGGTTTAACAACAGTGCTGGGGAGGAGGTCTCTTTCTCAGAGAAACAAAGGAGATACACAATTCTGAACTGGAGCTGGTCTCCAAATGCATCTTGGAACCCTGTGAAGGTTGGATGTGTTGATCATGGTGCTCCTCCAGACCAACGCCTCTCCATCCAGTCCACAGCAATTATGTGGGCCATGCAGGTGGGAATGGAGTGAGCCAGATGGTTTCTGGAAGCAGAGGTCTGGCACAGTTCCACTCCTCCTGAAAATATTCTGTGCTTCTTTTTGAGACCTAAATCCCACTGACTGTGGGGAAATGGCATATCATTGTCCTCTATGCTCACCAACAATCCCATATTCTGACAATGACAATCTTTGCTCACCAGCAATCCCATATTCTGCCCCTGGACACTACAGGGAGGTTAAAAAGATGTCCCATGCCTGTATTCTTGGAGAGGTCCTGCCCATGTTAGGCGAAAACGTGCATGATTGACCTAGGGCTTGATACAGTAGAAGGTAGCCTCCAAAATTCCTGGGTTTGCTTCAGAAGGGATTTAGGAGAATCCTGTGTCCCAGTGTTGCGGAGGCAGCTGGATCATCCAAAAATTATTCTTTATACTTTGATCTGGAAGTCTTTCTTTCAATTCTAGACAATGCCCCAGGCAAGGTGTGTGGAGAGGTGCATGCCAGGGCACTGGAGGAGAGTTCCAGAGGGGAAGCCGCTCTGCTGCTACAGATGTGAACAGTGTGCAGCAGGGATGTTCTCCACCTCTACAGGTAGCTCAAACACTGAAAGCCATTTGTAAATGCAGAAGGTAATGAAGTAGGAGTTGTGTGGTGCTCATGAAAAGCTCAAGGAAAAGAGAAATTCTTAATGTTTTGGAAGGTTTGGCAGATTTGATCTCCTCTTTAATTGGCAGACCACTGTGCTTTTCTGGTTTGCAAAGTTCTTTGTAAATAATGCAGCATTTTGCCCAGTAGCTTATGATTGCCATCATTCACATCTTTTTCCAACTTTGCATTTCCTCATGTCTCTGAACCTCCAGTTTCTAACTTTGCTGGGTTTACATGACACCTAAACTCTGACTGGTGCAGCTGTAGGGTCCCATTTGCAACGTTGCATGATTTTACTGCAACTAGAACCAGATTGCCCCTTTTTCAGTTGTGGTTTCTGCAGCCTCATCTCCAGCCTCAATAGCACTACCCTATTTTCATTTTTAGATTAAGACAGATCTTCCTAAAAAAACAATGAACATGAATCTTATCCCTCTTGGAGTGCATGGAAAGTTTTAATTGTTTTTACATCCATAGCCTTTTTCTCATAGTTAATTAACATGCAGATTAAGTGAAAAGAAATTTCCACATCTTCCTTTGAGGGTGGGTGTTTCCCCAGA
>NW_025335579.1:0-1477 GCF_004798865.1 Varanus komodoensis | reverse complement strand
ATCATTCTTTTGAGGCCCAGTCTCAATAGCAGAGACCACCTCACAAGAACAACATAATCTAAGCATTTCATGAGTTGGTGAAATTTTGTTCATTATTCACACCTGAATAAATCAAAATTCTGATTTTTTTTTTTTTCACCACTGGATTTTTTTGTGGCATGCCATGGTTACTGCTCAAAAGAACTCAGGTCTACCCTCTGTGTAGTGTGGTCCTCTGAACATCTGATGATAACAGGATTATGGAGGCAGGGTATCATACACAAAAGCAATTCCACAAAGGTCAAATGTCATTTCCTGGGAATTCCTTAATTGTGATCACTGCAAAAGTATCCACAGAAATGGTTACAATTTGGAAAGGAAATGGAGCTGGAGTATAGGAATGGATCCCAGTGGAAGTCATCTGAAGGGGAGGCCTTGCCACCACATCACCATGCGCTCTGATCCTATTTTCTGTGGGTTCAGATCAGTGGTGTCCAACCCTCGGCCTGCAAGCCACATGGGAACCAGGATGACTAGGAAGGCAGCCAAATACAAACTTGTAAACTTACTTAAAGCATTATGAGATTGTTGTGCAATTTTGGCAACTTGATACCACAGTTCTCGAGCATGAACTTCGCAGGTGACAATGTCAAGTCACAATGTCATGTAAAATAAATGTGTGTATGCTCTTGCTAGTTGTACGCATGTGTGGCTTCAGTTTTATTGTTGCCTGTGGCTTCCAGTGTGTTATCTTCCAAGCTGAGACAGTTGAATCGACACCATCAGACGTGACATGTGCTCATGGTGAGTTGGCAATTAAAACGCAGCTATTATCTTCAATATATCAACCTATCATTGCCAAGAATTTTATACATTTTGACAGTTGGCTAAATAAAGTCCTGTGAACAGGAAAAAATATGCACCTATGCTTTTTGATTTCATGTAAGCATTTGAAAACAGATTTTAATATTTCCAGGAAAAGAATCACTATTTTGGTATATTTGCAACTCATGGTTAGTGAACATAAATAAGTTACCTGTCTTTTTTCAAATGGCATGCAAAAAGATGCAGTCCGAAATTCAACTTAAAGAAACAATTGATCATGACCTTTTATAGGTCCTGCCTTCTCAGACACAAATATCCCTCACTTTACAATCACACCTTCTTCATGTCTTTACTTTTTGGGAGCACCTACATTTGTGAGCAACTATTTTCAAGAATGAAACACACTAAGAGTGAAATTCGAGGAGAAATACCTCATGAGCACCTTGAGAACTCATTGAGAATTTCAACGACTACCATCAAACCAGATTCTGATGCATTAGTTTCTCAAATACAGTGTCAAATATCCCACTGTTTTTGTGTTGCCCCCTTTTCTTTTGCTTTGATAATAAAAATATCAAAAAATCAATGAAGTTTTATTTCTAGATTTGTTCATTTTCTATATTAGTGATCACAAACTTGAGACCTGCTTTATGATTTTAAAAGACTCTCTGAA
>NW_025335578.1:14380-19156 GCF_004798865.1 Varanus komodoensis | reverse complement strand
ACCTGAAAGCCGAGGACACGGCCCTGTATTACTGTGCAAGAGACACACTGGGAGGAAATGAATCTGAATCCAGGCAAAAACCCAGCCTCCTTCTCGCAGCTCTCTGGGAAGAAGAAGCTGCAGCCAATTGAATCACACAATTAATAGAGGACCCCTGAGAAGAACTCGAGAGCCCTACTTTCTCAGGCCAGAGGCCATGGAGCTGGGCTTCCCGTTTTGTTCAGAGCCCCGTCATGGCCAAGCCTGTGGCAAGGGATAAAAGTGACATTCCCCTTTGCAATGGCATTTTTCTGGTTGCCTTCTAACCGTGTGGTCTTTTTCTGGTTGCCTTCTAACCGTGTGGCTCAGCTTGCTCCTGATTCAAAGGATATTCACAACACCCAGACCTGATATCTGTTGATTCCTTGTGCATCTCCAGTTCTTGCTGGTCCCACGGGACAGTGGAAGCTGCTCTTCCTACAAGCGGCCTCAGGTCAGACCTTTCCCCCTTCTGCTCCTCACAGCAGCAGTGTCCAAGATCCAAAAGGATCTTTGGGGCAAAAAGAAATAAGGCACCTGAGGGTGTGATTTCCCAAGTGACGGTTAGCAGCTCCCCTTCTCCTAGCCAGGAATTGACTTGTGCACACAAACCTCTGTGGCTTTTTGGAGGAGCAGGGTAGCAAATGCAGCTTTCAATGCTAATGTGCTGCACTGAAAGTTGGAGACAGTGAGCAGGGACAGTTGATGTAACATGGATGTGCTTTATAGGGACACGACCCGGTGGGAAATTCGAGGTAGCAGAAAGCTCAACCTCCTTGATGAGTGAAGCTAGCATGCTGGTTTCACAGAAGGATGACCAATCAGTGCTGCTCTGGTTGTTCCCCTCCAGAGCAACTGAGAGAGCCGGAGGCTTGAAGGATTAGGCCATTGGGGATGTGGTATCATGTTCCCCCTGAGGGCAGCACTTCCTCTTCTTTTCTGGAGAATTGGGTTTGGCGGATGGAAGATGTCTCTGCAACAGCGCATTGCCCACAGCCTTTGAGAGATATGAATTCACTTGTTCCATAAACAATGTCAAGCGTTAAGAGAATACAGAAAGTCTCAGAGTTTTCATTCTGCTTCCAGGGCAAGTTTGGGCTTAAGTAGCACAGACCTTCTTTCCTACTGAGCCAGAAGAAAAGAGGAGCAGGCGGACACACAGGATGAGTCTGGAAGAGCACATATGTCCAAGCAATTGCCTCTCCACCCTGGGAGCAGGGCCTGGACATGTGAGCCACCTGGTGGGCTCTGCAGAATGTCTGAAGCATCCCGTCTCATGCCGGGACCTCAGGGCTGCCCTCCTGCAGCTGCCCCAAAGGAGGAATAGGAGAGCTGTGCATGAAACTAAGCATAGCTGAGGAGGATATGGCTGAACTGGGGCTTTGCTGGTCTTTCTTTTGGCTCATTGATCATGCTGTGAACTTCTTTGTGGTTTTGGATGTGAGGACGGTTGCTCCTTGAGTCTGAGTGCATGAATGGTCTCCTTCAGAGACGGTTGTTTCTTGAGGCTGTCTGGGTCCCCTGAGGCCCCACAAGAGACTTCCCCACAATTCTCTCCAAAAGGCAAGGAAACTTGTCCTTGACAACTACACTGAGCACAACCTCCTCAGGAACACGGTGCATGTGTAATTGCCTTCCTGACTGAGGGATTCTCTGCCCTCATGTGAAGATGCCTTTGTGCTTTCTGCTGCCTTTTCCTTGAGTTCCCCTATTGGTGGGGAGTCCAATTAGGACACCAGGTAAGTTATGAAGAATATTCCCCACCTATATCACTTCAGGTGGGATTAGTTCCATTTCTTAGTGTAGGTCAGCACAATATGAGAGAAAAGATATTGCAGAGGTAGTGAGGAACAGACTCAAGAGGGATGGATTGTTCAATAAAGGGGCAGATGCTGATGAACAAAAATGGGGAGCAAAAATGTTTAGAGGCAAACAAAGCCTTCGTTACTGTGTGAGAAAAGCAGGCATCAGAAGCAAGGCTGAAGGCAGGCAAAGCCCCTTCAGGTCCAGGTGCTGCTGCTTGGGGGATATGGGCCGGCCCATTGCTCTCTCCAGCACGGGGTCCCCTGGGGAAGTCCATGTCCGGCATGTGATTTAATTCCCCAAAGCAATCACTGAGTGGGATCATCCAGAGCTTTGGAGTGTGTTGCCCTCTGCACACTGACAACACGGAGGTCCAGTTGTCCTAGCATTTGCAGCCGGAGAGGTTGTGGGTGTGTTAAACTGAAGCCTGGCAGTGGTGATGGACAGGATGGGGGCCAGCAAAGTGAGACTCAGCCCAGACAAACCTGAGATGCTGCCCGTGGGGGGATCCTCGGACCAGATGGGGGAATGCAAGCCCTTCTAAGGGTCACTCCAACTCCAACTGAAGGGCAGGTGGATAAAACCACAGGACGCTCCTTGAGCCATGCTGTCCACGGAGGCCCAGGTGGCTTCAGTGGCAGACAGTACCATCTACCTGCTTTGCCTGGTGGCCCAGCTACAGCTTCAGTAACCTGTGTCCTGGACTTCCACCACACACTCTACCGGGGCTGCCCTTGAAATCTGCCTAAACCTGTGCTCTGCACAAAATGCAACAGGAGGAATAATAAGAGGGACCAGATGTTCTCACTTCCCTACTTGAGTCACCTGCATTTTGAGCCAAACACAATCACCTGCCTCTACCTGAAAAGCACCACACACGCTGGGACCAAGACACCTGCAGGAACAGCCCCCCCCCACCCCCTCACTGCAACCTACCTGCACACACAGGTCCAGAGGTGGAGCCTGCCTGTGATTCACACCCCGAAGGGATGCTGAGTTGGAGGCAGCCAGAAGAAGGGCCTTCTGTGGTCACCCCTTGACCTCTGCCTTGAAGTCTGGTCCAGTACCAACTCTATTTTCCTCCAGTGCCAGGGCTAGACAGCCCTGTAGGCAGACATTTCTTCAGCTTAAAATACTTAAGGAGAATTTACCTCGGTTGTCTCACACATCTTGTGTTCCAATTTGTGTTAGCTGTAGTAGTGGATTGGATGTGATTTTAAATCTGGCCTCACTATTCAACAGTTGGATTTTTACGATGTCTTTACACATACCTGTCTTTCCATGTTGTATTTCATTGCATTTTCTGTTCTGCTTTGAACAACAGGGGAAGATTTGCTTTTGGTCCGATAAAAGTTATTGCCAACTAGATGAATTAAAACTATTCAGGTTTCAACTTCACACTAGGTGCAGTGAATGCTAGCAATGACGACTATTCCCTCCTCCAGCAATAGATGTTGGAAGGCTTCTGTGCATGCTTTTATCCTGATTGATATGCAAATTTTCAGAGACCACTTCCTCTTTAAGTCCAGGGGACACTCTTCATGCCCAGCTACATCACCCTATGCACCCAGGAGCCCTGCTCACTCAACCTTTGCAGGGGGGAAATGGCAGTATTCATTCAGCTGGCTTTGTTTTCTGCAGTTCTTGCAGGTAAATCTCCCCTTTCCCCTGCAGGGAGGTGGTGTGTGCCAGATTTCCAACATCTCTCACACCTATTGCAAAATCTTTCTCTTCCAGGTGTCCAGAGTCA
Source organism: Varanus komodoensis (assembly GCF_004798865.1). Lineage (NCBI taxonomy): Eukaryota > Metazoa > Chordata > Lepidosauria > Squamata > Varanidae > Varanus > Varanus komodoensis. Next base: position 15,585 of record NW_025335578.1, on the reverse strand, counting down.
GGTCAAACTGGAGGAGTCTGGAGGGGATGTGAAAAGGCCAGGGGAGTCCCTCCGCCTCACCTGTCGAGGCTCTGGCTTCACCTTCAGCAGCAACAGCATGCACTGGGTGCGCCAGGCTCCAGGGAAGGGACTGGAGTGGGTTGCTTACATAAGGTATGATGGTGGCACCCAATACTATGCAGACAAGGTGAAGGGGCGCTTCACCATCTCCAGAGACAACCCCTCCAACATGCTGTATCTGCAAATGAACAACCTGAAAGCCGAGGACACAGCACTGTATTACTGCGCAAGACACACAGTGGGAGGAAGTGGATCTGATGCCAGGCAAAAACCCTGCCTCATTCTGGCAGCTCTTTTGGGAAATGCAGCTGAAGCCAATTGAATCACACAATTAATTGAGGGCCCCCAAGAAGAACACGAGGGTCCTGCTCTCTCAGGCCAGAGGCCATGGAGCTGGGCTTCCCGTTTTGTTCACAGCCCCATCATGGTCAAGCCTGCAGCAAGGGATAAAGGTGACATTCCCCTTTGCAGTGGCATTTTTCTGGTTGCCTTCTAACCATGTGGTCCTTTTCTCTGAAGGAAAACCTGTTCAGAGGCTCAGCCTGCTCCTGATTCGAAGGATGTTCGCAACACCCAGACCTGACATCCGTTGATTCCTTGTGCATCTCCAGTTCTTGCCGGTCCCACAGGACAGTGGAAGCTGCTCTTCCTACAAGTGGCCATAGGTGAGACCTTTCCCCCTCCTGCTCCTCACAGCTGCACAGTGTTCAGAATCTAAAAGGATATTGCTGGGGCAGAAAGAATTGAAGTATCTGAGGGTGTGATTTCCCAAGTGATGGTTAGCAGCTCCCCTTCTCCTAGCCAGGAATTGTCTCGTACGCACAAACCTCTGTGGCTTTTTGGAGGAGCAGGGTAGCAAAAGCGGCTTTCAATGCTAATGTGCTGCACTGACAGTTGGAGACAGTGAGCAGAATGCACTTGTCTTTTTCCTTGTTTGGATATTGATCTTCTGGACATTTGGAACAATCATCCATGTCTAGAAAAGAAAAGATCTCTATTGCAATATGGGAACCAGAGGTCAGAAAGAGAGGCAGCTGAATGAGGATTAATTTGCAAATCTCCAAAGTTCTACAAGTTCCACAAAATTACATTTGCCAAATTCCATACTCAGTAACTATGCCTTTCCTGAGCAAATATTTCAAATC
>NW_025335578.1:11334-14098 GCF_004798865.1 Varanus komodoensis | reverse complement strand
TTGCTTTCATTTCTATGGGTGATCCAGTTCTTTGAATGCAACTTAGTCACCTCTAAGCATATATCACAAAATGACTAGGTTGGAAAAAATGTGTATTTCGTAGCTGCTTCATTATCAGATCATTCTCACATAGGATTCTGTCTATCCAGAATACGGAACTGGGCCCCTTCCTCTTCCCTCTGCCCATCTCTGCTGCCACTGTGCCGCCTAGGACGGCCCCGAGCCAAGGCCACGAAAGACCGCGAGGTGCTCCGCCGGAACTCGGGGGACAGCTGATGCCGTGGTGCATGTCCATCGCTGGACCAACTGGGGCTGGAGGATGCTGAGCCCAATGCTGAGCCTGATGACGGTGACGCTGCTGCCGGCTGACGCCATCTTGCCAGCCGGCGAGTTCCTTGCAGCTGCCCTGCTTCTCCGCCCCACCGGCACTGGGTGAGAGCAAAGCCAGATTGGGGACGGAGTGCGGGGTCGAGCCGCCAACTTATCTCGCCGGACCCGGTGAGGCTGGAGACGGAACTGGGCCACTTTCCCTTCCCTCTGACAATCCCTGCTGCGCCAACAAGGACGGCCCCAAGCCAAAGCTGCAAAAGACTACAAGGTGCTCCGCCAGACCTCAGGGAACAGCTGATGCCACGGTCAGTGGCCATCGCTGGACCCATTGGGGCCAGAGGACGCTGAGCCCAATGCTGGGCCCGACACTGGCAATGCTGCTGCTGGCCAACGTCATCTTGCCAGCCGGCGAGTTCCGTGCGGCTGCCCTGTTTCTCTGCCCTGCAAGTGCTGTGATGACTTTGCCAAGCATTTCAAAGAGAAAATCACTCAGATTCGTCACGAGCTGGACTCCACCAGTGACTCAGAACCTTCTGGGGAGGTGCCAATGTTGCTGTCTGGTCCAAAATTGATGGATGAGTCCCAGTTGTTGCGGCCTGATGATGCGGACAATGTGCTTGGACAAGTACATCCTACCACCTGCTTACTGGACCCTTGCCCATCTTGGCTACTTAAGAAAGCCAAGGATGGGATAAGGACCTGGATCCTGGAGGTTGTCAATGCCTCTCTAAGGGACGGCCGGGTACCTGCCCCTTTAAAGGAGGCGGTAGTCCAGCCAGTCCTAAAGAAGGCATCCCTGGATCAGAGATGGCCACCAACTATAGACCGGTGGCCAACATCCCGTTTTTGGGCAAGGTGTTAGAGCGGATGGTGGCGGGACAACTCCAAGCACTCCTGGATGAAACTGATTATCTGGACCCATTTCAGTTCAGCTTCAGACGTGGGTATGGTACTGAATCTGCCTTGATCGCCCTGTATGATGACCTGTGCAGGGAGAGAGACAGGGGGAGTGCATCCCTGTTGGTCCTCCTAGACCTCTCAGCTGCTTTCAATACCATTGACTATGGTATCCTTCCGGATAGGCTAGCGGGATTGGGAGTTGGAGGCACTGCTTTGCAGTGGTTCCACTCCTATCTCAATGGCCGATTCCAGAAGGTGGTGCTGGGGGACTATGGCTCTGCACCATGGCAGTTATGCCATGGAGTTCCGCAGGGGTCCATTTTGTCCCCCTTGCTAATTAACATCTACATGAAACTGCTGGGAGAAGTCATTAGGAGGTGTGGGCTGTGGAATCATCAGTATGTTGATGATACCAAGCTCTATCTATCTATCTATCTATCTATTTAGAGAACTTCTATGCTGCCCCATTCGCTGAAGGCTCGGGGAGGCTCACAATCATAAATAAATAAACACAATATAAAACAGTATAATTTAAGTCACCCTCGCCAAAGAATAAAATAAATAAATAGTATTAAAAATTAGAATAACGTTTGAATAAAAAGATCTTAGCCTGGTGCCAAAAAACAAATAACAATGGCGCCAGGTGGACCTCTCTGGGGAGCGCATTCCATAGATTGGGCGCCACCGTAGAGAAAGCCCTCCTCCAAGTACTTACCCTCCTAATTTCCTTCACGGAGTGTTCCCGAAGAAGGGTCTCTCCCGCTGATCTCAAGGGGCAGGCGGGCATATATGGACATAAGCGCTCCTTCAGGTAACCAGGACCCAAGCTGTTAAAGGCTTTATAGGTCATAACCAACACCTTGAATTGGACCCGGACTTCAATGGGGAGCCAGTGAAGCTGACAGAGAACTGGAGTCATGTGAACGTAACGCCCAGTCCCTGTCAGCAGTCTGGCAGCTCTATTTTAAACCAATTGAAGTATCCGGACCATCTTCAAGGGCAGCCCCACGTAGAGCGTGTTACAGAAGTCAAGTCGGGAAGTCACCAACATGTGTGTCACTGTCACCAGGCAGTCATTCTCCAAGTTGGGGCACAGCTGGTGGATCACCCAAAGCTGAAAGAAAGCGCTCCTCACCACCACTGTCACCTGAGCTTCCAGTGAAAGCTCTGGGCCGAGAAGCACTCCCAAGCTGTGGACCTTGTCCCTAAGAGGGAGTGCAACCCCTTTCAGGACTAAGTTCAATTCCCCTTCCCTGAAGCCTGATCCGCCAACCAACAGGACCTCCGTCTTGTCTGGACTGAGCTTCAGTTTATATAAGGGGAGGGGAGGGGAGGGGAGGGGAGGGGAATTTCTAAAATTAAATATTGAGAATAATACTTCAATACAGCTAAAATACTTTTGCAACAAGTGGAGAAATGTCAGTGCCTGTGGAAACAGATATAATATTTAAGCATTTTCACATCTGTGCTAGGGCAGAATCAGGTTCAGGTTCCTCAGGCATCCTTAGAGTTCAACTTCATCAGTACTTTGGGA
>NW_025335578.1:7090-10166 GCF_004798865.1 Varanus komodoensis | reverse complement strand
AAGGTTGAAGAAGTTTTTAATAGACTTTATTCACCCAGACCAAAATGATTTCCTGCCTAAAAGACAAATGAAGAACAATCTGAGGACTATCTTGGATATCCTAGAATACTATGAGACACACACGGAAAAATCAATGGCTCTGCTGTTTTTGGATGCCTAGAAAGCCTTTGATAATGTTAATTGGCAATTCATGAAGCAACAGATGGCTCAAATGGAGTTTGGAGGGAAATTCATGAATGTGATATCAAGTATCTATCAAAGACAATCAGCCAGGATTTTAATTAATGGAGAACGTACAAGGGCTATAGAGATACAAAAGGGTGCAAGGCACGGATGCCTGTTGTCACCCCTATTGTTCATCCTGACTTTAGAGGTCTTGAATAGAAATATTAGGGATGACGAGAACATTAAAGGTACTAAAATTAGAGATGAAAAGTATAAATTGCAAGGATTTGCGGATGATTTGGTCTTTATAACAGAGGAACTTTTTGTAACAATCCCTAAACTTTTACAATGGATTGAAGAATATGGTGAGGTTACGGGGATGAAAATAAATAAAGAAAAAAAGAAACTTTTAGTTAAAACTCTTACAAAAGATCAGAAAAAAGACTCCAAGAACAAGTGGATTTGCAGATTGTTAAAAAGGTTAAATACTTGGGAATCTATCTTACAGCTAAATGCACAACTTTGAAAGAAGACAATTATGATAAATTATTGAAGGGTATTAAAGGTGACCTGGAAAAATGGGCCAATTTACAATTGCCTTTGATGGGAAGAATAGCACTTGTTAAAGTAAATATACTACCAAAACTTTTGTTTTTGTTCCAAATGATTCCCATAAAAATTGATTAAAAATTTTTTGAGGATCTAAATCTTCAATTTAGAGATTTATTTGGAGAAAAAAGAAATCAAGGATTAAATTAAAAATGCTTCAGGAAACTAAAAAGAACAGGGGTTTTGGTCTTCCTGATTGGATGTTGTATTATCAAGTGTCTATTTTAACTTGGCTAAAAGAATGGATAACCTTGCAAAATAAGAGAATTTTGTATCTTGAAGGTCATGATTTGCAAATGGGTTGGCACGCTTATATGTGGTACAAGGAACTTAAGTCACATGGGACTTTTTTAAGTCACTTTATTAGAAGCTCATTAATGTCAGTGTGGGAAAAGTTAAAGTCAAAATTGTATAGTAAATTACCAAGATGACTTTCACCAATGGAAGCCTTTGTGTATCCAAATGTATTGAACTTTGAAAGGATTATAAGATATGATGATATTTTGGACAAGGATGGAGGCCTGAAACTAGATCAAGAAATTCGAAAACAGGGACTCAATATCTCTTGGTGGTATAAGGTGCAGATGCAATCAAGATATGCTAAAGATTGTAAAATATGGGGGTTTTATAAAGACCTAACAGCCTTTGATCAAGTGATGCTAAAAACAGATGAAAAAATGATTAAAAGAATTTATGAGTTCTTACTTGACAGGAAGGTGGAAGGGGAACAGGTTAAGGAAACTATGATAACATGGGCACAAAATTTTGGATATAATGTTGAATTAGAAAAGTGGCAAAAGCTATGGGAGAGAAACATTAAAGTAACTTTAGCAACTTCATATAAAGAAAATTTATATAAAATGTTTTATAGATGGTATTTGTTGCCAAGTCGATTAGCTAAGATGTTTCCAAATATGTCAAAGGGATGTTGGAAATGTAAACATGATGTGGGTTCTTTTTACCATATGTGGTGGACCTGTGAATGTGTGAAAAAGTATTGAATTAAAATACATAAATGGCTGGAGGAAATGCTACAAAAACCCTTAGTTTTTAAACCTGAAATTTTCTTCTGAGGCATTATACCGGAAAATATTAGCAAACAAGAAATGTATTTGATGCTACATTTAATCACAGTGGCGAGGATTGCACTTGCTCAATACTGGAAGAGTGAGGAATTACCCACTGAGGAACTGATTTTAAAAAAGATTCTGGACTGTGCAGAAATGGACAGATTGACTCTATTACTGAAGGAGAAAGAAATACTGACTTCTATCAATCTTGGGACCTTTTTTATGATTGGCTGGAGAAACAGGACTTGGCTTAGATTTAAAGATGTTTTTAAATTTTTATAAATTGATCTGAACTTGATTATAGAATGTTAAAAAGATACGTTACAGGGGGCTGACCCAGTACATCCGATGTATTTGACATTTTTACTTTAAATTTTTTTTAAATAAAAATCTTTATTAAAAAGAAATAAGATCCAGTGACCTCCAAGGTGGAACTCTCAAGGTTCCATGCTGAACCAGCCTCCTTCACAGCCTGCCCAGATGGTATTTCAAAGGCTGCCTTTACCCTGCTGAAGCTTGGTGGGAGAAAACAGTGGATACACTCTAAGTATACATTTGTCTACATGTGTAAAAGGGAATTTCAGAGGGGAAGTTTTGTTTAACTTCTTGCATAATTTGTCCCTTAAATATTTTTTCTCCCTTCACATAGGAGAACTTTTTCTTTAATATGTGCAAGGCTTTATCTTCCATGACTGTTGAGACAGAAGAGTCAGTCTTTCGCCATCCACCATTGCTCTCTCTTTGAGTGTAGATGAAAGCATGGCCTGCACAGCATGAGCCACTGGGTAGACAGCATTGTAGACACTGTAGCTGAGTCCAGTCATGCTCATCTCGAAAACAGATGCAGGAAGGGTCTCCAGCTTCTCCTCCCCACTACAGATGGGCCCAACCTGGTCTCCCGTCAAGGAATTGGGGAAGGAACATTCAAATGCCTCTTTCCAGAAGAGCTGGATGAAGCCATCTTCTTCATCCAAGGTGGGACTTCTCTGAAGAAACTCAGAGAATCCTGACACCTCCTCCGAGTGAATTGAGAGGGATAAAGCACTGTTGAGGAAGTCTATCTCAAAAGTCTTCTGAAAGGGCAGTGAGGTGAAATCCATCTGGGCTGTCATAATCCAGTTCTTGCTTTTGTTTCGCAAAGGAATGTTTTCATATTTTGACAGACTGGGCAACATTCGCAAAAGCATCATGCTATTGATTTCACCATTAACTAACACAGCATTAGCAGTGCT
>NW_025335578.1:4348-5559 GCF_004798865.1 Varanus komodoensis | reverse complement strand
TACCACTCTGCACAACTCTGGTGTGCTCACAACTGGAGTACTGCCTCGAGTCCTATGCTTCACATTGTAGGAGACATAGCTAGGTGTGAATACGTTCTGCACAGGGCCTCAGGAATGTTAGCTAGGATGGGAGGTATGAGAAATGAGGAGAGATTGAGAGAACTAAGGCTTTTCAGCCTGGAAAAGAAGAGACTCTGAGGGGATATCTTAGCTAAATATATGTATGTGTGGGGAGAGCATGTGGAGGAGGAATGTGACCTGTTCTTCCCTGCAGTGGAGGGCAGGATGTATTCCAATGGGGCAAAGCTCAAGGAAGCAGGTTTCAGGTTGGATGTCAGGAAGTAGAACATGTTAGGACCCCTAAGATATGGAAAAGGGTTCCAAGGGAGGGGGTTGAGGCCCCATCAGTGAGGGTGTTCAAGGAAGTTTGGAGAACCATATTTTGGGGGTCAAATGAGTGAAGTCAGCTGGAGCTGGGAATCAGACAAGATGGCCTGGGGCGCCCCTTCATCTTTTCCCCTATCCTTCTATGTTTCTATGAATGAAGGAGGAAACAAAAAATTTTACTTTATAAATCAGAATGTCTTGAGAATCTTTTAACCTTTTGCCAGCTTGTTTAATGCTGGATGTTGCTATCTAGATCAATTGCACCATATTCCACTTCCATTTTCAAAACACAAAGACCAGTTCTAAAAGCAATGGGATGCCGAAATGACTAGGTAATCTCCCATGGTCCTTTTACCTGTGAAATCTTGTATCTGTAAAGGGTGGGTGCCATGTGGAGAGAGATTTCAGAAGTAGGACCTCCAAGGACTGTTACCAGGCTGTTCTGCGTATCACACTTGAAATTTGGGGTAAATCTGTGCTGGGTAGAGAAGAGCTCCAAAGAAGCACGATATGTCCAACTTGGAGTGAAATGGTTGTTACAGATATGGAAGCCCAGAGTAATGTTGGGTAGTATCTGGGCATTTCCATTGATCTCATTTACAGCAAATCTGAAGGCCAGGACATGCTGGTACATCTGAGGGATGACCCTGGAATAACAATTATATGTTGTGTCACTCTTGGTCAGAATATTAACATGACACCTGCCAGATTAATATGTTTTACAAGTAGACCCAAGCTGCCTAAATATGAAGAAATGTTGCTTCATTCAGTTTAACACTGTCACTGCTTTTCAGAATTTCAAATAATGGTACAATTTTTCAGAG
>NW_025335578.1:2855-4002 GCF_004798865.1 Varanus komodoensis | reverse complement strand
GCCTCACTGGTTGGAGGAGAACCCATGTGGATCATCCTCCACTTAGGTTCATGCTGGCAGATTCCATGCCCATTGCACTGGCTAAAAAGGACAAGCATGAGAAGGTTTTTCTTCAATCAATGCATGCATGGTTGTACTCACAACACAGTGCCTCCATTTCCATTATGCTGTAGCTGAAAATTTCACGAAAGCATGGGGAAGTGCATCTACAAAAACAGACAGGTTTGCACACATTTTTTTTTTTTTTTTACAGAAATGAGGTGTTTGGGAAGAAGATTATGTTTGTTTGAAGGAATGGTTTGGAGTAAATATGGAGTATCAGCCACTTTTGAATTTTGTTCATTTCTTAAAATTTCAATGTTAGCTCAAATTCATCCTGAACATCCAGCAATTTTCTTGTCCCAAATTCATTTCATCCTAACCTGAGATTATGCTTTTGGAAGTCTGAATACAATCTCATGCAAAAATTCCTGTATATTTCAGAAGATGCATTTTAAATTCAACTTTGTCTAGTAGACAATTATGAGCCTTTTATTAGAACCACACATTTTGATGGTATTTTTAATAACATTAAAATGAGAGTCTGCTAATGAATGTCTACAGTAAGGAAAATAATATAATGATGTGCATACCTACATGAAGCATTTGAAAATACCTTTTAGGATTCATGCAGAAATTAAGTGGGATTGAAAAGGGTGGTTCTCAATCTGCCATTTTGGAAATTTTGTGGTATCCACTACTGGTGACCATTTTCAGCTACAGGCATTCATAATCTGAGGCAACTGGCAGTTTAACATGGGAACAGGAAAGACAACTCTGACATCCACGGATAATTATTTATTAATCAGGAGGATAGATTGGACTATGTTGCCTCACCAAACTCTTTCCTAGTAAATCATAGATTGATTTGGAGCAGACATGGGAGGAATTATCAATGTTGCAATGTTGGTTAATTTTAAGCACAACTGTAGAGGCCTGAAATATCAGGCAGGGGAAAATGCTCAGCACAAAGGAAAGGAATACAGGGCTACAGCTGACAAATTCTTTCAGTTCTGTTTGCATAGTGTGCTAAGTTCAGCATGCCACACTAATGAATGTGACTGGCCATAGACAGCAGAAGTGACTTTGAGCTATTCCACCAGAAATG
>NW_025335578.1:0-2248 GCF_004798865.1 Varanus komodoensis | reverse complement strand
GCCTGATGCAAGAGCATGAAACCCAGTGCCATGAATTCCATTGTCTTGATTGAAGGAATATCTTTTGGAACAGCATAAATCCATCAGCACATTCTCTTTCTCTGAGTCCTGGGCTGATCCACACAGCCTGATTAGCTGGCGAAATGCTTGCTGAGGAGCTGAGTCTGTGCACTGACAATGATCAGTTAGCAGTCATCCAGTTCCCTTGCTCTTTCCAGCCATGTTTAGAATGCTATTTGGAATATTAATCAGCCTGTGTTAGGCTGGGTACTGGAGCTCCCTTGAGACTCAGAGATGAGGAAGATTCAACCCTCATTAAATTGATAGGTACACAGGTGATAACCACCTGTGGAAATTTCTGGCCTCATAAATTATTGAACAAGTAAACATATTTATGCATTCTCCAGGGAGACAAGCACATTTTCACTTCTTTATCCTGGATATAGAACTGCACCATGGCGACCTGGGTCATGTGTGGGAATCATTGACCACCACACTGAGATTTTTCCTGTTGGCTATTTCTTTACAAACTCCAATGGAAGCAATCTTGAAGATTCCAACTTTATCAAGAGGAGTTGAAACCTTTAAAAAGAAAGGATGGGAAAATGTAATAAAGAAATACATTTTCCAGTCCTATGGGAAGGACTGTGGAAAAGGCTCCTGTGGATCCAGTGTCAAGTGGATGGAATCTTAGCAGGGTTCCAAGAAAGTCCAGGAAAGAAAATGAGTCCAGGCAGGGAATGAAGAAAGTATTTTGAAATGAAAAGTGGTGTAGCCTGAGCCTTGCCATTGAGGAGAAAAAAACAGTGGGATGTGCAGACTGAAGAAACAGATTCCAGAACCAGATATGTGTCTGAAAAAGGGGAGGGAACAAGCTTTGTTTGGGGAAGTCCTCAAACATTCTCGAAGTGGGGAAGAGGAATCATATTCATTCAAGGGAGGCACAGACCAGGATGGGGCAAAAGACAATCCCAAAGCAAACCATATTTGACAAGAGCAAAAGTTAAGATCTCATTCTATTTCATGCCTAATATGATATTACAGTTACAGTTTTGAAGGTTACAACATTTTGTTAAAAGCTGAATGTTTTCATAATGATTGAAATGGCCCATTCAATGTGTCATGTATCACAAAGACCTGTGCAGGGGAAGTGAGTGAGGTGTTATCTGGTGTTAGGCCAGTGGGACAGATTGGGGATTCTGTTGATGCATTTTTTCAGCCACAGCTCACACACCTCTTACCTGAGCTGAGTGGTGGCCTTAGTTGCAATGCTGATATCTCCTCATCTATTGGCCATGAGGAATGCTGAGACCCTTGCTGAGGCCACCTTACCTTGGTCTGTTCAGGATTTCATGGACTCCAAGCCAGCAATGGGACCCCCCCCCCAGCTTGTTATCAGTCAATGCATGTAGGGGGCACACTTTGAAATTGTTTCTTATAGCCAAACATGACAAAAACACTCTAATGATGAGGAACTCTGAAACCATCCCTTTGTCATGGCTGAGTCACAGCCTGTTGAGATATAGATTATAGGTGATTTATTTTCCATCTGCAATGGTGGGAAATGAATCAGATGGTCTGTCCTGTATGGCTAATTGATCCAGATTATTTGCAGAGTGGTTGTGAAGTACTTCCATGTGATATGGCCAGCAATTCTGTCAAAGCCCTGCTTAATCTCTAGAATGTACGCAAGACCTGGGTACTCACCAAGTTTGCTCTTGTTCATCTCTGTGGTATATCCCTGAGATAACAAAGAAACAATACAGGAGATAGCTTGGACAGAGATGGAGAAAACCCCCTACTGGCCACATCCAAGCCTTGGTAATTTCCTAAAATCAAGAATCTTGGGGCACAACGAAGGCAGCAAAGAAACATCCCACTGCCATTATTCCATCCTCCATTTGCACCCCAATAGAAATCAGAAGGTTTCCCCAGGGTCTATTAAATTATGGCTCCAACGAGAATATAGATCTATCTGAGGTCCACAGTAACTTCCAGGAAATATCTCTTGCATCTGACTTGACCCAAATTCCCATTTGGCAGCAGTTCAATTTCCTGAGGTTCCCCAAATGTAGGTTATGAGTTGAAGGACATTCTGCTTGAGGTTGATGCTATAATTAATAATGATTCAAACCCGTTGAAACAATAACTTACAAATGTGAGAGTATTTGATTTCCTTCTGACTTACAATGCATGCCTAATTTTGGATGAATCACATTCTTAAATGTCTCCAGTTTTTAATTATTTT
>NW_025335577.1:106097-134061 GCF_004798865.1 Varanus komodoensis | reverse complement strand
CGCCCAGAGGCCGCGATTTCCGGCCCCACCCTGACAGAGGGGCAAAAGTTCCCCCGAAAAGAGGGTCACGCGGACACTCCTAGTCCTCTTTGAGACGCTGTCCCTCCACGCAGGCCTCCGTTTCCACCCGTTCCGAGCACATTCCGCCAGTCGGAGGTCCGCCAGGAAGCCACATTTTCCCAGCCCCACCCTGAGAGAGGCCCAAAAGTTTCCCCAAAAACAGGGTGATGAGGACACACCTAGTCCCCTTTGAGACGCTGTCCCTCCGGGCAGGGCTCTGTTTCTGCCCATTCCGTGTGCGTTCCGACGGTCAGAGACCAGCCCAGAGGCCGCGATTTCCCGGACCCACCCTGACAGAGGTCCAACTGTTACCCAAAAAGAGGGCCACGCGGACAAACATAGTCCTCTTTGAGACGCTGTCCCTCGCAGAGGCCTCCATTTCCGCCTGTTCCAAGCATGTTCTGATGGTCGGAGGCCTGCCCGGAGGCCGGGATTTCCCGGGCCCACCCTGACAGAGGCCCAAAACTTTCCCCAAAAAGAAGGCGACGCATACATACCTAGTTCTCTTTGAGACGCTGTTGCTCCACGTAGGCCTCCGTTTCTGCCCGTTCCGAGAGCATTCTGACGGTCGGAGGCCCGACCGGAGGCCGCGATTTCCCTGCCCACCATGACAGAGGGGCAAAAGTTGCCCCGAATACAGGGCGATGCAGAAAAACCTAGTCCTCTTTGACACATTGTCCCTCCGCGCAGGCCTCCGTTTCTGTCAATTCCGAGCGTGTTCTGATGGTCGGAGTCCCGCTGGCGACCGCGATTTCCTTGCCCCGCCCTGACAGAGGAGCAAAAGTTGCCCCGAAAAGAGGGTGACCGAGAGACACCTAGTCCTCTTTGAGACATTGTCCCTCCGCGCAGTCCTCCGTTTCCACCAATTCCGAGCATATTCTGACAGTCGGAGTCCCGCCCGGATGCCGCGATTTCCCGGCCCCACCCTGACAGTGGGGCTAAAGTTGCCCTGAAAACAAGGGGAAGCGCGCGCACCTAGTCCTCTTGGGAAACTGCCCTCCACGCAGGCCTCCGTTTCCACTTGTTCTGAGCGCGTTCCCACGGTCGGACGTATGCCTGGAGGCTGAGATTTCCCGGCCCCACCCTGATAGAGGGCCAAAAGTTGCCCCAAAAAAGGGTGACGCGGACACCCCTAGTCCTCTTTGAGACGGTGTCACTCCGCGCAGGTCTCCGCTTCCGCCCATTGCAAGCGCGTTCCCACGGTCGGAGGCCCGCCTGGATGCCAAGATTTCCCAGCACCACCCTGAAAGATGAAGAAAAAGTTGCTCGGAAAACAAGGCGAAGCGCACGCGCCTAGTACTCTTGTAGATGATCTCCCTGGTGCAGGCCTCTGTTTCCTCCCGTTCTGAAGGCGTTCCAACAGTCGGACGCCCGCCCGGAAGGAGGGATTTCCCGGCTCCACCCTGACAGAGGGCAATGAACGAGCTCTTAGTCCTCTTTGAGACTTGTCCGTCCACGCCGGCCTCCATTTCCGCCCATTCTGAGCGCGTTCCGACGGTCGGAGCCCCGCCCGGAGGCCGCGATTTCCCGGCCCCACCCTGACAGGGGGGCAAATGTTGCCCCGAAAAGGGGGTGATACGGACACACCTAGTCCTCTTTGAGACGCTGTCCCTCCGCGCAGGCCTCCGTTTCTGCCCTTACCGAGTGCGTTCCGACAGTCCGAGGCCCACCCGGAGGCCGCAATTTCCCGGCCCCTCCCTGGCAGAGGGGCAAAACTTTTCCAGAAAAGAGGCCGACGCGGACACTCCTCGTCCTCTTTGAGATGCTGTCCCTCCACGCAGGACTCCCTTCCGCCTGTTCCGAGCGTGTTGTGAAGGTCAAATTCCCGCCCAGGGGCCACGATTTACGGCCCCACCCTGACAGAGAGGCAAAAGTTGCCCCGAAAAGAGAGTGACGCGGACGCACCAAGTCCACATTGAGACGCTGTCCCTCCACGCAGGCCTCCATTTCCGCCCGTTCCGATTGCATTCCGACGGTCGGAGGCCGCCCGAATGCCGGGATTTCCCGGCCCCACCCTGACAGAGAGGCAAAAGTTGCCCGAAAAACAGGGCGACGCCTGCATCTAGTCCTCTTGGAGGCGCTGTCCCTCCGTGCAGGCCTCCGTTCAAACCCATTCCGAGCGCGTTCCGATGGTCGGAGGCGTGCCCAGAGGCCGCGATTTCCTGGCCCCTCCCTGACAGAGGGGCAAAAGCTGCTTCGAAAAGAGGGTGACGCGGACACACCTAGTCCTCTTTGAGACGCTGTCCCTCCACGCAGGCCTCCATTTCCACCCATTCTGAGTGCGTTCCGATGGTCAGACGTACGCCCGGAGGCCCTGATTTCCTGGCCCCAGCCTGACACAGGGGCAACAGTTGCCCCGAAAAGAGGGTGACGCGGACACACCTAGTCCTCTTTGAGATGCTGTCCCGGCACGCAACCCTCCGTTTCCACGTATTCCGTTCGCGGTCCGATGGTCGGAGGCCCGCCAGAGGCCGCTATTTCCTGGCCTCACCCTGACAAAGGGGCAAAAGTTGCCCCGAATAGAGGTACACTTGGACACACCTAGTCCTCTTCGAGACACTGTCCCGCCGTGCAGGCCCGTGTTTCCGCGTGTTCAGACCACGTTCCGATGGTCGGAGGCCCGTCCAAAGGCCGCGATTTCCAAGCCCCAACCTGACAGAGGAGCAAAAGTTTCCCCGAAAAGAGGGCCACGCGGACACACCGAGTCTTCTTTGAGACACTGTCCCTCCACGCAGGCCTCCATTTCCGCCCAATCCGAGCGCTTTCCGACAGTCGGAGGCCCGCCCTGGGTCCGTGATTTCCAGGCCCCACTCTGACAGAGGGGAAAAAGTTGCCCAAAAAAGAGGGCCACGCAGACACACCTTTTCTTCTTTGGGATGGTGTCCCTCTGTGCAGGACTACGTTTCCGCATGTTCTGAGCGCGTTCCACGTTCGGATGCAAGCCCGGATGTCGTGATTTCCCGGCCCCACTCTGATAGAGGGGCAAAAGTTGCCCCGAAAAGGGGCCATGCACGCTGACAATGGGGCAAACTTTGCCGGAAAACAGGGGGACGCGAGTCCACCTAGTCCCCTTGGAGTTGCTGTCCCTCCGCGCATGCCTCCGTTTCTGCCCGTTCCGAACATGTTCCAACGGTCAGAGGCCCTCCCGGAGGCCGCGATTTCCTGGCCCCACCCTGACAGAGTCCCAAAAGTTTCCCCAATGAGGGGATGACGCGGACACACCTAGTCCCTTTGAGACGCTGTCCCTAAGCGCAGGACTCTGTTTCTGCCCGTTCCGAGGACGTTCCGACAGTCGGAGGCTTGCCCGGAGGCCGCGATTTCCGGGCCCCACGTTGACAGTGGGGCAAACGTTGTCTCGCATCAGGGTGACCCACATCCTCCTAGTCCTCTTTGAGATGCTGTCCCTCCGCGCAGGACTCCGTTTCCACCCATTCCTAGCGCATTCCGACTGTTGGAGGCCCGCCAGAGGCCACGATTTCCTGGCCCCATCCAGACAGAAGCCCAAAAGTTTCCCCAAATAGAGGGTGACGCGGACAAACCTAGTCCCCTTTGAGACGCTGTACCTCACCCAAGCCTCCGTTTCCACCCGTTCCGAGCACTTTCCGAAGGTCGGAGAACCGCCCGGAGGTCGCTATTTCCCGACCCCACCCTGACAGAGGGCCAAAAGCTGCCCCGAAAAGAGGGTGACGCGGACACACCTAGTCCTCTTTGAGACGCTGTCCCAAACCCAGGCCTCCGTTTCCGCCCGTTCCGAGAGTGTTCCGATGGTAGGAGGACCGCCTGGAGGCTGGGATTTCCCGGCCCCACCCTGACAGAGGCCCAAAAGTTTCCAAAAAGAAGGTGACCCGGACACACCTAGTCCCCTTTGAGACGCTGTCCCTCTGCGCATGTCTCCGTTTCCACCCATTCCGAGTGCGTACCGACGGTCGGAGGCCTGCCTGGAGGCCGGGATTTCCCGGCTCCACCCTGACAGAGGGGCAAATGTTGCCCCGAAAAGAGAGTCACGCGGACACACCTAGTCCCCTTTGAGATGCAGTCCATCCACGCAGAAATCCGCTTCCGCCCATTCTGTGCACGTTCCGACGGTCGGAGGCCGCCCAGAGACCACGAATTCCCAGCCCCACCCTGACAGAGGTCCAAAAGTTGCCCCGAAAAGAAGGTCACGCGGACATACATAGTCCTCTTTGAGACGCTGTCCCTCGCGCAGGCCTCCGTTTCCTCCCGTTCCGAGCACGTTTCGATGGTTGGAAGCCCGCCCAGAGGCCGCAATTTCCCGGCCCCACCCTGACAAAGGCCCAAAAGTTTCCCCAAAAAGAGGGTGACGCGGACACACCTAGTCCCCCTTCAGACGCTGTCCCTCAACTCAGGCCTCCATTTCCGCCCATTCCTAGTGCGTTCCGACGGTCGGAGGCCTGCCAGGGGCCGCGGTTTCCCAGCCCCACCCTGACAGAGGCCCAAAAGTTTCCCCAATAAGAGAGTGACGCGGACACAACTAGTCCCTTTTGAGACGCTGTCCCTCCACGCGGAAATCCATTTCCGCCCATTCCGTGCATGTTACGACGGTCAGACCCCCGCCCGAAGGCCAGGATTTCCCGGCCCCACCCTGACAGAGGTGCAAAAGTTGCCCCGAAAAGAGGGCCACGCGGACACACCTAGTCTTCTTTGAGACGCTGTCCTTCCTTGCAGGCCTCTGTTTTAGCCCTTTCCGAGCACTTTCCCACGGTCTGAGGCCCGCCCGGAGGCCGGGATTTCCCGGTTCCACCCTGACAGTGGGGCAAAAGTTGCCCTGAAAAGAGGGCGACACGGACACACCTGGTTCTCCTGGAGACGCAGTCCCTCGCGCAGGCCTCCGTTTCCGCCCATTCCGAGTGCGTTCTGAAAGTCGGAGACCCGCCCGGAGGCCGCGACTTCCTGGCTCCACCCTGACAGAGGGTCAAAAGCTGACAGGAAAACAGGGATATGCACGCACCTAGTCCTCTTTGAGACACTGTCCCTCGCCCAATCCTCCGCATCTACCCATTCCGAGCGCATTCCTATGGTCGGAGGACTGCGCGGAGGCCGCGATTTCCCGGTTCCACCCTGACAGTGGGGCAAAAGTTGCCCTGAAAAGAGGGCGACACGGACACAGCTGGTTCTCTTGGAGACGCTGTCCCTCGCCCAGGCCTCCGCTTCCGCCCCTTCCGAGCACGTTCCGACGGTCGGAACCGGCCCGGAGGCAGAGATTTCCCGGCCCCACGCTGAAAGTGTGGCTCAAGTTGTCCCGAAAACAGGGGGATGCGTGCGCACCTAGTCTTATTGGAGACGCTGTCCCTCCGCGCATGTCTCTATTTCTACACATTCCGAGCGCGTTGCGTCGGTCGGAGGACCACCCGGAGGCCGCGATTTCCCGGCTCCTCCCTGACAGAGGGCCAGAAGTTGCCCCGAAAAGAGGGTGACTCGGACACACCTAGTCCCCTTTGAGACGCTGTCCCTCGCGCAGGGCTCCATTTCCGCCTGTTCCGAGCACGTTCCGATGGTCGGAGGCCCGCCCAGAGGCCGCGAATTCCCAGCCCCACCCTGACAGTGGGGCTAAAGTTGCCCCAAAAACAAGGGGAAGTGCGCGCAACTAGTCCTCTTGGAGAAAATGCCCTCAGCGCAGGCCTCCATTTCCGCTTGTTCTGAGCCCGTTCCGATGGTCGGACGTACGCCCGGAGGCCATGATTTCCCAGCCCCAGTCGGACAAGGGCAAAGGTTGTCCCGAAAAGAGGGCGATGTGTGCGCACTTTGTCCTCCTTGAGACGCTGTCCCTCGCTCAGGCCTCTGTTTCAGCCCGTTCCGAGCGCGTTCCGACTGTTGGATGCCCCCCCGGAGGCCGGGATTTCCCGGCGCCACGCTGACAGAGGGGAAAAAGTAGGCACGAAAACAGGGGGACACGCGCACCTAGTCCCCTTGGAGACGCTGTCCCTCCACGCAGGCCTCCGTTTCCACCCATTCCAAGCGCATTCCGATGCTCGGAGGACCGCCCGGAGGCCGCGATTTCCCGGCCCCACCCTGACAGAGGTACAAAAGTTGCCCCGAAAAGAGGGTCACGCAGACACACCCAATCCCCTTTGAGACGCTTTCCCTCTGCGCAGGTCTCTGCTTCTTCCCGTCCCAAGCACGTTCCGGGGGTTGGAGGACCGCCCGGAAGCCGTGATTTCCCGGCCTCACCCTGACAGAGTGGCAAAAGTTGCCCCGAAAAGGGGCCATGCATGTGCACGTACTCCTCTTTAAGACGCTGTCCCTCCACGCAGGTCTCCTTTTCTGCCTGTTCTGAGTGCGTTCTGACGGTTGGAGGACCTCCCAGAGACCGCGATTTCCCGGCCCCACTCTGACAGAGGGGCAAAAGTTGCTCCGAAAAATGGGCCACACGGACACACATAGTCCTCTTTGAGACGCTGTCCCTCCGCGCAGGCCTCTGTTTCTGCCCGTTCTGAGCACGTTCCGACGGTCGGAGAACAGCCCGGAGGCGGTGATTTCCCGGCCCCACCCTGACAGTGGCCCAAATGTTTCCCCAAAAAGAGGGTGACGTGGACACACCTAGTCTTCTTTGAGACGCTGTCCCTCTGCGCTGGCCCCCACTTCCACCCATTCCGAGCGTGTTCCAATGGTCGGCGGCCCGCCCATTGTCCGCGATTTCCTGGCCCCAGCCTGACAGATGCCCAAAGGTTTCCCCAAAAAGAGGGTGATGCGGACACACCTAGTCACCTTGTAGACCCTGTCCCTGCGCGCAGACCTCCGTTCCTACCTGTTCTGAGTGCGTTCCGACGGTCGGAGGCCCTCCCGGAGGCCGTGATTTCGCGGCCCCACTCTGACAGTGGGGCAAAAGTTGCTCCGTAAAGAGGGCCACGCGGACACACATAGTCCTCTTTGAGACGCTGTCCCTCCAAACAGAGTTCCGTTTCTGCCAATGCCGAGCGCGTTACGACGGTCTGAGGCCCGCCCGAAGGCCGGGATTTCCCGGCCCCACCCTGACAGGGAGGCAAAAGTTGCCCCGAAAAGAGGGCCACGCGGACACACGAAGTCCTCTATGAGACGCTGTCACTCCACGCAGGCCTCCGTTTCCACCCATCCCGAGCGCGTTCCGATGATTGGATGCCTGCCCAGAGGCCGCGATTTCCTGGCTCCACCCTGACAGAGGAGCAAAAGGTGCTCCGAAGAGAGGGTGACGCGGACACACCCAGTCCTCTTTGAGAAGCTGTCCCTCGCACAGGCCTCCATTTCCGCTTGTTCTGAGCGCGTTCCGACGGTCGGACGTACGCCCGGAGGACGTGATTTCCCGGCCCCACTCTGACAGAGGGGAAAATGTTGCATCGAAAAGAGAGTGACACGGACACACCTAGTCCTCTTTGAGATGCTGTCCCTCTGCGCAGGCCTCAGTTTCCGCCCATTCCGAGAGCGTTCCGATGGTCGGAGGCCCGCCCGGAGGCCCTGATTCCCGGCCCCACCCTGACAGAGGGGCAAAAGTTGTCCGGCAAAGGGGGAGAGGCACGCGCACCTAGTTTTCTTTGAGCCACTTTCCCTCCGCGCAGGCCTCTATTTCCACCCGTTCAGAAGAGTTCCGACGGTCGGAGGCCCGACCAAAGGCCGTGATTTCCCGGCCCCACCCTGAAGAAGGGCCAAAAGTTGCACCGAAAACAGGGCGACGCAGACACACCTAATACTCTTTGAGACGCTGTCCCTCCACGCAGGCTTCTATTTCCGCCCATTCAGAAGAGTTCCAACGGTCGGAGGCCCTCCCAAACGCCGCGATTTCCCAGCTCCAACCTGACAAAGGGCAAAAGTTGCCCCGAAAACCGGGGGACGCGGACACACCAAATCCTCTTTGAGACGCTGTTCCGACGCGCAGGCCTCCGTTTCCGCTTGTTCTGAGTGCGTTCCGATGGTCGGAGGACCGCCCGGAGGCCGCGATTTCCCGGCCCCATGCTGACAGTGGGGCAAACATTGCCCCAAAAACAGGGTGACGCGCGTATACCTAGTCCTCTTGGTGACGCTGTCCCTCCGCGCAGGCCTCTGTTTCTGCCCATCCGGAGCGCTTCCTACAGTCGGAAGCCTTCCCGGAGGCTGAAATTTCCCGGCCCCACCCTGACCAAGGGCCAAAAGTTGCCTGAAAAGAGGGCGACATGGACATACCTAGTCCTCTTTGAGATGCTTTCCCTCTGCGCAGGATCCGTTTCTGACCGTTCGGAGCGTGTTCCGACGCTCGAAGTCCCGCCTGAAAGCCGCGATTTCCTGGTCCAACCCTGACAGAGGTGCAAAAGATACTCCGAAAACAGGGCGACAAGCGCACACCTAGTCCTCTTGGTGACGCTGTCCCTCCGCGCAGGCCTCCGTTTCGGCCCGTTCCGATCGCGTTCCTACAGTCGGAGGAACGCCCACAGGCCGCGATTTCCAGGCCCCCCCTGACAGAGGCCAAAAGTTGCCTGAAAAGAGGGCAACACGGAAACACCTAGTCCTCTTTGAGATGCTGTCCCTCTGCCCAAAGGCTCCTTTTCTGCCCATTCCAAGCGTGTTCCGACGGTCGAAGTCCCGCCCGGAGGCCGTGATTTCCCGCCCCAACCCTGACAGAGGGGCTAAAGTTGACCCGAAAAGAAGGCGACGCGGACAAACCTAGTCCTTGATGAGACGCAGTCCCTCCGCGCAGGTCTCCATTTCCGCCCATTCGAGCGCGTTCCGATGGTCGGAGGCCCGCCCGGAGGCCACGATTTCTGGCCCCACCCTGACAGAGGGGTAAAAGTTGCCCCGAGAAAAGGGCAACGCCCGCGCCCCTATTCCTCTTTTACATGCTGTCCCTCCACGCAGGCCGCCGTTTCCACCCCTTCCGAGTGCGTTCCGACAGTGGTAGGCCCTTCTGGAGACCAGCATTTCCCGGCCCCACCCTGACAGAGGGCTAAAAGTTGCGGGAAAAGAGGGTGACACAGACACACCTAGTCCTCTATGAGACGCTGTCCCTCAATGCAGGGATCCGTTTCCGCCCGTTCCAAGCGTGTTCCGACGATCGGAGGCCCGCCCGAAGGCCGGAATTTCCCGGCTCCAACATGACCGATGGGCAAAAGTTTCCCTGAAAAGAGAGCGACGCGGACACACTTAGTCCTCGTTGAGACGCAGTCCCTCCACACAGGCCTCCGTTTCTGCCCGTACCGAACGCGTCCTGACAGTTGACCAACCGCACGAAGGCCAGGATTTCCCGGCCCCACGCTGACAGAGAGGCAAAAGCTGCCGGGAAAAAAGGGCGACGTGCGTGCACCTAGTCCTCTTTGAGAAGCTGTCCCTCCACGCAGGACTCCGTTTCCGCCCCTTCTGAGTGCGTTCCGACGGTCGTAGGCCCATCTGCAGGCCAGGATTTCGCGGCTCCACTGTGACAGAGGGGCAAAAGTTGCCTCGAAAAGAGGGCGACGCGCACACATAGTCCTCTCTGAAACGCTGTCGCTCAGCGCGGGCCTCCGTTTCTGCCCGTTCCAAGCGCGTTCCGACAGTGGTAGGCCCGTCTGGAGACCAGTATTTCCCGGCTCCACCATGACAGATGGGCAAAGGTACCCTCGAAAATAGGGCGAAGCCCGCAAGTAGACTTCTTTCAGAGGTTGTCCCTCTGCGCAGACCTCCGTTTCTGCCCGTTCCGAAAGCATTCCGACAGTCGGAGGCCCGCCCGGAGGCCGCGACTTCCCGGCCCCACCCTGACAGAGGGGTAAAAGTTGCCCCGAAAAAAGGGCAACGCCCGCGCCCCTATTCCTCTTTTACATGCTGTCCCTCCGTGCAGGCCGCCGTTTCTGCCCCTTCCGAGCGCGTAACGACAGTGGTAGGCCCATCTGGAGACCAGCATTTCCCGGCCCCACCCTGACAGAGGGCTAAAAGTTGCGGGAAAAGAGGGTGACACAGACACACCTAGTCCTCTATGAGACGCTGTCCCTCAATGCAGGGATCCGTTTCCGCCCGTTCCAAGCGCGTTCCGACGATCGGAGGCCCGCCCGAAGGCCGGAATTTCCCGGCTCCAACATGACCGATGGGCAAAAGTTTCCCTGAAAAGAGAGCGACGCGGACACCCCTAGGCCTCTTTGAGACGCTGTCCCTCCACGCAGGCCCCCATTTCCGGCCGTTCCGAGCACGTTCCGACGGTCGGAGGACCGCCCAAAGGCCAGGAGTTCCTGGCCACACCCTGACAGAGAGGCAAAAGTTGTCCTGAACAGAGGGACACAAGGACACAACTAGTCTTTTTTGAGATCGTGTTCCTCCACGCAGGACTCCATTTCCCGCCGTTCTGAGCACGTTCCGACGGTCGGAGGCCCGCCCAATGGCCGTGATTTCCTGGCCCCACCCTGACAGAGAGGAAAAAGTTGCCCCGAATAGAGGGAGAAGCAGACACACCTAGTCCTCTTTGAGACGCTGTCCCACCGAGCAGGCCTCCATTACCGCCCATTCCGAGCGCGTTCTGACGGATGGTGCCTGCCCAGGGGCCGCGATTTCCCGGCCTCACTCTTACAGAGGGGCAAAATTTGCCCCAAAAAGTGGGCCACGTGGATACACCTAGTCTTCTTTGAGATGGTGTCCCTCTGCGAAGGACTCTGTTTCTGACTGTACCGACCGCGTTTCGACGATTGGAGGCCCACCCAAACGCCGGGATTTCCCGGCCCCACTCGGACAGAGGGCCAAAGGTTTCCCCGAACACATGGTGACGTGCACAACTAGTCCTTTTGAGGCGCTGTCCATCCGCGCAGGCCTCTGTTTCCACCCGTTCCTAGCGCTTTCCGACGGTCAGAAACCCGCACGGAAGCTGCGATTTCCCGTCCCCACCCTGATAGACGGGCAAAAGTTTCCCCGAAAGGAGGGCCATGCAGACACACCTAGTCCTTTTGGAGATGCTGTCCCTTCTGCAGGCCTCCTTTTCCGCCCATTCCGAGCGCGTTCCGACGGTCTGAGGCTGCCCGGAGGCCGCGATTTCCCGGCCCCAAGCTGACAGTGGTGCAAACGTTGCCCCGAAAACAGGGTGATGCGCGTCCACCTATTCCCCTTGGAGACGCTGTCTCTCTGCGCAGGCCTCCGTTTCCACCCGTTCCAAGTGCGTTCCGATGGTCGGAGGACCACCCGGTGGCCACGATTTTCTGGCCCCACCCTGACAGAAAGACAAAAGTTGCCCTGAAATGAGGGCGACTCAGACACACCTAGTCCTCTTTCAGACACTGTCCCTCCTTGCAGGCCTCTGTTTCTGACTGTACCGACCGCGTTTCGACGATTGGGAGCCCACCGAAACGCCGGGATTTCCCGGCCCCACTCGGACAGAGGGCCAAAAGTTTCCCCGAACAGAGGGTGACGAGTGCAAAAAGTCCTTTTGAGGCGCTGTCGCACCGCGCAGGCCTCCGTTTCCGCCCGTTGCTAGCACTTTCCGAGAGTCAGAAACCCGCAGGGAAGCTGCGATTTCCCGTCACACCCTGATAGACGGGCAAAAGTTTCCCCGAAAGGAGGGCCATGCAGACACACCTAGTCCTTTTGGAGATGCTGTCCCTCGCGCAGGCCTCCGTTTCCGCTCGTTCCTAGCGCGTTCCGACGGTCAGGGACCCGCCCAGAGGACGCGATTTCCCGGCCCCCCCCCGACAGATGGGCAAAATTGCCCCGAAAAGAGGGTGGCGCGGACACACCTAGTCCTCTTTCAGACGCTGTCCCTCGGCGCAGTCCTCCGTTTCCGCCTGTTCCGTGCGCGTTCCGAAGTTCGGAGTCCCGCCCAGAGGCCGCGATTTCCCAGCCCCACCCTGACAGGGGGGCAAAAGTTCCCCCTAAAACAGAGCGACGTGCGCGCACCACGTCCTTTTGAGATGCTATCGATCGCGCAGGCCTCAGTTTCTGCCCGTTCCGAGCGAGTTCCAACGTTCGGAGGCCCACCCGAAGGCCAGGATTTCCCGGACCAACCCTGACAGAGAGGCAAATGTTACCTGGAAAACAGGGCGACGCGCGTACCTTGTCCTCTTTGAGACGCTGTCCCTCCACGCAGGCTCCATTTCCGGCCGTTCCTAGCATGTTCCGACGGTCGGAGGCCCGCCCAATGGCCGCGATTTCCCAGCCCCAGACAGAAGGGACAAAGTTGCCCCGAAAAGAGGGCCACACGGACACAACTAGTCCTCTTTGAGACGCTGTCCCTCTGCGCAGGACGCCGTTTCGGCCCGTTTCATGCGCGTTCCACATTCGGATGCACGCCTGGACGCCGCGATTTACGGGCCGAACCATGTTATTGGGGCAAATGTTGCCTCAAATATAGGACGACGCGGAAAACCTAGTCCTCTTTGAGACGCTGTGCCTCATGCAGGCCTCAGTTTCCACCCACTCCGAGTCCGTTCCAACGGTCGGAGGCCCGCCCAGAGGCCGCGATTTCCCGGCCCCCGCTGACAGAGGGGCAAAAGTTGCCCCGAAAGGGGGGTGATGCATGCGTACCTAGTTTTCTTTGAGACGCTGTCCCTCCACGCAGGCCTCTGTTTCTGCCTATTCCGAGCACGTTCCGTCCGTCGGAGGCCCGCCCGGGGGCTGTGATTTACCAGCCCCACTCTGACAGATGTGCAAAAGTTGCCCCAAAAAGTGCGCCACGCGGACAGACCTAGTATTCTTTGAGACGCTGTCCCTCCGTGCAGGCCTCCGTTTCTGCCTGTACTGAGCTCGTTTCGATGGTCGGAGGCCAGCCCGAAGGCTCTGATTACCCGGCCCCACCCTGAAAGAGAGGCAAAATTTGCCCCGAAAAGAGGGAGAAGCGAACACACCTAGTCCTCTTTGAGACGCTGTCCTGCCGCGCAGGCCTCCGTTTCCGTGTGTTCCGAAGGCGTCCGACGGTCAGAAGCCCGCCCAATGGCCGCGATTTCCCGGCCCCAACCTGAAAGAGGGGCAAAAGTTGCCCCGAAAAGAGGGCCATGTGGACACACCTAGTCTTCTTTGAGATCGTGTTCCTCCGCGCAGGACTCCGTTTCCGCCTGTACCAACCGCGTTCCGAAGGACGGGGCCCGCCCTGGGGCTGCGATTTCCCGGCCCCACCCTGAAAGAGAGGCAAAAGTTGCCCCAAAAAGAGGGAGAAGCGGATACACCTAGTCATCTTTGACACGATGTCCCTCCACGCAGGCCTCCATTTCTCCCCACTCCGAGTGCGTTCCGACAGTCGGAGGCCCGCCCGGAGGCCGCAATTTCACGGCCCCACCCTGACAGAGGGGCAAAAGTTGCCCCGAAAAGAGGGCCACGCGGACAAACCTAGTCTTCTTTGAGACGCTGTCCCGCCGCGCAGGACTCCGTTTCCGCCCGTTCCGAGCCTGTTCCACGTTCGGATGCAGACCGGGAGGCTGTGATTACCCGTCCACGCCCTGACAGAGGGGCAAATGTTCCCCTGAAAAGAGGGCCACGCGGAAATACCTAGTCATCTTTTAGATGCTGTCCCTCCACGCAGGCCTCCGTTTCTGCCGTTCCGGTAGCGTTCCGATGGTCGGAGACATGCCTGGAGGCCCCAATTTCCCGACCACATGCTGACAGAGGGGCAAAAGTTGCCCCGGAAGGGGTAGACGCACGTGCACCTAGTTTTCTTTGAGACGCTGTCCCTCCGAGCAGACCTCCGTTTCCACCCGTTCTGAGGGCGTTTCAATGGTCGGAGTCCCGCCCACAGTCCGCGATTTCCCGGCCCCACCCTGACAGAGGGGCAAAAGTTGCCCCAAAAAGGGGCCACGCGGACACACCTAGTCCTCTTTGAGACGCTGTCCTTCCACGCAGGCCTCCGTTTCCGCCCGTTCCGAGCGCGTTCCGACGGTCGGAGGCCCGCCCGAAAGCCGGAATTTACCAGCCCCACTCTGTCAGAGTGGCAAAAGTTGCCCGGAAAACAGGGCGACGCGCAGGCCTCGTCCTCTTTGAGGCGCTCTCCCTTCGCGCAGGCCTCCGTTTCTGCCCGTTCCTAGAGCGTTTCGACCGTCGGAGGCCCGCACAGAGGCCGCGATTTCCCTGCCCCACTCTGACAGAGGGGCAAAAGTTTCCCCGAAAAGAGGGCCTCGCGGACACACACAGTTCTCTTTGACTCGCTGTCCCTCGGCGCAGGCCTCCGTTTCCGCCCGTTCTGAGCGCGTTCCGACGGTTGAAGGCCCGCCCAGAGGCTGCGATTTCCCGGCCCTACCCTGACCGAGGGGAAAATGTTGCATCGAAAAGAGGGCCACGTGGACACACCTAGTCCTCTTTGAGTCTCTGTTCCTCCGCGCAGGCCTCCGTTTCTGCCCATACCGAGCACGTTACAACGGTCCGAGGCCCGGCCGGAGACCGGGATTTCCCGTCTCCACCCTGACAGAGGGGCAAAAGTTGCTCGGAAAACAGGGTGATGCACGCACCTAGTGCCCTTTGAGACGATGTCCCTCCGCACTGGAATCCGTTTCCACCCGTTCCGAGTGCGTTCCGATGGTCAGATGCCCGCCCAGAGGCCGCGATTTCCCGGCCCCACCCTGACAGATGGGCAAGACTCTCCCCGAAAAGTGGCCGACGCGGACGCGCCTAGTCTTCCTTGAGACGCTGTCCCTCCACGCAGGCCTCCATTTCCGCCCGTTCCGAGGACGTTCCGACGGTCGGAGACCCGCCCGGAGGCTGCGATTTCCCGGCCCCACCCTGACAGATGGGCAAGAGTTGACCTGAAGAGAGGGCGACGTGGACATACCTCGTCATCTTTGAGACGCTGTCCCTCCACGCAGGCCTCTGTTTCCACCCGTTCCGAGCGCGTTCCGACGGTCAGAAAACCGCCCAGATGCCGCGATTTCCCGGCCCCACCCTGACAGAGGGGCAAGACTCTCCCCGAAAAGTGGCCGACGCGGACGCGCCTAGTCTTCCTTGAGACGCTGTCCCTCCACGCAGGCCTCCGTTTCCGCCCATTCCGTGTGTGTTCCGACGGTCAGAGACCCGCCCGGAGGCCGCGATTTCCCGGCCCCACCCTGACAGATGGGCAAGAGTTGCCCTGAAGAGAGGGCGACGCGGACATACCTCGTCATCTTTGAGACGCTGTCCCTCCATGCAGGCCTCTGTTTCCGCCCATTCCGAGCGCGTTCTGACAGTCAGAGACCCGCCCGGAGGCCGCGATTTCCCGGCCCCACCCTGACAGTGGGGCCAAAGTTGCCCCGAAAAGAGGGCGACACAGGCACACCTAGTCCTTATTGAGACGCTGTCCCTTCGCGTAGGCCTCCGTTTCATACAGTACTGACCGCGTTTCGACGGTTGGAGGCACTCCCAAAGGCCGCGATTTCCCGGCCCCACCCTGACAGAAGGCCAAAAGTTGCCCAGAAAAGAGGGTGACGCGGACACATGTAGTCCTATTTGAGACACTGTCCCGCCACACAGGCCTCCGTTTCTGCCCGTTCCGAGCGTTTTTCGACGGCCAGAGGCCTGCCCAGATGCCGCGATTTCCCGGCTCCAACCTGACAGAGGGGCAAAAATGGCCCCGAAAACAGGGCGACGCGGGCACATCCTGTCCTCTTAAGATGCTATTTCTCCGCACAGGCCGTTTCCGACTGTTCTGAGTGCGTTCCTATGGTCGGAGACCCGCCCGGAGGCTGCGATTTCCTGGC
Organism: Varanus komodoensis; assembly: GCF_004798865.1. NCBI lineage: Eukaryota > Metazoa > Chordata > Lepidosauria > Squamata > Varanidae > Varanus > Varanus komodoensis. The sequence goes on along the minus strand of NW_025335577.1, from coordinate 118,435 downwards.
CCCACCATGACAGATGGGCAAGAGTTGCCCCAAAAAGAGAGCGACGCGGACAAACCTAGTCCTCTTTGAGATGCTGTCCCTCCGCGCAGGCCTCCGTTTCTGCCCGTACCAACCGTGTTTCGATGGTCGGAGGCCCGCCCAAAGGCCGGGATGTCCTGGCCCCACCCTGACAGAGAGGCAAAAGTTGCTCGGAAAACAGGGTGACGCGCGCACCTGGTCTTCTTTGAGGCGCTGTCCCTCGCGCAGGCCTCCTTTTCTCCCCGTTCTGAGCGTGTTCCGATGGTCGGAGGCACTCCCGGAGGCCGGGATTTCCTGGCTCCACTCTGACAGAGGGGCAATAGTTGCCCCGAAAACAGGGCGACGCAAACACACATAGTCTTCTTTGAGACGCTGTGCTTCTGCGCAGGCCTCCGTTTCCGCCCCTTCCGAGCGCGTTTGAAAGGTCAGAGGCACGCCCAGAGACCGTGATTTCCCGGCCGCACCCTGACAGAGGGGCAATAGTTTCCCCAATACAGGGCGACACAGACACATAGTCCTCTTTGAGACGCTGTCTTTCCGCGCAGGCCTCCGTTTCTGCCCATTCCGAGTGCTTTCTGACGGTCGATGGCGCGCCCAGAGGCCATGATTTTCAGGCTCCACCCTGACAGAGGGGCAAAAGTTGCACCAAAAACAGGGTGACGCCTACACACCTAGTCCTCTTTGAGACGATGTGCCTCCGCGCAGGCCTCCGTTTCCGCCTGTTCCGATCGCGTTTCAACGGTCGGAGGCACGCCCGGAGGCTGCGATTTCCCAGCCCCACCCTGACAGAGAGCCAAACGTTGCCCCGAAAAGAGGGTGACGTGGACACACGTAGTCCTCTTTGCGACGCTGTCCCTCCGCGCATTCCTCCATTTCCGCCCGTTCCGAGGGCATTCCGATGGTCAGAAGCCTGCCCAGCGGCCGCGATTTCCCAACCCCACCCTGACAGATTGGCAAGACTTGCCCCGATAACAGGGGGACGCGGACACACCTAGTCCTCTTTGAGACGCTGTCCCTGCAAGCAGGCCTCCATTTCCGCCCGTTCCGAGCGCGTCCCGACAGTCGGAGTCCCGCTGGCGGCTGCGATTTCTTGGCCCCACCCTGACAGATTGGCAAGACTTGCCCCGACAAGAGGGGTATGCGGACAAACCCAGTCCTCTTGGAGACGCTGTCCCTCCACGCAGGCCTCTATTTCCTCCCATTTCGAGCGCGTTCCGACAGTCAGAGTCCCACCGGCCGCCGCGATTTCCCGGCCCCACCCTGACTGAGGGGCAAAAGTTGCCCCGAAAAGAGGGCCATGCAGACACACCTAGTCCTCTTTGAGACACTGTCCCTCCATGCAGGCCTCCATTTCCGCCCGTTCCGAGCGCGTTCAGACTGTCGGAGACCCGCCCGAAGGCCGGTATTTCCCGGCCCCACCCAGAAAGAGAGGCAAATGTTGCCTGGATAACAGGGCAAAGCGCGCGCACCTAGTACTCTTTGAGATGCTGTCCCCCCATGCAGGCCTCCATTTCCGCCTGTTACGATCACGTTCCGATGGTCGGAGGCCCACCCGGAGGCCGGGATTCCCTGGCTCCACCCTGACAGAGGGGCAAAAGTTGCCCCAAAATGAGGGCCGCGCGGACACACGTAGTCCTCGTTTAGACGCTGTCCCCCCACACAGGCTTCCATTTCCGCCCTTTCCAAGCGCGTTCCACCTTCGGATGCCTGCCCGGAGGCCGCGATTTCCCGGCCCTACCTGACAGAGGGGAAAAAGTTGCCCCTAAAAGAGGTTGAAATTTTTTTTTTTTTTAGGTTGAAATTTTTTATTTAAATAAAAACGTACTACAAAAGTTACAAAAGGCACAAAATTGCAATATTACAAAAGTAGAAAAATACCTCATCCAATATTTACATGGTATCCAAATGCCAAATGTACACACATTTACAGGATTTCCAAGCTTTACATATCAAATTTACAAAAGAACGTTCTATAGATTTCTCCTTGATAGATTCATGCCATGTGTCTCAGCAACATGTATGATCGGTTTCCGTACATTACGTGATCTGGGCATGAGCCCCACTCAACCACGGCCACAATTTCCTCCACCTACTGGGAGGCAACCTCCCTTTTTCCTCGCGGCTCAACCAAAAAATCTTCTCTTGGACAAATTTGACTGAGCCGGCCACGTCAGCCACCTTTTGTGTCTTTATCTTTCTGTGGCGTTGGAGTGACAGCGCCAACAGAACGTACAGATTAATCAGCCTAATTGTGGACCACGGCACAGTCCAGTACGTCTTGGGAGCCGTGGTCTCTCTCCACCGCCGCTTCCTGGGCACTCTCCTCCTGGGTCCCTTCAGTGGAGGAGCGGGTTCTGTGCCAGACACGACCGATTCCCAGTCCTGGGAGCCCAGGTCTGGCCAGTCCAGTGCTTCAGACACCGCCTTCCACGTGGCGCGTGCCGTGGGGCAATCGCTGACAAAGTGCCGCACCGTCTCCTTTTGCACCGTCCTGTTCGCGACAGCCCCGCTCTTACACTGCAGCCTGGGGCAGGTCTGCGCCCTCTCGGGAAGCCAGGGTCTGGTCCCTTGCAGGTTATACAACTGATGATACAACCTCCACCTGATGTCCCACAGCCGGAACGGAACCCTCCTGTCTTGAAAATATTCTATCGGGTAAGGCTGTTCCCTCAGGTATCGAGAGACGCTCTCCCTCCTCGCTTTCTTGACGACCTGTGGTCTGAAATAGGCCACCTCTAGCAGCTCTCAATACACCGCTTGTTTGATACTCCGCAGGTCTCCCCGGCTAGTACCAAACCATTCAATCTCCCCGGGAGGGCCTCCAAAATGTTGTCCATATGGAGATTATGTTTTTCCCTAAATAGTACAGCTACCCCTGCACCACAGTCTTCTCCGTAGGACCACACCGATGGTCCCGGGGACCATAATCTCTGAGCGTGGCTCCTCTGCTGCTCGTTGCATATGTGCGTCTCCTGTAAGACCATGATATCATAGGGGAGCTTAGCTAGTTGTGGGATGATCTCCTCCCTTCACTTTGGTTGCCGCAGACCTCGTGTGTTCCAAGTTGAAAGGCTAAGTGTTGCCATAAGTGTGAATAGATAAAGGAATTGGTGCGGTCTATCCAGTATACAAGGAATTGTAAAAGATTTCAATCTGCACCACTTCCTGAAAGACACGAGCCTCGCTTCAATGGGGACCGCTATCCTCACGTCTCAGTTCTTGTTCCGCTCTCTCTGAGGAAACTTCTACCTCCTCGGACAAAGCCCGAGGTGTAGCTCTACCGTCAAGTGTGGGTGAGGAAGCGTTGTCAGGAGGGTGGAGAGGGTGAGGTGGGTCTGGCGTGAGATCTGGGGTAAGGTCTGAAGGAAGGTCAGAGGGTGAACCTGAGGGAAGGGTTGAAAGAGCTTGGACCTGGGGGGGCGCATCTGGGGGGATGGCCACTAGGGTAGTGGAGGACGAGGAATCTGCTTCCAGCAGTGTCTCTGCATGCGGCTGATCGCATTCCTGAGATACCACCATCAGCATGCCATGCGGCACAGCCCCTTGCTCAGGGAGATGGGTCTCCTGGTGCCCTTTCCTCTCATCCTATAAGAGTGCGGACCCGATTGTATGGGCCCGCCCCTGGAGCCGGATGGATCCGGATGGATTCCTGGGGGCCCTGGGGGAGTTTCCGGCTGACAAGACTGGTGCTCCTGTCAAGGCTCTGGTCGAACTGTGGAACGGAGAGATGACCAGGGCTGTGGACACGATCGCTCCTAAGCGTCCTCTCCCAAAGGGCAGAGCCCGCTTTTCCCCTTGGTATACACCTGAATTACGGGCGATGAAGCGAGTTGGGAGACGGCTAGAGCGTAGGTGGAGGAAATCACGGGATGAATCTGACCGAACACACTTGAGAGCCCACTATCGGGCCTATGCTGTGGCGGTGAAGGCGGCGAAAAAGAAGTTTTTTTCTGCTTCCATTGCCTCCTCACAATGCCGTCCAGCGGAGCTTTTTCGAGTGGTGCAAGGCCTGGTTCGCCCAGGTCCTAAGGAAGATCCGATGCCACCCTCAAAGGCCCGCTGTGACGACTTTGCCAGGCATTTCAGGGAGAAAATCGCTCAGATTCGTCACGAGCTGGTCTCCGCTAATGAATCAGAGGTATCTGAGGAGTCGCCAATGCCACCGTCTGGTCCAAAATTACTGGAGGAATTTCAATTATTGCGGCCCAATGATGTGGACAAGGTGCTTGGAAGAGTACGTCCCACCACTTGCCTATTGGATCCTTGCCCGTCTTGGTTAATAAATAACTCCAAGCACGGGATTGGGACCTGGATTTTGGAAGTGGTTAACGCTTCTCTGAGGGAGGGTCGAGTGCCTGCCCCTTTAAAGGAGGCGGTAATACGACCGGTCCTGAAGAAAGCGTCACTGGATCCAGAGATGGCCACTAACTATAGACCTGTGGCCAACATCCCGTTTCTGGGCAAGGTGCTGGAGCGAGTGGTGGCGGGACAACTCCAAGCACTCTTGGAGGAAACTGGTTATCTGGATCCTTTTCAGTCCGGCTTCAGACCCGGGTACAGTACTGAATCTGCCTTGGTCGCCCTGTACCACGACCTGTGCAGGGAGAAGGACAGGGGGAGTACATCCCTGTTGGTTCTTCTGGACCTCTCGGCGGCTTTCGATACCATCGACCATGGTATCCTTCTGGATAGACTTGCGGGATTGGGGGTTGGAGGCACTGCTTTGCAGTGGTTCCGCTCCTATCTCGACGGTCGATTCCAGAAGGTAGTGCTGGGGGACCATGTCTCTACGTCATGGCAGCTATGCCATGGGGTACCACAGGGCTCCATTCTATCCCCTCTGCTATTTAACATCCATATGAAACCGCTGGGACAGGTCATCAGGAGGTGTGGGCTGCGGAATCATCAATACGCTGATGATACCCAGCTTTACCTCTCGTTCTCCACTAATCCAGGTGAGGCAGTGGCTGTGCTGAACCGGTGCTTGGCCGAGGTAAGGGAATGGATGAGGGCCAATAAACTGAAACTCAACCCAGACAAGACGGAGGTCCTGTTGGTTGGCGGATCGGGTTTCATAGAGGGTGGATTTGACCTGGTCCTGAATGGTGCAACACTCCCTCTTAGGGATAAGGTCCGCAGCTTAGGAGTACTCCTCGACCCGGAGCTTTCTTTGGAAGCTCAGGTGACAGCGGTAGCGAGGAACGCCTTCCTTCAGCTTCGGCTGATTAATCAGCTGCGCCCCTACCTGGAATACGACTGCCTGGCGACGGTGACACACGTGCTGGTGACTTTCCGCCTAGACTTCTGTAACGCGCTTTACGTGGGGCTTCCCCTGAAGACAGTCCGAACACTTCAATTGGTGCAAAATAGAGCTGCCAGGTTGCTGACGGGGACGGGGCGTTATGCTCACATGACTCCAGTCCTCCATCAGCTTCCCTGGCTTCCCATTGAAGCCCGGGCCCAATTCAAGGTGTTGATTATGACCTACAAAGCCCTCAACGGCTTGGGTCCTGGCTACCTGAACGAGCGCTTACGTCCGTATATGCCCGACCGCCCTTTGAGATCTGCGGGAGAGTCCCTTCTCAGGGAACCCTCCATGAAAGAAATTAGGAGAGTAAGTACCCGGAGAAGGGCTTTCTCTGCGGTGGCGCCCAACCTATGGAATTCACTCCCCAAAGAGGTCCGCCTGGCACCGTCGTTACTGGTTTTTCGGCGCCAGGTAAAGACCTTTTTATTTAAACATCATTTCAATTGTTAAAACATATGATCTGGCCTGGGCAACTTCTTCTTCCTTCTCTTTCTCCTCCTATATTTTTATTTTATACTGATAATTTTAATTTTGTATTTGTAAATCAATGTATTTTTTGTATTGTTATATTTAATGGTAATTTATTATGTACTATTGTATTTCAATGTATTTTATCATGTTGTAAGCCGCCCCGAGGTTTCGGCAAGGGGCGGCATAGAAATGTTATAATAATAATAATGATAATGATAATGATAATGATAATGATAATGATAATAATAATAATAATAAAATCCTTTTGCCGTGTACCCTTTGCTCTTTTGGCATAGTGCCTTTCGGCCCTCCTACCAAATCATCTTCCTGGACACGTTCACCCCCCAGTGCGCCATCCACCTCTATTCCTTCCTCTTCATCCTCTCTCAGAAGATGGAATCTATTAGAATTTGCTTCTACATTCTGCGAAACTCCCCTCCCTGCCGTACCAGCAGGTGCATGGTTCTTTCCTTTTCTCTGGGAACCGACTACTTTCCAGCTCTGATCTTCCTGACGTGTGTCCGTGCCCTCCAAATGGTTAGCCCCCGTGCTCATTTCCCGCTCTCCAGCACCCACTCCCTGGGAGTCATCCACGGTCTTCCTCATTATCTGCTCTCTCGCCCAGGCCTTCTCTCTGCCCGCCTGTGCCATCTTTTCCGCCTTACTTAGCTTCTCGGCGTCTTGCCGGTTATAATAAGCTTGAGGACACCAGTAATATGTATGGCCGGCCTCCTCACAGAGATTGCATCAGATGCCCCTTTGGCAGGCGAGTGTGGAGTGCCCTTTGCCACAGCAGCGTGAACACAACTGCGTGGTGCACGTCCTCCTGTAATGTTCATAGGAACCACAATGGTAACGCGCGGAAGGTTGCCCGCTGTACCTGGTGATTCCACGTTCTGCTCCAAGAAAGAAATACTTTGCGATCTTCCCTTGCCTGTTATCCTGGCTCTGATTTTTAAAGGACACCACACAACAGTACTCGCCCGTCCAAAAACCCTCCTCATCGATCCATTTATATGGCCAGTTCAGTATCACAGCATACCTGGAGACCCACCGGGCCACATCCTCCTCCGGGATGGTGGTCGTGCGAAAGATTACAGTCAGGATTCTAGTATCGTCCTTGAAGAGGGGGGCTACCTCGAAATCTTCCAATAAGGAGGGGTTCGCCCTCTGTGCCGCTTTACACTTTGCCCAAAATTTCCAGTAGGCTAGCTCAGAGGCTAGACACATGTCGGTCTCCCTAGACCCCGGTAACTGAATCACAGCCACGACCTGTTCTTTTTCAATCTTTAGGACCTCCCTCATAAGAGTCTTTGTCAGATAGGTCCTGGTGTCTCTGTTGGGGTCAGTTCCGACGTATCGGAAGCGGACCACAAAACTTTTTCGGGGGTCCCTTGTATCTGAAGCAGCCTCGAGGTACTGCGCGATGTGCGTATCCTCCTCTTCCTCAAAGGCCGCTCCAAAGAAAGGGCCTCCCATCCTTCCTGTCTCTGGTTCTCTCTGATTGTTAGCAACACTGGCGTATGTCTTGGGTCTAGGTAGAGTACCTGTGTGTGTTTGTGTGGGTTCCCGTTCTGCAGCATTACTCACTCCATCCCGATCCCGGCTATGCAAAATGTTTGTACTTTCAGACTCTTTACACAGCTTTTCCATCCCACCCCGATTCGGTTCCCTTTGAGCACCCTTGGGCCTAGCCCCCTTGTCCGTATCTGTCAAAGAGGTCTGCCACCTTTGCTTTCTCCCGATCGCGGATTCTTCATCTCTCGATGAAGTTTTCCTCTCACTGAAAGCAGAAACAGAACCACAAGGCCCAGTATGGTGTTCCACGGTTTTCCCTGCCTCACTCCCCTGCCCTTCCTCACTCACTCCCATCCCTTCCCCAGCAGCAGAACCCGTCGCTTGACTCTCCGTCCCCACCTCTCCTTTAGCACCCCTGCCCTCACTTTTGTTTACAGGATTATGTAGTCGTGGCCTCTTCTTTTCGGCCTCCCCCATCTCTCCCTCTGCACTGCTTAGAAGTTCCTGATCCTGCCCCTGTTCCCCCTCCTCCCCCGTATCAATATCTGAGAGATTACCACCCCTCTTTTCTCCCTTCTTCCGAACCTCTCCCCCTTCCCACTCCCTCGGCATTTTCTCTGAGTGTATCACCTCACCGATTAGAGGGGGTGGCACCGAAGCACACACCCCCAACCTTTGGTCCAGAGCTGTCTCAGCCATCGGGGAAGCCTCCCTCAGCCGCGTCACATTCGCTACCGTTTGCATCTCGCTCGGTGGGACTCGTTTGCTCCTCGACGACGGCCTTTCCTCCTGCTGTTGCTTCTTGATCTTCATCCTGTTCTGCAGCATTATGATCATCTGATCCAGCCACTCCTTAAACCTGTCTCGTGTCATCATGCTCGATGTATCATAGAGACGTTCCCAAAAGGGTGGGGTTTGATGTTCTGGAGCTGTGTCCCACGTCCTTCTTATATCTTGAATGATCCTCACCATATTCTTTTCCTCCAACCACTCCAAGGGTCTAGGCTGGATTTTTTTTGGTTTCTGTGGTTTTTGTGCCAGCAGCAGCCTGTACACCGCTTGTGCGGCTAGCGATTTAATAGCCGCCTTCTGCTTGTTCGTCTTCGCTTCTGCGACGTACAAGCCAGCCATCAGACTCCTCAAAATCTGTGATGTTTTGTCGAGGCGTTCCCATACTTTATACTGAGCCAGTTTGCTTAAATCGTTGGTCTTTACCGAGGAGAAGGCCAGATGCGCCACCATATATCCCCACAACTTCAGCATGTCGTTCTCAGCAAACTCTTTGGGGATGATGATGTCACCTACCCGATCGACAGGTGTGTACAGGGTTTCAGTCCAGTTCAGTATGATCGCAAACTCTCTGGTCTTCCATGAGCTATTGTTAGTCTCTGAGACTTCAGAATCCCCCAACATCAACAGGTCTGTCTCCAGGTCCGTATTATAAGCACGGATGTCAAAATCCGAGTTTATCTCATCGTCCGAGGAGTGAGGGCATAGTCCCTTCCCTAAACAAAACTCCATGTCGCTGTCCATTGACGACTCTTCCCCTGAAGAGAATCCCATCTCCATCTCCTCTTTCCTCCCGTTCTCCTGTTGTGGCAGTGGAGACACTCCCCTCTGGTTCTGCGGTTGAAGATTGAGACTGGGCGCCTTCCCCGTCTTGAGTCTAGAGGCTGCATCTGTCACCCAAGATAGAGGCTCATCATGGGTTACAGCAGAGGCATCTTATCTCCTTGCAGGGAAATCGCTATCCTTTGAATATTCCCCCTTGTTCATCCTTACTGGAGATCTGTCACGTTCGTTGTCCTTTAATTCAGGCTTAGATGAACTTTGGAGTGATGAAAACTTTCCCTTCCCATATCTTTTCCGTCCCTTAAGTGTTGCACACTGGCTCATTTTCTCCTCTAGCACAGGACCCATCTGTGCCTGTCCAGGACATGCCTGTGTCTCTTCTCCCATTTCTTGAAAAGCCAGGTTTACTTGTGGGTGGGAGTATCTGTCCCAACAAAGAGAACCTCTTCCTTCTAATAATGCTGTCAACATTTTATATTCTTGCTCCAGTGCTATCCTGATAGTCTCTGTCTGTTTCAATTGTTCCTGAAGCTCTTGCACCCCTTCTTCAGTCTCGCTGCATCTAATTTGCATCTCCACCTGCTCCTCTTGCAATACAACTGCCTGCCATCTCTCCTTCAGAGCATCCAGCCGCTTCTGAACATCAGCTTTAAATGTTTCACGCTGCTGCTGGTCTGTGACAGGGACTCCTCTCTCTTGCAGCATGTTCCCTGAGTGCACCCCCATGTCCCCCTTTCTAGGACCAAGAACCCGTTGCTGGGGTCTTAGTAAACATTGCCCCATTCCCATTGAAACAGTAAACGGCATGGCCTGAGGCTGTTGTGAAATTTTCTGCAGCACGTTTCCTTGTTGCTGGGAAAGGCGGTTGGTGGGGAGCCCCTTTTTCTGCTTCTATGGGGTTCTCCTTTGCACATTCCTCTCTCTGGGCATGGGGTAAAGATTCTCCACTGTCCACCCCACAGAATTGTCCACTTTGGGTTGTCTGTACACTTTGTTTTAAAGCGGAAAAATCGCCCTGATTTTCCTTTAAAGCAGTAGAAGCAGTAGAAGCCTCCAGGACAAGTCTGGGCTTGCCCTTTAAAGAGCCCTTGTCCGATTCCAAGCTGGGGGGGACCGTTTCTCCGAGTCTTTTAAGAGAAACTACGGGGTACCCCCGATTCATTCCACCATCCAAGGACTCCCCAGAGTTGAGCCTAAAAACACTGACCTGGCTTTGATCATTTCTCTTCACACGAGTCCTGGAAGCAGAACTTCTTTGCCGAAGCTCCAACTCGCTGGGAGCAGACATGCTGTGCTTGCTTTGTGGAGGAAGCAGCTGCAAGCCTGGTACTTCTACACCCGATTTCTGTACAAAAGTGGAGTTCCCCAGATGCCCCTCTTGTACCTCTGGGTCCCCCATGCTCTCTCTGACTACCCCAACATTTTGGGGCTCAGCAGTCTGAGAATTTGTACGAAAAGTAGCCGTTTTTGTAATCCCAAACCAGGAGCTCCTCCAACATGCGACTGCACCAGGTACCGCTATATTAGGGTTGCCCCTAAAAGAGGGCCACGCGGACACACCTAGTACTCTTTGAGACACTGTCCCTCCATGCAGGCCTCCGTTTCCGCCCGTTCTGAGAGCATTCCGACGGTCGGAGGCCCACCCGGAGGCCGCGATTTCCCGGCCCCCACCTTGACAGAGGGGCAAAGGTTGCCCCGAACAGAGGGCGACGCGTGCGCACCTTGTCCTCTTTGAGACGCTGTCCGTTGGGCAAGCCTCCGTTTCCGCCCGTTCCGAACACGTTCCGACGGTCAGAGGCCCGACCGGAGTCCGGGATTTCCCAACCCCCCCCGACAGAGGTGCAAAAATTGCCCCAAAAAGAGGGCGACGCACGCGCACTTAGTCCTCTTTGAGATGCTGCCCCCCCGGCAGGCCTCCATTTCCGCCAGTTCCGAGCGCGTTCCGATGGTCTGAGACCCCCCTGGAGGGCGCGATTTCCCGTTCCCACCATGACAGGGGGGAAAAATTTGCCCCCAAAAATAGGGCCACACTGACACACCTCGTCCTCTTTGAGAGGCTGTCCCTCCGTGCAGGGCTCCATTTCCCCCCGTTCCGAGCGCGTTGCGATGGTGGGAGGCCCGCCCGAAAGCCGGGACTTCCCGGCCCCACCCTGACAGAGAGGCAGAAGTTGCCCGGAAAAAAGGGCGAGGTGTGCATCTAGTCCTCTTTCAGGCGCTGACCCTCCGCGCATGCCTCAGTTTCCGCCCATTCCGAGCGTGTTCCTACGGTCGGAGGCCTGCCCGGAGGCCGCGATTTCCCGGCCCCACTCTGACAGAGGGGCAAAACTTGCCCCGAAAAGAGGGCCACGTGGACACATCTAGTATTCTTTGAGATCGTGTCCCCCCACGCAGGACTCCGTTTACGCCTGTACCAACCGCGTTTCGACGGTCAGAGGCCCGCCGGAAGGCTGCGATTACCCAGACAAACCCTGACAGAGAGGCAAAAGTTGCCCCAAAAAGAGGTCAACGCGAAAAACCTAGTCCTCTATGAGACGCTGCCACTCATGCAGGCCTCCATTTCCGCCCGTTCCGAGTGCGTTCCGACGGTCGGTGGCCAAACCGGAGGCCGCGATTTCCCGGCCCCACCCTGACAGAGGGGCAAGACTTGCCCCAAAAAGAGGGCGACGCAGACAAACCAGTCCTCTTTGAGACGCTGTCCCTCCAAGCAAGCCTCCGTTTCCGCCCGTTCCGAGCGCTTTCCGACGGTCAGAATCCCGCACGGAAGCCGCAATTTCCCGTCCCCACCCTGATACACGGGCAAAAGTTGCCCCGAAAAGAGGGCCATGCAGACACACCTAGTCCTCTTGGAGACGCTTTCCCGCCGCATAGGCCTCCGTTTCCGCGTGTTCTGAGCGCATTCCGACGGTCGGAGGTCCACCCAAAGGCCGCGATTTTCCGGCCCCAACCTGACAGAGGGGCAAAAGTTGCCCCGAAAAGAGGGCCACGTGGACAAACCTAGTCCTCTTTGAGACGCTTTCCCACCGTGCAGGCCTCCATTTCCGGCCATTCCGAGCATGTTCCGAAGGTCGGAGGCCCGCCCAGAGGCCACGATTTCCCCGCCCTACCCTGACAGAGGGGCAAAAGTTGCCCCGAAAAAGGGGGACGCGCGCGTACCTAGTCCTCTTGGAAACGCTGTCCCTCCGTGCAGGCCTCCGTTTCCACCGGTTCCGAGCGCGTTCCAACTATCGGAGGAGCGCCCGAAGGCTACAATTTCCTGGCCCCAACCTTACTGAGGGGCAAAAGTTTCCCCAAAAAGAGTGCCACGTGGAAATATCTAGTCCTCGTTGACGCGCTGTCCCTCCGCGGATGCCTCCATTTCCGCCCGTTCCAAGTTCATTCCAACGTTCGGAGTCCCACCCGCAGCCCGCGATTTCCCGGTTCCACCCTGACAGAGGGGCATAAGTTGCCTTGA
>NW_025335577.1:70757-105997 GCF_004798865.1 Varanus komodoensis | reverse complement strand
CCCCCCCAGAAGCCGCTATTTCCCGGCCCACCCTGACAGAGGGGCAAAGTTGCCCCACAAGGGGGGAGAGGCACGTGCACCAATTTTCTTTGAAACGCTGATCCTCCATGCAGGCGTCTATTTCCGCCCGTTCAGAAGCGTTCCGACGGTCGGAGGCCCCCCAAAGGCCGCGATTTCCCGGCTCCACCCTGACAAAGGGCAAAAGTCGCCCCTAAAACAGGGCGACGCGGACACACTAAATCCTCTTTGAGATGCTGTCCCGCCGCGCAGACATCCGTCTCCGCGTGTTACGTTCGTGTTCCGACGGTCGGAGGCCCACCCAAAGGCCGCGATTTCCCGGCCAAACCCTTACAAAGGGCCAAAAGTTGCCCCGAAAACAGGGCGACGCGGACACACCAAATTCTCTTTGAGACGCTGTCCCGCTGCGCAGGCCTCCGTTTCCGCGTGTTCCGTTCGCTTTCCGACGGTCGGAGCCCCGCACAAAGGCCTCGATTTCCAGGACCCAACCTGACAGAGGGACAAAAGTTGCCCCGAAAAGAGGGCAACGTGGACACACCTAGTCCTCTTTGAGAAACAGTCCCGCCACCCAGACCTCCATTTCCGCCCATTCCGAGCGCATTCCGACGGTCGGAGTCCCGCCCGGAGGCTGCGAGTTCCCGGCCCCACCCTGACAGACCGGCAAAAATTGCCCAGAAAACAGGGCGACCCGCGCCCAACTAGTCTTCTTTCAGAAGCTGTCCCTCTGCGCAGGCCTCAGTTTCTGCTTGTTCTGAGCGCGTTCCGACGGTCGGACGTCCGCCCGGAGGCCACGAATTCCTTACCCGACTCTGACAGAGGGGCAAAAGTTGGCCCAAAAAGAGGGTGACGCGGAAACACATAGTACTCTTTGAGATGCTGTCCCTCTGTACATGTGTCCGTTTCCACCCATTCCGAGCACGTTCCGACGCTCGGACGACCGCCCAGAGGCCGCGATTTCCCGGCTCCACCTTGACAGAGGGCCAGAAGTTCCCACGAAAAGTGGGTGACTCGGACACACATAGTCCCCTTTGAGACGCTGTCCCTCCGCACAGAAAACCATGTCCGCAGTTCCGAGTGTGTTCCAACGGTCGGAGGCACTCCCGGAGGCCGCGATTTCCCGGCTCCACCCTGACAGAGGGGCAAAAGTTGCCCCGAAAAGAGGGCCACACGGAAACACCTAGTATTCTTTGAGACGCTGTCCCTCGTGCAGGCCTCCATTTCTGCCCATTCCGAGCACATTCCGACGGTCGGAGGCATGCCCGGAGGCCGCGATTTCCCGGCCCCACCCTGACAGTGGGGCTAAATTTGCCCCGAATACAAGGGGAAGCGCGCGCACCTAGTCCTCTTGTACACGCTCTTCCTCCACGCAGGCCCTCGTTTCCACCCGTTCTGAGCAGGTTCCGAAGGTCGGAGGCCCGCCCGGAGGCCCCGATTTCCTGCCCCACTCTGACAGGGGGGCAAAAGTTGCCCTGGAAAGAGAATGACGCACGTCCACCTATTCCTCTTGGAGATGCTGTCCCTCCGCGCAGGGCTCCGCATCCACCCATTCCGAGCGCGTTCCGATGGTCGGAGGACCGCCTGGGGGCCGCGATATCCCGGTCCCACACTGACAGAGGGCCAAAAGACACCTGAAAAGAGGGAGACGTGGACATACCTAGTCCCCTTTGAGACGCTGTCCCACCGTGCAGGAATCCGTTTCCACCCGTTCCGGGAGCGTTCCGACAGTCGGAGGCCTGCCCAGAGGCCGCGATTTCCTGGCTCCACCCTGACAGAGGGGCAAAATGTGCTCCGAAGAGAAGGCCACGCGGACACAACCAGTCCTCTTTGAGACGCTGTCCCTCGCGCAGGCCTCCATTTCCGCTTGTACAGAGCGCGTTCCGACGGTCGGACATACGCCCGGAGGCCGTGATGTCCCGGCCCCACTCTGACAAAGGGGAAAATGTTGCCCCGAAAAGAGGGTGATGCGGACACACCTAGTCCTCTTTGAGATGCTGTCCCTCCGCGCAGGCCTCTATTTCCGCCCATTCAGAAGCGTTTCGACGGTCGGAGGCCCTCCCAAAGGCCACGATTTCCCAGCCCCACCCTGACAGAGGGCAAAAGTTGCCCCGAAAACAGGGCGACGCGGACACACCAAATCCTCCTTGAAACACTGCCCCGCCGCAAAGGCCTCCATTTCCGACTGTTCCGAGCGCGTTCCAACAGTCGGCGGCCAGCCAGAGGCTGCGATTTCGTAGCCCCACCCTGACAGAGGGTCAAAAGTTACCCCGAAAACAGGGGGACGCGCGCGCAACTTGTCCTCTTGGATACGCTGTCCCTGCGCGCAGGCCTCCGTTTCCACCCGTTCCGAGCCCGTTCCGACGGTCGGAGGCCCACCCGGAAGCCGCTATTTCCCGGCCCCATCCTGACAAAGGGCAAAAGGTACCCCGAAAAGAGGGTGACGTGGACACACCAAATCCTCTTTGAGACGCTGTCCTGCCGCGCAGGCCTCCATTTCCGCCTGTTCCGAGTGCATTCCAAGAGTCGGCGGCCAGCCCCGAGGCTGCAATTTCCCGGCCCTACGCTGACAGGGGGGCTAAAGTTGTCCCGAAAACTGGGGGATGCGTGTGCACATAGTCCTCTTGGAGACGCAGTCCCTCCGAGCATGTCTCTGTTCCCACACATTCCGAGCGCGTTCCGACAGTCGGAGGACCGCCCGGAGGGCGCGATTTCCCGGCTCCACCCTCACAGAGGGCCAGAAGTTGCCCCAAAAAGAGGGTGACTTGGACACACCTAGTCCCCTTTGATACGCTGTCCCTCCGTGCAGGAATCCGTGTCCGCCCATTCCGAGAGCGTTCCGACGTTCGGAGGCCCGCCTGGAGGCCCTGATTTCCCAGTCCCAGTCTGACAGAGGGGCAAAGGTTGTCCCGAAAAGAGGGCGACGCGCGCGCACCTTGTCCTCTTTGAGACGCTGTCCCTCCGCGTAGGCCTCCGTTTCATCCCGTTCCGAGCGCATTCCGACGGTCGGATGCCCCCCCGGAGGACGGGATTTCCCGGCCCCACGCTGACAGAGGGGAAAAAGTTGGCCCGAAAAAAGGGGGACACGCGCACCTAGTCCTCTGGCAGATGCTCTCCCTCCGCCCAGGCCTCCGTTTCCATCTGTTCCAAGCACGTTCCTACGGTCGGAGGACCGCCCGGAGGCCGCAATTTCCTGTCCCACCCTGACAGAGGGCCAAAAGGTTCCCTGAAAAGAGGGTAACGCGGACACACCTAGTCCAATTTGAGACGCTATCCTTCCCCGCTGGCCTCCGTTTGCGCCCGGTCCGAGCGCATTCCTACGGTCGGAGGCCCTCCCGAAGGCCGCTATTTCCCGTCCCCACCCTGACAGATGGGCTAAAGTTGACCCGAAAAGGGGGCGTCGCGTACTCACCTAGTCATCTTTGAGACGCTGCCCTCCGCGGAGGCCTCCGTTTCCGCCCGTTCCGAGTGCGTTCCAACAGTCGGCGGCCAGCCCAGAGGCTGCGATTTCCTGGCCCCACCCTGACAGAGGGGCAAAAGTTGCCCCAAAAAGTAGGGGACACGCGCGCACCTTGTCCTCTTGGATACGCAGTCCCTCCGCGCAGGCCTCCGTTTCCACCCATTCTGAGAGCGTTCCGACGGTCGGAGGCCCTCCTGGAGGCCGCGATTTCCCGGCCCCACCCTGACAGAAAGACAAAAGTTGCCCCGAAATGAGAGCGACTCAGACACACCTGTCCTCGGTCAGACGCTGTCCCTCCTTGCAGGCCTGCGTTTCTGACCGTACCGACCGCGTTCCACGTTTGGATGCAGGCCCGGAGGCTGCGATTTCCCGGCCCCACCCTGACAGAGGCGAAAAAGTTGCCACGAAAAGAGGGTGACGCAGACACACATAGGCCTCTGTGAGACGCTTTCCCTCCACGCAGGCCTCCCTTCCGGCCTGTATCGCGCACGTTCCGAAAGTCGGAGGCCCGCCCGAGGGCCGGGATTTTCCGGCCCCTCTCTGACAGGGAGGCAAAAGTTGCCCAGAAAACAGGGCGACGCGCGCACCTGGTCCTCTTTGAGGCGCTGTCCCTTAGCGCAGGTCTCCATTTGCACCCGTTCCGAGAGCGTTCCGACGGTCAAAGGCCCGCCCAGAGGCCGCGATTTACCGGCCCCACCCTGACAGAGGGGCAAAAGTTGCCTGAATACAGGGCCACGTGGACATACCTAGTCCTCTTTCAGACGCTGTCCCTCTGCGCAGGCCTCCATTTCCAACAGTTCCGAGCGCGATCCGACGATCGGATGCCCGCCCAGGAGCCGTGATTTCCCAGCCCCACTCTGACAAAGGGGCAAAAGTTTCCCTGAAAAGGGGGCCACCCGGAGACACCTAGTCTTCTTTGAGATGGTGTCCCTCCGCGCAGGACTCGTTTCCGCCATTTCCAAGCCTGTTCCACATTCGGATGCAGACCCAGAGGCTGCAATTTCCCGTCCCCACCCTGACAGAGGGGCAAAAGTTTCCCCAAAAAGAGGGCCACGCGGACACACAGAGTCCTCTTTGAGACGCTGTCCCTCCATGCAGCTTCCCTTTCCGCCCGTTCCGAGCGCGTTCCGAAGGTCGGAGGCACGCCCGGAGGCCGCGAATTCCCAGCCCCACCCTGACAGAGGTCCAAATGCTGCCCCGAAAAGAGGGCCACGCGGACGCACATAGTCCTCTTTGAGATGCTGTCCCTCGCACATGCCTCCGTTTCCGCCCGTTCCGAGCACGTTTTGATGGTCGGAGGCCCGCCCGGAAGCCGCAATCTCCCGGCCCCATGCTGACAGAGGGGCACAAGTTGCCCTGCAAGGGGGGAGAGGCACGCGCACCTAGTTTTCTTTGAAACGTGTCCCTCCGCGCAGGCCTCTATTTCCGCCCGTTCAGAAGCGTTCCGACGGTCGGAGACCCTCCCAAAGGCCGCGATTTCACAGCCCCACCCTGACAGAGGGCCAAAAGTTGCCCCGAAAACAGGGCGACGTGGACACACCAAATCCTCTTTGAGACGCTGTCCCGCCGTGCAGGCCTCCGTTTCCGCGTATTCCGTTCGCGTTCGGACGGTCGGAAGCCCGCACAAAGGCCGCGATTTCCAGGACCCAACCTGACAGAGGGACAAAAGTTGCCCCGAAAAGAGGGCATCGTGGACACACTAGTCCTCTTGGAGACGCAGTCCCTCCACCCAGACCTCCATTTCCCCCCATTCTGAGCGCGTTCCGATGGTCGGAGTCCCGCCTTGAGGCTGCAAGTTCCCGGCCCCACCCTGACAGAGGGACTAAAGTTGCCCCGAAAACCAGGGGAAGCGAGCGCCCCTAGTCCTCTTGGAGAAAATTCCCTCCGCGCAGGCCTCCGTTTCCACTTGTTCTGAGCGCGTTCCGACGGACGGACGTCCACCCGGAGGCCACCATTTCCCGGCCCGCCTCCGACAGAGGGGCAGAAGTTGCCCCGAAAGGGGGTGACGCGGACACTCATGGTCCTCTTTGTGACGCTGTCCCTCCCTGCATGTCTCCGTTTCCACCCATTCCGAGCACGTTCCGACGCTCGGACGACCGCCCGGAGGCCGCGATTTCCCAGCTCCACCTTGACAGAGGGCCAGAGGTTGCGACGAAAAGTGGGTGATTCGGACATGCCTAGTCCCCTTTGAGACGCTGTCCCTCCGCGCAGGAAACCGTGTCCGCAGTTCTGAGTGCGTTCCGACGGTCGGAGGCCCGCCCAGAGGCCGCAATTTCCCGGCCCCACCCTGACAAAGGGGCAAAAGTTGCCCCGAAATGAGGGACACAAGGACACAACTAGTCTTCTTTGAGATCATGTTCCTCCGTGCAGGACTCCGTTTCGGCCTGCACCGACCGCGTTTCGACGGTCGGAGGCCCGCCCGAAGGCTGCAATTTCCCCCGCCCTACACTGAAAGAGAGGCAAAAGTTGCCCCGAAAGAGGGAGAGGCGGATACACCTAGTCATCTTTGAGACGCTGTCCCTCCACGCAGGCCTCCGTTTCTGCCCACTCCGAGCGCGTTCCGACGGTTGGAGGCCCGCCCAGAAGCCGCGATTTCCCAGCCCCACCCTGACAAAGGGCAAAAGTTGCCGCGATAACAGGGCGACGCGGACACAAAAATCCTCTTTGAGATGCTGTCCCACCACGCAGGCCTCCGTTTCCGCGTTTTCCATTCGCGGTCCGATGTTCGTAGGCCGGCCCAGAGGCCGCTATTTCCCGGCCCCACCCTGACAAAGTGGCAAAAGTTGCCCCGAATAGAGGTCCACGTGGACACACATAGTCCTCCTTGAGACGCTGTCCCACCGTGCAGGCCCGCGTTTCCGCATGTTCAGACCGCGTTCCGACGGTCGGAGGCCCGTCCAAAGACCGCGATTTCCAGGCCCCAACCTGACAGAGGAGCTAAAGTTGCCTCGAAAAGAGGGCCACGCGGACACACCGAGTCCTATTTGAGACGCTGTCCCTCCGCGCAGGCCTCCGTTTCCGCCAATTCCTTGCGTATTCTGACGGTCGGAGGCCCGGACGGGGGCCGCGATTTCCCGGCTCCACTCTGACAGGGGGGCAAATGTTGCCCCAAAAGAGAGCCACGCGGACTCACTTAGTCTTCTTTGAGAAGCTGTCCCTCCGCGCAGGCCTCCGTTTCTGCCTGTACCGACCGCAGTTCGATGGCACGATGCCCGCCGAAGGTTGCGATTTCGCAGCCCCACCCTGACAGAGAGGAAAAAGTTGCCCCGAATAGAGGGAGAAGCAGACACACCTAGTCCTCTTTGACACTCTGTCCCACCGCGCAGGCCTCCATTGCCGCCCATTCCGAGTGCGTTCTGATCGACGGGGCCTGCCCTGGGTCCGCGATTTCCCGGCCACACTCTGACAAAGGGGCAAAATTTGCCCCAAAAAGAGGGCCACGCGGACACACCTAGTCTTCTTTGAGACGCTGTCCCTCACGCAGGCTCCGTTTCCGCCCATTCCGAGCGCGTTCCGAAGGTCAGAGACGCACCCGGAGGACGCGATTTCTCGCCCCCTCCCCCGACAGAGGGGCAAAAGTTGCCCTGAAAAGAGGGCCACGCAGAGACACCTAGTCCTCTTTGAGACGCAGTCCCTCCACGCAGGCCTCCTTTCTGACCGTTCCGTGTGCATTCCGACAGTCGGAGTCCCGCCCAGAGGTCGCGATTTCCCGGGCCCACCCTGACCCTGGGGCAAAAGTTGCCCCAAAAACAGGGCGACGCGCGCGCACCTAGTTCTCTTTGAGACGCTGTCACTCCGCGCAGGCCTACAAACTACCCATTATGAGCCCGTTCCAACAGTAGGAGGCCATCCCGGAGGCCGCGATTTCCCGGCCCCACGCTGACAGAGGGGCAAAAGTTGTCCCGAAAGGGGGGGCGATACACGCTTAACGAGTTTTCTTTGAGATTCTGTACCTCTGCACAGGCCTCCGTTTCCGCCCGTTCCGAAAGCGTCCCGATGGTCGGAGGCCGCCCAGTGGCCGTGATTTCCCGGCCCCACCCTGACAGAGGGGCAGAAGTTGCCCGAAAAGAGGGTGACGCGGGCACACCTAGTCCTCTTTGAGACGCTGTCCCTCCACGTAGCCCTCCGTTTCTGCCCGTACCGACCGCGTTTCCACGGTCGGAGAATTGCCTGAAGGCCGGGATTCCTGGCACTACCCTGACATAGGGGAAAATGTTGCCCCGAAAAGAAGGCCAAACGGACAAACCAGGTCTTCTTTGAGACGCTGTCCCTCCACACAGGCCTCCATTTCCGCCCATACCGAGCGCGTTCCGACAGTCGCAGGCCCACCAGGGTGCCGTGCTTTCCTGGCCCCACTCTGACAGAGGGGCAAAAGTTGCCCCGATAAGAGGGCCACGCGGACACACCTAGTCCTCTTTGAGACGCTGTCCCGCCGCGCTGGCCTCCATTTCAACCAGTTCCGAGCGCGTTCGGACGGTCAGAGGCCCGCCCGGGGGCCGCGATTGCCCGGGCCCACTCTGACAGAGGGGAAAAAGTTGCCCCGAAAAGGGGGCCACGCAGACACACCTAGTCTCCTTTGAGATGCTGTCCCTCCACGCAGACCTCCGTTTCTGCCCGTTCCGAGTGCGTTCCAACGGTTGGAGGCCCCAATTTTCCGAAACCACGCTGACAGAGGGGCAAAAGTTGCCCCGAAAGGGGGCTGATGCACGCACACCCAGTTTTCTGTGAGACGCCTCCCCTTCACGCTGGCCACGTTTTCCGCACGTTCCGAGCGCGTTCCGACGGTCGGAGGTCCGCCCAAAGGCCGGGATTTCTCGGCCCCACTCTGAAAGAGAGGCAAAAGTTGCCCGGAAAACAGGGCGACGCGTGCCCCTTGTCCTCTTTCATGCTCTGTACTTCGCGCAGGCCTCCGTTTCCGCCCATTCCGAGCGCGTTCCGACGGTCAGAGACGCACCCGGAGGACGCGATTTCCCGCCCCCCCCAACAGAGGGGCAAAAGTTGCCCTGAAAAGAGGGCCACGCGGAGACACCTAGTCCTCTTTGAGACGCAGTCCCTCCACGCAGACCTCCGTTTCTGCCCGTTCCGTGCACATTGGGACAGTCGGATTCCCGCCCAGAAGTCGCGATTTCCCGGCCCCACCCTGACCGTGGGGCAAAAGTTGCCCCAAAAACAGGGCGACGTGTGCGCCCCCAGTCATTTTGAGACGCTGTCCCTCCACGCAGGCCTTTGTTTCTGCGCGTACCGACCGCGTTCCGACGGTCGGAGGCCCGCCCAAAGGCCGGGATTTGCCAGCCCCACCCTAACAGCGAGGCAAAAGTTTCCCCGAAAACAGGGCGACTCGCGCGCACCTAGTTCTCTTTGAGATGCTGTCCCTCAGCGCAGGCTTCTGTTTCTGCCAATACTGAGCGTGTTACGACGGTCG
This sequence comes from Varanus komodoensis, assembly GCF_004798865.1. Classification (NCBI taxonomy): domain Eukaryota; kingdom Metazoa; phylum Chordata; class Lepidosauria; order Squamata; family Varanidae; genus Varanus; species Varanus komodoensis. The sequence continues at coordinate 97,103 of NW_025335577.1, read as the reverse complement.
GAGGCCCGCCCGGAAGCCGCGATTTCCCGGCCCTACCCTGACAGAGGGGAAAAAGTTGCCCCGAAAAGAGGGCCACGCAGACTCATCTAGTCCTCTTTGAGACCCTGTCCCTCCGCGCAGGCCTCCATTTCCGCCCATTTCGAGCTCATTCTAATGGTCACAGGCCCGCCCAGAGGCCGCGATTTCCCGGCGCCCCCCCCCCCGACAGATGGGCAGAATCGCCGCGAAAAGAGGGCGGCGCGGATACACCTAGTCCTCTTTCAGACGCTGACCCTGCACGCAGGCCTCCATTTCCGGCCGTTCCGAGCGCGTTCCAATGGTCGGAGGCCCGCCCAAAGGCTGCGATTTCCCGGCCCTAATCTGACAGAGGGGCAAAAGTTGCCCCGAAAAGAGGGCCACACGGACACACCTAGTCCTCTTTGAGACGCTGTCCCTCCGTGCAGGCCGCCATTTCCGTCCGTTCCGAGAGCGTTCCGACGGTCAGAGGACCGCCTGAAGGCTAGGATTTCCTGGCCCCACCCTGACAGAGAGGCAAAAGTTGCCGCAAAATGAGGGACACAAGGACACAACTAGTCTTCTTTGAGATCATGTTCCTCCACGCAGGACTCCGTTTTCGCCTGTACCGACCGCGTTACGACGGTCGGAGGCCCGCCCGAAGGCTGCAATTTCCCGGCCCCACCCTGAAAAAGAGGCAAAAGTTGCCCCGAAAAGAGGGAGAAGCGGATACACCTAGTCATCTTTGAGACGCTGTCCCACTGCGCAGGCCTCCATTGCCGCCCACTCCGAGCGCGCTCCGATCGACGGGGCCCGCCCTGGGTCGGCAATTTCCCGGCCACACTCTGACAGAGGGGCAAAATTTGCCCCAAAAAGAGGGCCACGCGGACACAGCTAGTCTTCTTTGATACACTGTCCCTCGCGCAGGCCTCAGTTTCCGCCCATTCCGAGTGCGTTCCGACGGTCAGAGACCCGCCCGGAGGACGCGATTTCCCGGCCCAACCCCCCGACAGCGGGGAAAATGTTGCCCCGAAAAGAGGGCCACGCGGAGACACCTAGTCCTCTTTGAGACGCATTCTCTCCACGCAGGCCTCCTTTTCTGACCGTTCCGTGCGCATTCCGACAGTCAGAGTCCAGCCCAGAGGTCGCGATTTCCCGGCCCCACACTGACCGAGGGGCAAAAGTTGCCCCGAAAACAGGGCGACGCGCGCAACCAGTCCTTTTGAGACGCTGTTCCTCTACGCAGGCCTTCGTTTCCGCCCATTCCGAGCGCGTCCCGACGGTCGGAGGCCGCCCAGTGGCCGCGATTTCCCGGCCCCACCCTGACAGAGGGGCAAATGTTGCCCCGAAATGAGGGTGACGCGGGCACACCTAGTCCTCTTTGAGACGCTGTCCCTCCACGTAGCCCTCCATTTCTGCCCGTACCGACCGCGTTTCCACGGTCGGAGAATTGCCTGAATGTCGGGATTCCTGGCACTACCCTGACATAGGGGAAAATGTCGCCCCGAAAAGAAGGCCACACGGACAAACCTAGTCTTCTTTGAGACGTTGTCCCTCCGCACAGGCCTCCGTTTCCGCCCGTACCGAGCACGTTCCGACAGTTGGAGGCCCACCAGGGTGCCGCGATTTCCCGGCCCCACTCTGAGAGAGGGGCAAAAGTTGCCCCAAAAAGAGGGCCACGCGGACACACCTAGTCCTCTTTCAGACGCTGTCCCACCACGCAGGCCTCCATTTCCACCAGTTCCGAGCGCGTTCCGACGGTCAGAGGCCCGCCCGGGGTCCGCGATTTCCCAGCCCCACGCTGACAGTGGGGCAAATGTTGCCCCGAAAACATGGTGACGCGCGTCCACCTAGTCCTCTGGGAGGCGCTGTCCCTCCGCGCAGGCCTCCATTTCCACCCATTCCGTGCCCGTCCCAACGGTCGGAGGCCCGCTCAAAGGGTACGATTTCCTCGCCCTACACTGACAGATGAGGAAGACTTGACCCGAAAAGAGGGCGACGCAGACACACCTAGTCCTCTTTGAGACGCTGTCCCTCCATGAAGGCCTCCGTTTCCGCCCGTTCAGAGCACGTTCCGACAGTCGGAGTCCCGCTGGCGGCCGCTATTTCCTTGCCCCACCCTGACAGAGGAGCAAAAGTTGCCCGAAAAGGGGCCATGCACGAGCACTTTCTACTCTTTGAGACGCTGTCCCTCCATGCAGGCCTCTGTTTCTGCCCGTTCCGAGCACGTTCCGATGGTCGGAGGCCCACCCGGACACCGCGATTTCCCGGCCCCACCCTGACGGAGGCCCAAAAGTTTCCCAAAAGATGGGTGACGTGGACACACCTTGTCCCCTTTGAGACGCTGTCACTCCGCGCCAGCCTCCGTTTCCACCCATCCCGAGCGCGTTCCGACGGTCGGAGGCCCGCCCGGAGGCCGCGATTTCCCGGCCCCACCCTGACGGAGGGGCAAAAGATGCCCGGAAAACAGGGCGAAGCACGCGCACCTAGTCATCTTTGAGAAACTGTCCTTGGCGGAATGGTTTCCAGCCATTCCGAGTGCTTTCCGACTGTCGGAAGCCCGCCCGGACGCCGCGATTTCCTGGCCCCACCCTGACGGAGGGGCAAAAGTTGCCCGGAAAACAGGGCGAAGCACACGCACCTAGTCCTCTTTGAGACGCTGTCCCTCCCGCAGGCCTCCATTTCCACCCATTCCGAGCGCGTTCCAACGGTCGGAGGCCCGCCCGGAGGCCGCGATTTCCCGGCCCCGGTCTGACAGTGGCCCAAACGTTTCCCCAAAAAGAGGGTGACGCGGAAACACCCAGTCCTCTTTGAGACGCTTTCCCTCCCCACACGCCAGCATTTCCGCCCATTCCGAGCGCGTTCCAACGGTCGGAAGCCTGCCTGGTGGCCGCGATTTCCCGGCCCCAGCCTGACAGAGGGGCAAAAGTTGCCCCGATAAGAGGGCCACGCGGACAAACCTAATCCTCTTTGAGACGCTGTCCCTCCGTGCAGGATTCTGTGCCTGCCGTTCCGAGTGCGTTCGGACTGTCGGAGGCCCTCCCTGAGGCCGCGATTTCCCGGCTCCACCCTGACAGAGGGGAAAAAGTTGCCCCGAAAAGAGAGCCACGCGGACAAACCTAATCCTCTTTGAGACGCTGTCCCTCCACGCAGGCATCCATTTCAGCCCTTAGCGAGCGCGTTCCGACAGTCGGAGGCCCGCTCAAAGAGTGCGATTTCCTGGCCCCACACTGACCGATGGGGAAGACTTGCCCTGAAAAGAGGGCACCGCAGGCACACCTAGTCCTCTTTGAGACACTGTCCCTCCACGAAGGCCTCTGTTTCCGCCCGTTCAGGGCACGTTCCGACGGTCGGAGTCCTGCTGGCGGCCGCGATTTCCTGGCCCCACCCTGACAGAGGAGCAAAAGTTGTCCCGAAAAGGGGCCATGCACGAGCACTTTCTACTCTTTGAGACGCTGTGCCTCCGTGCAGGCCTCTGTTTCTGCCCGTTCCGAGCACGTTCCAACGGTCGGAGGACCGCCCGGAGGCCGTGATCTCCCGGCCCCATGCTGACAGAGGCCCAAAAGTTTCCCCAAAAAGAGGGTGACACGGACACACCTAGTCCTGTTTGAGACGCTGTCCCTCTGCGCAGGCCTGCATTTCCGCCCATTCCGAGCGCTTTCCAACGGTCGGCGGCCCGCCCGGTGGCCGCGATTTCCCGGCTCCACCCTGACAGAGGCGCAAAACTTGCCCCGAAAAGAGGGTGACGCGGACAAACCTAGTCCTCTTTGTGATGCTGTCCCTCCGCGCAGGCCTCCTTTTGCGCTTGTTCTGAGCGTGTTCCGACGGTCGGACGTCCGCCCGGAGGCCACGATTTCCAATTCCCACCCTGACAGAGGTCCAAAGGTTGCCCCGAAAAGGGGGTCACGCGGACATACATAGTCCTCTTTGAGACGCTGTCCCTCGCGCATTCCTCCATTTCTGCCCATAACGAGCGCGTTCTGACGGTCGGAGGCCCGCCCGGAGGCCGCGACTTGCTGGCCCCACCCTGACAGACGGGCAAGACTTGCCCCGAAAAGAGGCCAACGCGGGTACACCTAGTCCTCTTTGAGACGCTGTCCCTCCACGTAGCCTTCCGTTTCTACCCGTACCGACTGCGTTTCCACGGTCGGAGAATTGCCTGAATGTCGGGATTCCCGGCACTACCCTGACATAGGGGAAAATGTTGCCCCGAAAAGAAGGCCACACGGACAAACCTAGTCTTCTTTGAGACGTTGTCCCTCCGCACAGGCCTCCATTTCCGCCCGTACCGAGCACGTTCCGACAGTTGGAGGCCCACCAGGGTGCCGCGATTTCCCGGCCCCACTCTGAGAGAGGGGCAAAAGTTGCCCCGAAAAGAGGGCCACGCGGACACACCTAGTCCTCTTTCAGACGCTGTCCCACCGCGCAGGCCTCCATTTCCACCAGTTCCGAGCGCGTTCCGAGGGTCAGAGGCCCGCCCGGGGGCCGCGATTGCCCGGGCCCACTCTGACAGAGGGGCAAAAGTTGCCCCGAAAGAGGGCCACGCGGACACACCTAGTTTCCTTTGAGATGCTGTCCCTCCACGCAGACCTCCGTTTCTGCCGTTCCGAGAGCGTGCCAACGGTTGGAGGCCCCAATTTTCCGACGCCACGCTGACAGAGGGGCAAAAGTTTCCCCAAAAGGGGGTGATGCATGCACACCTAGTTTTCTGTGAGACGCCTCCCCTACACGCTGGCCTCCTTTTCCACCCGTTCCGAGCGCATTCCGACGGTCGGAGGTCCGCCCGAAGGCCGGGATTTCCAGGCCCCACTCTGACAGAGAGGCAAAAGTTGCCCGGAAAACAGGGCGACGCGCGCCCCTGGTCCTCTTTCAGGCGCTGTACTTTCGCGCAGGCCTCCATTTCCGCCCGTCCCAATCACGTTTCGAATGTTGGAGGACCGCCCGGACGCCACGATTCCCCGGCCCCACCCTGGCAGAGGCCCAAAAGTTACCCCAAAAAGGGGATGACTCGGACACACCCAGTCCCCTTTAGACGCTGTCCCTCTGTGCAGGCCTCTGTTTCTGCCCATTCCGAGCACGTTCCGATGGTCGGAGGACCGCCCGGAGGCTGCAATTTCGTGGCCCCACCCTGACAGAGGCCCAAAACTTTCCCCCAAAAGAGGGTGACGTGGACACACCTTGTCCTCTTTGAGACGCTGTCCCTCCGCGCAGGCCTCCATTTCCGCCCATTCCGAGCGCTTTCCAACGGTCGGCGGCCCGCCCAGTGGCCGCGATTTCCTGGCCCCAGCCTGACAGAGGCCCTAAAGTTTCCCCAAAAAGAGGTTGACGCTGACACACCTAGTCCCCTTTGAGACGCTGTCCCTCCGCACAGGCTTCTGTTTCTGCCCATTCCGAGCACGTTCTGTTGGTCGGAGGCCCGCCCGGAGGCCGCGATTTCCTGGCCCCACCCTGGCAGAGGGGCAAAAGTTACCCCGAAAAGGGGCCATGCACGCGCACTTACTCCTCTTTGAGACTCTGTCCCTCCACGCAGGCCTCCGTTTCCGCCCATTCTGAATGCGTTAGACGGTTGGAGGCCCGCCCGGACGCCGCGATTTCCCAGCCCCACCCTGACAGAGGCCCAAAAGTTTCCCCGAACAGAGGGTGACAAGCGCAACTAGTCCTTTTGAGGCGCTGTCCCTCCACGCAGTCCTCCGTTTCCGCCCATTCCGAGCGCGTTCCGGCAGTCGGAGACCCGTCTGGAGGCCGCGACTTCCCGGCTCCACCCTGAAAGAGGGGCAAAAGTTGCCCGGAAAACAGGGAGATGCACGCACCTAGTCAACTTTGAGATGCTGTCCCTCCGTGCAGGAATCTGTGCCCGCCGTTCAAAGTGCGTTCCGACGGTCGGAGTACCGCCGAGAGGCCGCGATTTCCCGGCTCACCCCTGACAGAGGGTCAAGAGTTGCCCCGAAAAGAGAGCCACGCGGACACAACTAGTCCTCTTTGAGCATCTCTCCTTCGCGCAGGCCTCCGTTTCCGCCCGTTCCGTGCGTGTTCCAACAGTCGGAGACCTGCCCGGAGGGCGCGACTTCTCGGCTCCACCATGACAGAGGGGCAAAAGTTGCCTTTAAAATAGGGTGATGCACACAGCTAGTCCTCTTGGAGACACTGTCCTTCGCTCAGGCCTCCGCTTCCGCCCGTACCGATGATCGGAGGCCCGCCCGGATACCGAGGTTCCCCGGCCCCACACTGACAGAAGGTCAAAAGTTGCCCCAAAAACAGGGGGATGAGAGCGCACCTAGTCCTCTTGGAGACGCTGTCCCTCCCTGCACGCCCCCATTTCCACCCGTTACGATCGTTTTCCGTCGGTCGGAGTCCCGCCTGGAGTCTGCGATTTCCCGGCCTCACCCTGACAGAGGGCCAAAAGTTTCTCCGAAAAGAGGGACTCGCGGACACAGCTCGTCCTCTTTGAGACGCACTCCTGCCACCCAGACCTCCATTTCCGCCCATTCCGAGCGTGTTCCGATGGTCGAAGGCCCGCCCGGAGGCCGCGAGTTCCCAGCCCCACCCGGACAGAGGGGCAAAAGTTTCCCCAAAACGAGGACGACGCGGAAAACCTAGTCTTTTTTGAGACGCTGCCCCTCATGCAGGCCTCCATTTCCGCCCGTTCCGAGTGCATTCCGACGGTCGGAGGCCCGCCCAGAAGCCACGATTTCCCGGCCCCACCCTGACAGAGGGGCAAAGTTGCCCAGCAAGGGGGGAGAGGCACGCACACCAATTTTCTTTGAGACGCTGACCCTCTGCGCAGGGGTCTATTTCCGCCCGTTCAGAAGCGTTCCGACGGTCGGAGGCCCTCCCAAAGGCCGCGATTTCCCGGCTCCACCCTGACAAAGGGCAAAAGTCGCCCCTAAAACAGGGTGACGCGGACACACTAAATCCTCTTTGAGATGCTGTCCCGCCGCGCAGACCTCAGTCTCCGCGTGTTACGTTCACGTTCCGACGGTCGGAGGCCCGCCCAAAGGCCGCGATTTCCCGGCCCTACCCTGACAAAGGGCCAAAAGTTGCCCCGAAAACAGGGCGACGCGGACACACCAAATTCTCTTTGAGACGCTGTCCCGCTGCGCAGGCCTCCGTTTCCGTGTGTTCCGTTCGCTTTCCGACGGTCGGAGGCCCGCACAAAGGCCTCGATTTCCAGGACCCAACCTGACAGAGGGACAAAAGTTGCCCCGAAAAGAGGGCAACGTGGACACACCTAGTCCTCTTTGAAAAACAGTCCCGCCACCCAGACCTCCATTTCCGCCCATTCCGAGCGCGTTCCGACGGTCGGAGTCCCGCCCGGAGGCTGCGAGTTCCCGGCCCCACCCTGACAGAAGGGCAAAAATTGCCCAGAAAACAGGGCGACCCGCGCGCAACTAGTCTTCTTTCAGACGCTGTCCCTCCGCGCAGGCCTCAGTTTCTGCTTGCTCTGAGAGCGTTCCGACGGTCAGACGTCCACCCGGAGGCCTCGATTTCCTTGCCCGACTCCAACAGAGGGGCAAAAGGTGGCCCAAAAAGAGGGTGATGCGGAAACACATAGTCCTCTTTGAGACGCTGTCCCTCCTCGCATGTCTCCGTTTCCACCGATTCCGAGCACGTTCCGACGCTCGGACGACCGCCCGAAGGCCGCGATTTCCCGGCTCCACCTTGACAGAGGGCCAGAAGTTACCACGAAAAGTGGGTGACTCGGACACACATAGTCCCCTTTGAGAGGCTGTCCCTCCGCACAGGAAACCATGTCCGCAGTTTCGAGTGCGTTCCGACGGTCGGAGGCCCGCCCAGAGGCCGCGATTTCCCGGCTCCACCCTGACAGAGGGGCAAAAGTTGCCCCGAAAAGACGGCCACACGGAAACACCTAGTATTCTTTGAGACACTGTCCCTTGCGCAGGCCTCCATTTCCACCCGTTCCGAGCACGTTCCGACGGTTGGAGGCATGCCCGGAGGCCGCGATTTCCCGGCCCCACCCTGACAGTGGGGCTAAAGTTGCCCCGAATACAAGGGGAAGCGCGCGCACCTAGTCCTCTTGGAGAAACTGCCCTCCACACAGGCCTCCGTTTTCACTTGTTCAGAGCGCGTTCCGACTGTCGGACGTACACCCGGAGTATGTGATTTCCCGGCCCCACTCTGACAGAGGGGCAACAGTTGCCCGAAAAGATGGTGACGCGGACACACCTAGTCCTCTTTTAGATGCTGTCCCTCCGCGCAGGCCTCCGTTTCTGCCCATTCCAAGAGAGTTCCGACGGTTGGAGGCCCGCCCGGAGTCCCGGATTGCCCGGCCCCAGTCTGGCAGAAGGGGCAAAGGTTGCCCCGAAAAGTGGGCGACGCGTGGGCGCCTACTCCTCTTTGAGATGCCCTCCATCGCTCAGGCTTCCGTTTCAGCCAGTTCCGTGCGCGTTCCGACGGTCGGAGTCTCCCCCGGAGGCTGGGATTTCCCGGCCCCACGCTGACAGAGGGGCAAAACTTGGCCTGAAAACAGGGGGACACGCGCACCTATTCCTCTTGTACACGCTCTTCCTCCGCGCAGGCCCTCGTTTCCACCCGTTCCGAGCAGGTTCCGAAGGTCGGAGGCCGGCCCGGAGGCCCCGATTTCCCGCCCCACTCTGACAGGGGGGGCAAAAGTTGCCCTGGAAAGAGAATGACGCGCGTCCACCTAGTCCTCTTGGAGATGCTGTCCCTCCGCGCAGGGCTCCGCATCCACCCATTCCGAGCGCGTTCCGACGGTAGGAGGCCCGCCCGGAGGCCACGATTTCCCGGCCCCGGTCTGACAGTGGCCCAAACGTTTCCCCAAAAAGAGGGTGATGCGGAAACACCCAGTCCTCTTTGAGACGCTTTCCCTCCCCACACGCCACCATTTCCGCCCATTCCGAGCGCGTTCCAACGGTCGGAGGCAGGCCCAGTGGCCGCGATTTCCCGCCCCCAATCTGACAGAGGGGGAAAAGTTGCCCCGATAAGAGGGCCACACGGACACATCTAGTCCTCTTTGAGATGCTTTCCCTCCGCACAGGCCCCCATTTCTGGCTGTTCCAGCATGTTCCGACAGTCGGAGGACCGCCCGAAGGCCAGGATTTCCCGGCCCCACCCTGACAGAGAGGCAAAAGTTGCCCCAAAAAGAGGGACAGAAGGACAAAGCTAGTCTTCTTTGAGATCATGTTCCTCCGCGCAGGACTCTGTTTCCGCCTTTGCCGACCGCGTTTCGACGGTCGGAGGCCCGCCCGAAGGATGCAATTTCCGGCCCCACCCTGAAAGAGAGGCAAAAGTTGCGCCGAGAAGAGGGAGAAGCGGATACACCTAGTCATCTTTTAGACGCTGTCCCTCCACGCAGGCCTCCGTTTCTCCCCACTCCGAGTGCGTTCCGACGGTCGGAGGCCCGCCCAGAGGCCGAGATTTCCTGGCTCCACCCTAACAAAGGGCAAAAGTTGCCCTGAAAACAGGGCGACGAGGACACACCAAATCCTCTTTGAGACCCTGTACCGCCACGCAGGCCTCCGTTTCCGCGTGTTCCGTTCGCGTTCCGACGCTCGGAGGCCCACCCAAGGGCCGCGATTTCCCAGACCCACCCTGACAAAGGGCCAAATGTTGCTCCGAAAACAGGGCGACGCGGACACACCAAATCCTCTTTGAGACGCTGTCCCACCACGCAGGCCTCCGTTTCCGCATGTTCCGTTCGCGTTCCGATGGTCGGAGGCCCGCACAAAGGCCGCGATTTCCAGGACCCAACCTGACAGAGGGACAAAAGTTGCCCCGAAAAGAGGGCAATGTGGACTCACCAAGTCCTCTTTGAGACGCTGTCCCTCCACCCAGACCTCCATTTCCGCCCATTCCGAGCGCGTTCTGACGGTCGGAGTCCCGCCCGGAGACCGAATTCCCGGCTCCACCCTGACAGACGGGCAAAAGTTGCCCTGAAAACAGGGCGACGCGCGCGCAACTAGTCCTCTTTCAGACGCTGTCCCTCCGCGCAGGCCTCCGTTTCCGCTTGTTCTGAGCGCGTTCCGACGGTCGGACGTCCACCCAGAGGCCACGATTTCCCGGCCCGACTCCGACGGAGGGGCAAAAGTTGCCTTGAAAAGAGAGTGACGGGGACACACATAGTCCTCTTTGAGACTCTGTCCCTCAGCGCATGTCTCCGTTTCCACCCATTCCGAGTGCGTTCCGACGGTCGGAGGCCTACCCGGGAACCAGAATTTACCAGCTCCACCCTGACAGAGGGGCAAAAGTTACCCTAAAAACAGGGCGACGCCCGCAACTAGTCCTCTTTGCGACGCTATCTCTCCGCGCAGGCCACCGTTTCCGCCCGTCCCACCTGCATTCCGATGATCGGAGTCCCGCTGGAAGGCCGCGATTTCCCGGTCCCACGCTGACAGAGAGGCAACGGTTGCCCGGAAAAAAGAGCGACACGCGCGCCTAACGCCGTTGGAGACGCTTTCCCTACGCGCAGTCCCCAGTTTCCACCCATTCCGAACATGTTCCGACGGTCAAAGGCCCGCCCAAAGCCCCGGATTTCCCAGCCCCACGCTGATAGAGGGGCAAAAGTCGCCTTGAAAAGAGGGCGACGTGCGCATCTAGTCCTCTTTGAGACACTGGCCCTCCGCGCAAGACTGCGTTTCTGCCCGTCCAAGCGCTTCCTGCAGTCGGAGGCCCTCCAGGAGGCTGCGATTTCCCGGCCCCACCCTGAGAGAGGGCCAAAAGTTGCCTGAAATAAGGGTGACACGGACACACCTAGTCCTCTTTGAGATGCTGTCCCTCCGCGCAGGCCTCCCATTCTGCCGTTCCGAGCGCGTTCGTACAGTCGGAGGCCCGCCCGGAGGCGGCCATTTCCCAGGCACACGCTGACAGAGGGGCAAAAGTTACCCCGAAAATAGGGTGACACGCACACACCTCGTCCTGTTTGAGACGCTGTCCCTCCATGCAGGCCTCCGTTGCCGCCCGTTCCAACTGCGTTCCATCAGTCGGCGACCAGCCCAGAGGCTGCGATTTCTCGGCCCCACCCTGAAAGAGGGGCAAAAGTTGCCCTGAAAAGAGGGGGATGCGTGCGCACCTTGTCCTCTTGGATACGCTGTCCCTCCGCGCACGTCTCTGTTTCCACTCGTTCCGAGAGTGTTCCGAGGGTCGGAGGCCCTCCCGGAGGCCGCGATTTCCCGGCCTCACCCTGACAGAAAGACAAATGTTGCCCCAGAATGAGGGCGACTCAGACACACCTAGTCATCTGTCAGATGCTGTCCCTCCTTGCAGGCCTCCGTTTCTGACCGTAGTGACCGCGTTTTGACGGTTGGAGGCCCGCCCAAAGGCCAGGATTTCCCGGACACGCTCTCACAGAGGGCCAAAAGTTTCCCCGAACAGAGGGTGACAAGCGCAACCAGTCCTTTTGAGGCGCTGTCCCTCCGCGCAGGCCTCCGTTTCCACCAGTTCCGAGTGCCTTCCGACGGTCAGAAACCCGCACGGAAGGCGCGATTTCCCGTCCCCACCCTGATAGACGGGCAAAAGTTGCCCCGAAAAGAGGGCCATGCAGACTCACCAACTCCTCTTGGAGACGCTGTTCCTCGTGCAGGCCTCCGTTTCCGCCCGTTCTGAGCGTGTTCCGACGGTCAGAGACCCGCCCGGAGGACGCGATTTCCCGCCCCCCCCCCGACAGATGGGCAAAATCGCCCTGAAAAGAGGGCGACACGGACAAACCTAGTCCTCTTTCAGACGCTGTCCCTATGCACAGGCCCCCATTTCCGGCCGTCCTAGCGCGTTCCAACGGTCGGAGGACCAACCGAAGGCCGAGATTTCCCAGCCCCACCCTGAAAGAGAGGCAAAAGTTGCCCCAAAAAGAGGGTGACCCGGACACACCTAGTTCTCTTTGAGATGCTGTCCCTCCGCGCAGGCCTCTGCATCCACCCATTCCGAGTGCGTTCTGACGGTCGGATTCCGGCCAGAGGCCGCGATTTCCTAGCCCCACACTGACAGAGGGCCAAAAGATGCCCCGAAAAGAGGGAGACGTGGACATACCAAGTCCCCTTTGAGACGCTGTCCATCCGCGCAGGAATCCGTTTCCGCCCATTCCGGGCACCTTCCGACGGTCGGAGACCCGCCTAGAGGCCGCGATTTCCTGGCTCCAACCTGAAGGAGGGGCAAAATTTGCTCCGAAAAGAGGGCCACGCGGACACACCCAGTCCTCTTTGAGAGGCTGACCCTCAAGCAGGCCTCCATTTCCGCCTGTTCTGAGCACGTACCGAGGGTCGGAGGCCAGCCCGGAGAGCGCGATTTCCCGGCCCCACCTTGACTGAGGGCCAAAGCTGCCCCTTGAAGAGGGTGACACGGACACACCTAGTCCTCTTTGAGATGCTGTCCCTCCGCGCAGGCCTCCGTTTCTGCCCGTACTGAGCACGTTCCGACGGTCGGAGGCCAGCTTGGAGACCGCGATTTACCGGGCCCTCTGTGACAGAGGGGCAAAAGTTGCCCCGAAAACAGAGCAATGTGCGTGCACCAAGTCCTTTTGAGACGCTGTCTATCGCGCAGGCCTCCGTTTTTGCCCATTCCGAGCATGTTCTGAAGGTCGGAGGCACGCCTGGAGACCGCGATTTCCCGGCCCCAAACTCAAAGATTGGGAAAAGTTACCCCGAAAAGAGGGCCACACGGACACACCTAGTCCCCTTTGAGACGCTGTCCCTCTGCGCAGAAATCAGTGTTCGCCGTTCTGAGTGCGTTCCGACGGTCGGAGGCCCGCCCAGAGGCCGCGATTTCCTGGCTCCACCCTGACAGAGGGGCAAAACTTGCCCCGAAAAGAGGGCGACACGGACAAACCTAGTATCCGTTGAACTCTGTCCCTCATGCAGGCCTCCTTTTCCGCCCATTCCGAGGACGTTCCAATGGTTGGAGGCCCGCCCGGAGGCCGCGATTTCCCGGCTCCACCCTGACAGAGGGGCAAAAGTTGCCCCGAAAAGAGGGCGAAACGGACACACCTAGTCCTCTTTGAAACGCTGTCCCTCTGGAAGGCCTCAGTTTCCGCCTGTTCCGAGTGCATTCCAACGGTCTGAGGCCCGCCCGGAGGCTGCGATTTCCCAGTCCCAATCTTCCAGAGGGGCAAAAGTTGCCCCGACAGGAGGGCCACGCGGACACCCCTAGTCCTCTTTGAGATGCTGTCTGTCCGCGCATGCCTCCGTTTCTGCCCGTACCAAGAGCTTTCCGACGGTCGGACGTCCGCCCAAAGGACGTGATTTCCCGGCCCCACCCTGACAGAAAGGCAAAAGTTGCCCAAAAAACAGGGTGAAGCTCACGCACCCAGTCCTCTTTGAGACGCTGTCCCTCACGCAGGCCTCTGTTTCCGCCCATTCCGAGTGAGTTGGGACGGTCGGAGGCCCTACCGGAAGCTGGGATTTCCCGCCTCCACCCTGACAGAGGGCCAAAAGTTGCCCCAAAAGAGGGTGACTCGGACACACCTAGTCTTCTTTGAGACGCTGTCCCTCCGCGCAGGCCTCCCTTTCCTCCCGTTCCGAGTGTGTTCCGAAAGTCGGAGGCCCTCCCGGAAGCTGGGATTTCCCGCCTCCACCCTGACAGAGGGCCAAAAGTTGCCCTGAAAAGAGGGCCACGCGGACACAACTAGTTCTCTTTGAGACGCTGTCCCTCGCGCAGGCCTCCGTTTCCGCCCGTTCCGAAAACGTTCTGACGGTCGGAGGCCTGCCCAGAGTCCGAGATTTCCCGGAACAACGCTGACGGTGGGGATTAAGTTGCCCTGAAAACAGGGGGATGCTTGCGGACCTAGTCCTCTTTGAGAGGCTGTCCCTCCCAGCAGGCCTCCATTTCCTCCCGTTACGAGCGCTTTGCGTAGGTCAGAGGCCCGCCCGGAGGCAGCGATTTCCCGGCCTCACCTTGACAGATGGCCAAAAGTTGCCCCGAAAATGGGGCCACGCGGACACACCTAGTCCTCTTTGAGATGCTGTCCTGCCGTCCAGGCATCCGTTTCCATGTGTTCGGAGCGTGTTCCGACGGTCGGAGGCCCGCCCAAACACCGCGATTTCACGGCCCCAACCTGACAGAGGGGCAAAAGTTGCCCCGAAAAGAGGGCCACGTGGACACACCTGGATCCCTTGGAGACGCAGTCCCTCGCGCGGGCCTCCGTTTCCGCCCATTCCGAGCTCGTTCCAACAGTCAGAGACCCGCCCGAAGGCAGCGACTTCCCGGCTACACCCTGAAAGTGGGGCAAAAGTTGCGCGGAAAACAGGGAGATGCACGCACCTAGTCACCTTTGAGATGCTGTCCCTCCGCGCAGGAATCTGTGCCCGCCGTTCCGAGTTCGTTCCGACGGTCGGAGGACCGCCGAGAGGCCGCAATTTCCCGGCTCCACCCTGACGGAGGGGCAAGAGGTGCCCCGAAAAGAGGGTGACGCGGACACACCTAGTCCACTTTGAGATGCTGTTCCTCCGCGAAGGCCTCCATTTTGCCCATTCCTAGCGCGTTCCAACAGAGGGAGGCCCACCCGGTGGCCGTGATTTCCCGGCCCAAGCCTGACAGAGGGCAAAAGTTGCCCCGAAAAGGAGCCATGCACGCGCACTTACTCCTCATTGAGAGGCTGTCCCTCCGCCCAGTCCTCCATTTCTGCCTGTTCTCAGTGCGTTCCGACGGTCGGAGGCCCTCCCGGAGGCCGTGATTTCCTGGCCTCACTCTGGCAGAGGGGCTTAAGTTGCTCCGAAAAGAGGGCCACGTGGACACACACATTCCTCTTTGAGACGCTGTCCTTCCAAGCAGGCTTCCGTTTCTACCCATACCGAGTGCGTTCCAACGGTCAGAGGCCTGCCCGAAGGCTAGGATTACCCGGACCGACCCTGACATAGAGGCAAAAGATGCCCGGACAACAGGGCGAAGCGCACGGACCTAGGCCCATTTAAGAAGCTTTCCTTCACGCAGTCCTCTGTTTCTGCGCGTTACGAGCGCGTTCCAATGGTCTTAGGCCGGCCTGGAGTCCGCGATTTCCCAGCCCCACCCTGACAGAGGCCCAAAAGTTGCCCCGAAAAGAGGGCCGCGCGGACACACCTTGTCCTCTTTGAGACGCTGTCATTCCACGCAGGCCTCCGTTTAGGCCGTTCCGAACGCGTTCCCACGGTCTGAGGCCTGCCCGGAGGCCGGGATTTCCCGGTTCCACCCTGACGGAGGGGCAAAAGTTGCCCCAAAAAGAGGGCCACACCGACACACCTGGTTCCCTTGCAGACGCAGTCCCTCGCGCAGGCCTCCGTTTCCGCCCATTCCGCGCGCATTCCGACAGTCGGACTCCCGCCCGGAGGCCGCGACTTCCCAGCTCGACCCTGATAGAGGGGGAAAAGTTGCCCGGAAAACATGGAGATGCATGCACCTAGTCACCTTTGAGATGCTGTCCCTCCGCGCAGGAATCTGTGCCCGCCGTTCCGAGTGCGTTCCGACGGTCGGAGGACCGCCGGAGGCCGCGATTTCCCAGCTCCACCCTGACAGAGGGCCAAAGTTGCCCCGAAAAGAGGGCCACACGAACACACCTAGTATTCTTTGAGACGCTGTCCCTCACGCAAGCCTCCATTTCTGCCCATTCCAAGCACGTTCCGACTGTCAGAGGCCCTCCACGAAGGGCTCCGCATCCACCCATTCCGAGCGCGTTTCGATGGTCGGAGGGCTGCCCGGAGGCCGGGATTTCCCGGCCCCACACTGACAGAGGGCCAAAAGATGCCCCGAAAAGAAAGAGACGCGGACATACCGAGTCCCCTTTGAGACGCTGTCCCTCCGCGCAGGAATCCGTTTCCGCCCGTTCCGGGCGCATTCCGACGGTCGGAGGCCTGCCCAGAGGCGGCGATTTCCTGGCTCCACCCTGACAGGGGGGCAAATTGGGATCCGAAGAGAGGGCCACGTGGACACACCCAGTCCTCTTTGAGACGCTATCCCTCGCGCAGGCCTCCATTTCCGCTTGTTCTGTGCGCGTTCCGACGGTCGGACGAAAACCCGGAGGCCGTGATTTCCCAGCCCCACACTGACAGAGGGGAAAAAGTTGCCCCGAAAAGAGGGTGACGCGGACACACGTAGTCCTCTTTGAGATGCTGTCCCTCCGCGCAGGCCTCCGTTTCCACCCGTTCCGAGAGCGTTCCGATGGTCCGAGGCCCTCCCAGAGGCCGCGATTTCCCGGCCTCACCCTGACAGATAGACAAAAGTTTCCCCGAAATGAGGGCGACTCAGACACACCTAGTCCTCGGTCAAACGCCGTCCCTCCTTGCAGGCCTGCGTTTCTGACCGTGCCGACCGCGTTTCGACGGTTGGAGGCCCACTGAAATGCTGGGATTTCCCGGCCCCACTCTGACAGAGGGCCAAAAGTTTCCCCGAACAGAGGGTGATGCGCGCAACGAGTCCTTTTGAGGCGCTGTCCCTCCACGCAGGCCTCCGTTTCCGCCCGTTCCGAGTGCTTTTCGACGGTCAGAAACCCGCACAGAAGGTGCGATTTCCCGTCCCCACCCTGATAAAAAGCAAAAGTTGCCCCGAAAAGAGGGCCATGCAGACACACCCAGTCCTCTTGGAGACGCTGTCCCTAGCGCAGGCCTCCGTTTCCGCCCATTCCGAGCGCGTTCTGACGGTCAGAGACCCGCCCGGAGGACGTGATTTCCCGGCCTTCCCCCGACAGATGGGCAAAATCACCGCGGAAAGAGGGTGGCGCGGACTCACCTAGTCCTCTTTCAGATGCTGACCCTCCGTGCAGGCCTCGGTTTCCGCCTGTACCGAGAGCGTTCCAACTGTCGGAGGCCCACCCGAAGGCCAGGATTTCCCGGACCCACCCTGCCAGTGAGGCAAAAGTTGCCCGGAAAAAAGGGCGACGCGCGCACCTTGTCCTCTTTGAGTCGCTGTCCCTCCGGGCAGGTCTCGGTTTCCGCCCGTACTGAGCACGTTCCGACGGTCGGAGGCATGCACGGAGGTCGGGATTTCCCGGTTCCACCCTGAAAGAGGGGCAAATGTTGCCCTGAAAAGAGAACCACACGGACACACCTAGTCCTCTTTGAGACGCTGTCCCGCCGTGCAGGCCCGCGTTTCCGCGTGTTCAGACCGTGTTCCGACGGTCGGAGGCCTGTCCAAAGGCCGCAATTTCCAAGCCCCAACCTGACAGAGGAGCAAAAGTTGCCCCGAAAAGAGGGCCACGCGGACACACCGAGTCCTCTTTGAGACGCTGTCCCTCCGCGCAGGCCTCCATTTCCGCCCAATCCGAGCACTTTCCGACAGTCGGAGGCCCGCCCTGGGTCCGTGATTTCCAGGCCCCACTCTGACAGAGGGGAAAAAGTTGCCCAAAAAAGAGGGCCACGCAAACACACCTTTTCTTCTTTGAGATGGTGTCCCTCTGTGCAGGACTACGTTTCTTCCCGTTCCGAGCGCGTTCCACGTTCGGATGCAAGCCCGGAGGCCGGGATTTCCCGGCCCCACCCTGACAGAGGGGCAAAAGTTGCCCCGAAAAGAGGGCCATGCGGACACACCTAGTCCACATTGAGACGCTGTCCCTACACGCAGGCCTCCGTTTCTGCCATTACCAAGCGCGTTCCGACAGTCGGAGGCCAGCTTAGAGGCTGCGATTTCCCAGCCCCACCCTGACAGAAGAGCAAGACTTGCCCCGAAAAGAGGGCGACACGGTCATACATAGTTCTCGAGACACTGTCCCTCCACGCAGTCCTCCGTTTCCGTCCAATCTGAGCACGTTCCGACGGTCGGACCCCCGACCGGAGGCTGCGATTTCCCGGGCCCACCATGACAGAGGGGCAAAAGTTCCCGCGAATACAGGGCGACGCGGACAAACCTCGTCGTATTTGAGACCCTTCCCTCCGCGCAGACCTCCATTTCCGCCAATCCGAGCGTATTCTGACGGTCGGTGGCCCGCACGTGGGCCGCGATTTCCTGGCCCCTCTCTGACAGAGGGGCAAAAGTTGCCCCGAAAAGAGGGCCACGCAGACTCACTTATTCTTCTTTGAGACGCTGTCCCCCCGCGCAGGCCTACATTTCTGCCTGTACGAACCGCGTTTCGACGGTACAAGGCCCGGCGAAGGCTGCGATTTCGCGGCCCCACCCTGAAAGAGAGGAAAAATTTGCCCAGAATAGAGGGAGAAGCAGACACACCTAGTCCTCTTTGACACGCTGTCCCACCACGCAGGCCTCCATTACCGCCAATTCCGAGCGTGTTCCGACCGACGAGGCCCGCCCTGGGTCTGCGATTTCCCGGCCACACTCTGACAGGGGGGCAATATTTGCCCCAAAAAGAGGGCCACGCGGACACACCTAGTCTTCTTTGAGATGGTGTCCGTTCGCGAAGGACTCCGTTTCCGCCCGTTCCGAGCGCGTTCCATGTTTGGATGCGGGCCCAGACGCTGCGATTTCCTAGCCCCACCCTGACAGAGGGGCAAAAGTTTCCCCGAAAACAGGGCGATGCGCGTGCACCAAGTCCTTTTGAGACGCTGTCCCTCCGCGCAGGCCTTCGTTTCTGCGCATGCCGAGCATGTTCAAACGATCGGAGGCCCGCCAGGGGCCGCGATTGCCCGGCCCCACTCTGACAGAGGGGCAAAAGTTGCCCCGAAAAGGGGGCCACGCGGACACCCCTAGTCTCCTTTGAGATGCTGTCCCTCCACGCAGACCTCCGTTTCTGCCCGTTCCGAGAGCGTTCCAATGGTTGGATGCCCCAATTTTCCGACGCCACGCTGACAAAGGGGCAAAAATTGCTCCGAAAGGGGTGCGATGCACGCACACCTAGTTTTCTGTGAGACGCCTCCCCTCCGCGCTGGCCTCCTTTTCCGCCCATTCCGAGCGCATTCCGACGGTCGGAGGCCCGCCTGGACACTGCGATTTCCCGGCGCCACCTAGACAGAGGCCCAAAAGGTTCCCCAAAAAGAGGGTGACATGGACACACCTAGTCCTCTTTGAGACGCTGTCCCTCCACGCAGGCCTCCATTTCCACCCGTTCCGAGCGCTTTCCAAAGGTCGGAGGCCCGCCCGGTGGCCTCGATATCCCAGCCCCACTCTGACAGAGGGGCAAAAGTGGCCCCAAAAAGAGGGCCACGCGGACACACATAGTCCTCTTTGAGACGCTGTCCCTCCGAGCAGGCTTCCGTTTCTGCACATACCGAGTGCGTTACGACGGTCGGAGGTCCACCCGAAGTCCGGGATTTCCCGGCCCGACCCTGACAGAGAGGCAAAGGATGCCCAGAGAACAGGGCGAAGCGCGCGCACCTAGTCCTTTTTGAGAAGCTGTCCTTCGCGCAGGCCTCCGTTTCCGCCAGTTCTGAGTGCGTTCAGATGGTCGGATGCCCGCCCAGAGGCAGCGATTTCCAGGCCCCACCCTGACAGAGGTCCAAAAGTTGCCCCGAAAAAAGTGTCACTCGGACATACATAGTCCTCTTAGAGACACTGTCCCCGGTGCAGGCCTCCGTTTCCGCCCATTCCAAGGACGTTTCGATGGTCGGAGGCCCGCCCGGACACCGCGATTTCCCGGCTCCACCCTGACAGAGGCCCAAAAGTTTCCCCAAAAAGAGGTGACGCGGACACAACTAGTCACTTTGAGACGCTGTCCCTCCGCGCAGGCCTCCATTTCCGCCCATTCCGAACGCGTTCTGACGGTCGGAGGCCTTCTCAGAGGCCGCGATTTCCCTCCACCCCCGACAGATGGGCTAAAGTTTCCCCGAAAAGGGGGCCACGCGGACACACCTAGTCCTCTTTTAGACGCAGTCCCTCCACGCATGCCACCGTTTCCGCCCATTCTGAGAGCGTTCCGACGGTTGGAGTCCCGCCCAGAGGCCGCAATTTCCCAGCACCACCCTGACAGAGGGGCAAAAGTTGCCCCGAAAACAGAGCAACGTGCGCGTACCAAGTCCTTTGAGACGCTGTCTATCGCGCAGGCCTCCATTTTCGCACGTTCCGAGCGCGTTCTGATGGTCGAAGGCACGCCTGGAGACCGCGATTTCCCGGCCCCAAACTCACAGATTGGCAAAAGTTACCCCGAAAGGAGGGCGATGCGAGTGCCCCTAGTTTTCTTTGAGAAGCTGTCCCTCTGGGCAGGCCTCCATTTCGGCCTCTTCCAAGCGCGTCCCGACGTTCGGAGGCCCACCCGTAGTCCGCGATTTCCCGGCCCAACTGTGACAGAGGGGCAAAAGTTGCCCTGATAACAGGTTGACGCGGTGACACCGAGTCCTCTTTGAGACGTTGCCCCGCCACGCAGGCCTCCGTTTCTGCCCATACCGAATGCGTTCCAACGGTCGGAGGCCCACACGTAGTCCGCGATGTCCCGGCACAACCCTTAGGGATGGGCAAGACTTGCCCCGAAAATAGGGCAACGCGGACATACCTAGACCTCTTTGAGACGCTGTCCCTACGCGCAGGCCTCCGTTTCCGCCCATTCCGAGCGCGTTCCGATGGTCGGAGGCCCACCCGGGGGCCGCAATTTCCTGGCCCCACTCTGACAGAGGGGCAAAAGGTGCCCCGAAAAGAGGGCCACGCGGACACACCTAGTCCTCTTTTAGATGCTATGCCTTGCGCAGGCCTCCTTTACCGCCCGTTCCGAACGCGTTCCGACGGTCGGAGGCATGCCTGGAGGCCGGGATTTCCCGGCTCCACCCTGACAGAGGGGCAAATGTTGCCCTTAAAACAGGCCAACGCGTGCGCACCTAGTCCATTTGAGACGCTGTCCCTCCGCACAAGCCCCTTTTCCAGCCATTCCGTGCGCGTTCCGACGATCGGAGGACCGCTCGAAGGCTGGGATTTCCCGGCCCCACCCTGACAGAGAGGCAAAAGTTGCCCCGAAAAGAAGGAGAAACGGATACACCTAGTCATCTTTGAGACGCTGTTACTCCAGGCAGGCCTCCGTTTCTGCCCACTCCGAGCACCTTCCGAAGGTCGGACGCCCGCCCGGAGGCCGTGAGTTACCGGTCCCACCCTGACAGAGGGCCAAAAGATGCCCCGAAAAGAGGGAGACGCGGACATACCTAGTCCCTTATGAGACGCTGTCCCTCCGCGCAGGAATCCATTTCCGCCCATTCCGGGCGCGTTCCAACGGTCGTAGGCCTGCCCAGAGGCCGCGATTTCCTGGCTCCACCCTGACAGAGGGGCAAAAGGTGCTCCGAAGAGAGGGCCACGTGGACACACCCAGTCCTATTTGAGACTGTGTCCCTCGCGCAGGCCTCTGTTTCTGCCCACTCCGAGCGCGTTCCGACGGTCGGAGGCCCGCCCAGAGGCCGCAAGTTCCCAGCCCCACCCTGACAGAGGGGCAAAAGTTTCCCCAAATAGAGGACGACGCGGAAAACCTAGTCTTTTTTGAGACACTGTCCCTCATGCTGGCCTCCGTTTCCGCCCATTCCGAGTGCGTTCCGACGGTCGGAGGCACGCCCGGAAGCCGCGATTTTCTGGCCCCACCCTGACAGAGGGGCATAAGTTGCCCCGAAAACAGGGCGACGCGGACACACCAAATCCTTTTTGAGACGCTGTCCCGCTGCGCAGACCTCCGTTTCCACGTGTTCCGTTCGCGTTCCGACGGTCGGAGGCCCACCCAGAGGTCCCGATTTCCTGGCCCAACCCTGACAAAGGGCCAAAAGTTGCCCCGAAAACAGGACGACGTGGACACAACAAATTCTCTTTGAGAGGCCGTCCCGCCGCGCAGGCCTCCGTTTCCGCGTGTTCCATTCGCGTTCTGACGGTCGGAGGCCCGCACAAAGGCCGCGATTTCCAGGACCCAACCTGACAGAGGGACAAAAGTTGCCCCGAAAAGAGGGCACCGTGGACACACCCAGTCCTCTTTGAGACGCAGTCCCTCCACCCAGAACTCCATTTCCGCCAATTCCGAGCGCGTTCCGACGTTCGGAGTACCGCCTGGAGGCTGCGAGTTCCTGGCCCCACCCTGACAGATGGGCAAAAGTTGCCCTGAAAACAGGGCGATGCGCGCGCAACTAGTCCTTTTCAGACGCTGTCCCTCCGCACAGGCCTCCGTATCCGCTTGTTCTGAGCACGTACCGACGGTCGGACGTCCGCCTGGAGGTCACGATTTCCCGTTCCTACTCCGACAGAGGGGCAAAAGTTGCCCCGAAAAGAGGGTGACGTGGACACACAGTCCTCTTTGAGACGCTGTTCCTCCACGCAAGTCTCCGTTTCCACCCATTCAGAGTGCGTTGCTACGGTCGGAGGCCTGCCCAGAGGCCGCGATTTCCCGGCCCCACCCTGACAGTGGGGCTAAAGTTGCCCCGAAAACAAGGGGTAGGGCGCGCACCTAGTCCTCTTGGAGAAACTGCCCTCCGCGCAGGCCTCCGTTTTCGCTTGTGGAGAGCGCGTTCCGACGTTCGGACGTACGCCCGGACTCCGTGATTTCCCGGCCCCACTCTGACAGAGGGGCAACAGTCGCCCTGAAAAGAGGGTGACGCGGACACACCTAGTCCTCTTTGAGATGCTGTCCCTCTGCGCAGGCCTCCGTTTCCGCCCATTCCAAGAGAGGTCCGACGGTCGGAGTCCCGCCCGGAGGCCCTGATTTCCCGGCCCCAGTCTGACAGAGGGGCAAAGGTTGCCCCGAAATGAGGGCGACGCACGCGCACCGAGTCCTCTTTGAGATGCCCTCCATCGCTCAGGCCTCTGTTTCAGCCAGTTCCGTGCGCGTTCCGACGGTCGGAGTCCCCCCGGAGGCCGGGATTTCCCGGCCCCACACTGACAGATGGGCAAAAGTTGGCCCGAAAACAGGGGGACACGCGCACCTAGTCCTCTTGGAGAAGCTCTCCCACCGCGCAGGCCTGCATTTCCACCCGTTCCAAGCATGTTCCGAAGGTCGGAGGCCCGGCCGGATGCCGCGATTTCCCGGCCCCCACCCTGACAAAGGGGCAAAAGTTGCACCGAAAAGACAGACAAACGGTCACACCAAGTTGTCTTGGAGATGATGACCCTCGCGCAGGCCTCCATTCCTGCCCTTACCGAGCACATTCCCACAGTCCGAGGCCCGCCTGGAAGCAAAGATTTCCCGGCCCTACGCTGACAGAGGGGAAACAGTTGCCCCGAAAAGGGGGCCACGCAGACTCACGTATTCCTCTTTGGGACGCTGTACCTCGGCCCAGGCCTCCGTTTCTGCCCTTACCGAGCGCGTTCCGATAGTCCGAGGCCAGCCCGGAAGCCACGATTTCCCGGCCCTACCCTGACAGAGGTGAAACAGTTCCCCCGAAAAGAGGGCCACACAGACTCACCTAGTCCTCTTTGAGACGCTGTCCCTCTGCGCAGGCCTCCATTTCCGCCCATTCCGAGCTCATTCTCACGGTCACAGGCCCGCCCGGAGGCCGCAATTCCCTGGCCCCACGCTGACAGATGGGCAAGTCTTGCCCCGAAAAGAGGCCGACGCGGACACTTCTAGTCCTCTTTGAGATGCTGTCCCTCAGCGCAGGCCTCCGTTTCTGCCAGTACCGAGTGCATTCTGAGTGTGGGAGGCGCGCGCGAAAGCCGGGATTTCCCGGCCCCACCCTGAGAGAGGGCAAAGGTTGCCCCGAAAACAAGGCGACGCGCGCGCACCTTGTCCTCTATGAGACACTGTCCCTCGCGCAGGCCTCCATGTCCGACCGTTCCGAGCGTGTTGCGACGGTCGGAGTCCCGCCTGGAGGCTGCAATTTCCAGCCCCACACTGACAGAGGGGCAAAAGTTCCCCCGAAAAGAGGGTCACGTGGACACTCCTAGTCCTCTTTGAGACGCTGTCCCTCCACGCAGGACAACCCTTCCGCCTGTTCAGAGGCGTTGCCATGGTCAAAGTCCCTTTCGGGCGCCACGATTTCCCGGCCCCACCCTGACAATGGGGCAAAAGTTGCCCCAAATAGAGGGCCACGTGGACACACCTAGTCCTCTTTGAGACGCTGACACGCCATGCAGGCCTCCGTTTCCGCTTGTTCAGAGCACGTTCCGACGGTCTGACGTACGCCCGGAGGCCGTGATTTCCCGGCCCCACTCTGACAGAGGGGAAAAGCTGCCCCGAAAAGAGGGTGACGCGGACACACCTAGTCCTCTTTGAGATGCTGTCCCTCTGCGCAATCCTCCGTTTCCGCCCATTCCGAGAGCGTTCCGACGTTCGGAGGCCCGCACGGAGGCCCTGATTTCCCGGCCCCAGTGTGACAGAGGGCAAAGGTTGACCCGAAAAGAGGGTGACGCGGACACACCTGGTCCTCTTTGAGATGCTGTCCCTCCGCGCAATCCTCCGTTTCCGCCCATTCCGAGAGCGTTCCGACGTTCGGAGGCCCGCACAGAGGCCCTGATTTCCCGGGCCCAGTCTGACAGAGGGCAAAGGTTGTCCCGAAAACAAGGCGACGCGCGCGCACCGTGTCCTCTTTGAGATGCTGTCCCTCGCTCAGGCCTCCGTTTCAGCCCGTTCCGAGCGCGTTCTGACGGTCGGAGGCCTGCTCAGAGGCCGCGATTTCCCTCTACCCCGCTGACAGATGGGCTAAAGTTGCCCCTAAAAAGGGGCGACACGCGCGCGCACCTTGTCCTCTTGGATACGCTGTCCCTCCATGTAGGCCTCCGTTTCCGCCCGTTCCGAGCACATTCCGCCGGTCGGAGGTCCGCCAGGAAGCCGCATTTTCCCAGCCCCACCCTGAGAGAGGCCCAAAAGTTTCCCCAAAAACAGGGTGATGAGGACACACCTAGTCCCCTTTGAGATGCTGTCCCTCCGGGCAGGGCTCTGTTTCTGCCCGTTCCGTGCGCGTTCCGACGGTCGGAGACCAGCCCAGAGGCCGCGATTTCCCGGACCCGCCCTGACAGAGGTCCAACTGTTACCCGAAAAGAGGGCCACGCGGACACACATAGTCCTCTTTGAGACTCTGTCCCTTGCAGAGGCCTCCGTTTCCGCGTGTTCCGAGCATGTTCTGATGGTCGGAGGCCCGCCCGGAGGCCGTGATTTCCCGGCCCACCGTGACAGAGGGGCAAAAGTTGCCCCAAATACAGGGCGATGCAGACAAACCTAGTCCTCTTTGCGACATTGTCCCTCCGTGCAGGGCTCCGTTTCCGCCAATTGCAAGCGTATTCTGACGGTCGGAGTCCCGCTGGCGGCCACGATTTCCTTGCCCCACCCTGACAGAGGAGCAAAAGTTGCCCCGAAAAGAGGGTGACCGAGAGACACCTAGTCCTCTTTGAGACGCTGTGCCTCCACGCAGGCATCCATTTCAGCCCTTACTGAGCGCGTTCCAACAGTCGGAGGCCCCCCCAGAGGCCGCGATTTCCCGGCCCCACCTTGAGAGTGTCCCAAAAGTTTCCTCAAAAAGAGGGTGACGTGGACGCACCTAGTCCCCTTTGAGACGCTGTCCCTCCGCGCAGGCCTGTGTTTCTGCCCGTACCGAGCACGTACCGACGGTCGGAGGACCGCCCGGAGGTAGTTATTTCCCGGCCCACCCTGACAGAGGGCCAAAAGTTTCCCTGAAAAGAGGGGGATGTGCGCGCACGTAGTACCCTTGGAGACGCTGTCCCTTTGCGGGGGCCTCCATTTCCGCTTGTTCTGAGAGTGTTCCGACGGTCAGAGGCCTCCCGGAGGCTCTGATTTCCCGGCTCCACTCTGACAGAGAGGCAAAAGTTGCTCCGAAAGAAGGGCCACGCGGACACACATAGTCCTCTTTGAGACGCTGTCCCTCCGTGCAGGCTTCCGTTTCTACCAATACCGAACGCGTTACGATGGTCGGAGGCCAGCCCGAAGACCAGGATTTCCCGGCCCAATCCTGACAGAGAGGCAAAAGTTGCCCGGAAAACAGGGCGAAGCGAGCGCACCTAGTCCTCTTTGGGAAGCTGTCCTTCGCGCAACCCTCCGTTTCCGCCCATAACGAGCACATTCCAACGGTCGGAGGCCCGCCCGGAGGCCACGATTTCCCAGCCCCACCCTGACAGAGGCCCAAACGTTGCCCCTAAAAGAGGGCCACGCGGACACACCTTGTCCTCTTTGAGACGCTGTCCTTCCACGCAGGCCTCCGTTTATGCCCGTTCCAATCGCGTTCCCACGGTCTGAGGCTCGCCCGGAGGCTGGGATTTCCCGGCTCCACCCTGACAGTGGAGCAAAAGTTGCCCCCAAAAGAGGGCCACACGGATACACCTGGTTCCCTTGGAGACGCAGTCCCTCGCGCAGGCCTCCGTTTCCGCCCATTCCGAGCACGTTCCGACAGTCGGAGACCTGCCTGGAGGCCGCGACTTCGCGGCTCCACTCTGAAAGAGGGGCAAAAGTTGCCTGGAAAACAGGGTGACGCGGACACACCTAGTCCTCTTTGAGATGCTGTCCCTCCGCTCAGGCCTTCATTTCCGCCCATTCCGAGTGCGTTCCAACGGTCGGAGGCCCGCCCGGTGGCTGTGATTTCCAGGACCCAGCCTGACAGAGGGGCAAAAGTTGCCCCGAAAAGGAGCCATGCA
>NW_025335577.1:40990-70657 GCF_004798865.1 Varanus komodoensis | reverse complement strand
GGAGCCATGCACGCGCACTTACTCCTCATTGAGATGCTGTCCCTCCATGCAGTCCTCCGTTTCTGCCTGTTCTCAGTGCGTTACGACGGTCGGAGGCACTCCCGGAGGCCGCGATTTCCCGGCCCCACTCTGACAGAGGGGCTTAAGTTGCTCTGAAAAGGGGGCCACGTGGACACACATAGTACTCTTTGAGACGCTGTCCCTCCGCGCAGGCCTCCGTTTCCACCCATACCGAGCACGTTCCGACGGTCGGAGGCTTGCACGGAGGCCACGATTTCCCGGCCCCACTCTGATAGAGGGCAAAAGTTGGCCCGAAAACAGGAAGACACGCGCACCTAGTCCTTTTCCAGAAGCTCTCCCTCCGTGCAGGTCCGTTTCCACCTGTTCCGGGCACGTTCCGAAGGTCGGAGGCTCGCCTGGAGGCCGCGATTTCCGTGCCCCACACTGAAAGAGAGCCAAAAGATGCCACGAAAAGAGGGAGACGCTGACATACCTAGTCCCCTTTGAGACGCTGTCCCTCCGCGCAGGAATCCGTTTCTGCCCGTTCCGGGCACGTTCCGATGGTCGGAGGCCTTCCCAGAGGCCGCGATTTCCTGGCTCCACCCTGACAGAGGGGCAAAAGTTGCCCCGAAAAAAGGGCCACGCGGACACACCCAGTCCTCTTTGAGACGCTATCCCTCGCGCAGGCCTCCATTTCCGCTTGTTCTGAGCGCGTTCCGACGGTCGGACGAAAGCCCGGAGGCCGTGATTTCCCAGCCCCACACTGACAGAGGTCCAAATGTTGCCACGAAAACAGGGGGCCGCACACGCACCTTGTCCTCTTCGATACGCTGTCCCTCCGTGCAGGCCTCCGTTTCCACCCGTTCCGAGCGCGTTCTGATGGTCGGAGGCCCTCCCGGAGGCCACGATTTCCCGGCCCCACCCTGACAGAAAGACAAAAGTTGCCCCGAAATAAGGGCGACGCAGACACACCTAGTCCTCGGTCAGACGCGGTCCCTCCTTGCAGGCCTGCGTTTCTGTCAGTGCCGACCGCGTTTCGACGGTTGGAGGCCCACCGAAAGGCCGGGATTTCCTGGCCCCACTCTGACAGAGGGCCAAAAGTTTCCCCGAACAGAGGGTGACGCGCGCAATGAGTCCTTTTGAGGCGCTGTCCCTCCGCACAGGCCTCCGTTTCCGCCCGTTCCGAGCACTTTCCGACGGTCGGACGTAAGCCCGGATGCCCTGATTTCCCGGCCCCACACTGACAGAGGGGAAAAAGTTGCCCCGAAAAGAGGGTGACGCGGACACACCTAGTCCTCTTTCAGATGCTGACCCTCCGTGCATGCCTCGGTTTCCGCCCGTACCGAGAGCGTTCCGACTGTCGGAGGCCCACCCGAAGGCCAGGATTTCCAGGACCCACCCTGACAGTGAGGCAAATGTTGCCCGGAAAAAAGGGCGAGGCACGCACCTTGTCCTCTTTGAGTCGCTGTCCCTCCGGGCAGGTCTCGGTTTCCGCCCGTACCGAGCATGTTCCGACGGTCGGAGGCATGCCCGGAGGCCGGGATTTCCCGGCTCCACCCTGACAGAGGGGCAAATATTGCCCCAAAAAGAGGGCCACACGGACACACCAAGTCCTCTTTCAGACGCTGTCCCTCCACGCAGGCCCCCATTTCCGGCCGTTCTGAGCGCGTTCCGACTGTCGGAGGATCGCCCGAAGGCCAGGATTTCCCAGCCCCACCCTGACAGAGAGGCAAAAGTTGTCCCGAAAAGAGGGACACAAGGACACAACTAGTCTTCTTTGAGATCATGTTCCTCCGCGCAGGACTCCGTTTCCTCTATACCGACCGTGTTTCGATGGTCGGAGGGTCGCCCAAAGGCTGCAATTTCCCGGCCCCACCCTGACAGAGAGGCAAAAGTTGCCCCGAAAAGAGGGAGAAGTGGATACACCTAGTCATATTTCAGACGCTGTCCCTCCACGCAGGCCTCCGTTTCTGCCCACTCCGAGTGCGTTCCGCCGGTCGGAGGCATGCCCGGAGGCCGGGATTTCCCAGCTCCACCCTGACAGAGGGGAAAAAGTTGCCCCGAAAAGAGGGCCACGCAGACACACATTTCTTCTTTGAGATGGTGTCCCTCCGTGCAGGAATCCGTTTCCACCCGTTCTGAGTGCATTCCAACGGATGGATGCCCTCCAGAGGCCGCGATTTCCCGGCCCCACCCTGACAGAGGGGAAAAAGGTGTCCCAAAAAGAGGGCCACGTGGACAAACCTAGTCCTCTTCGAGATGCTGTCCCTCCGCGAAGGCCTCCGTTTCCGCCCATTCCAAGAGCGTTCCGATGGTCGGAGGCCCGCCCGGAGGCTGCGATTTACCGGCCCCACCCTGACAGGGGGGCAAAAGTTGCCCCAAAAAGGGGGAGATACGGACACACCTAGTCCTCTTTGAGACACTGTCCCTCTGCGCAGGCCTCCGTTTCTGCCCGTACTGAGCACGTTCCAATGTTCGGAGGGCCGCTTGGAGGCCGCGATTTCCTGGCCCATCCCTGACAGAAGGGCAAGACTTGCCCCGAAAAGAGGCCGACGCGGACACACCTAGTCCTCTTTGAGATGCTGTCCCTCAGCGCAGGCCTCCGTTTCTGCCAATACCGAGCGCATTCCGACTGTGGGAGACCCGCCCGAAGGCCGGGATTTCCCGGCCCCTCCTGACAGAGGGGCAAAGGTTGCCCTGAAAACAAGGCGACGCGCACGCACCTTGTGCTCTTTGAGACCCTGTCCCTCGCGCAGGCCTCCATTTCCGCCCGTTCCGATCACGTTCCGACGGTCGGAGTCCCTCCCGGACGCCACGATTTCCCGGCTCCACACAGACAGGGGTCCAAATGTTGCCCCGAAAAGAGGGTCACGTGGACATACAAAGTCCTCTTTGAGACGCTGTCCCTCATGCAGGCCTCCGTTTCAGCCCTTACCGAGCGCGTTCCGACAAGCGGAGCACAGCCCAGAGGCCGCGATTTCCCGGCCCCACCCTGAAATATGGGCAAGACTTGCCCCTAAAACAGGGTGACGCCCGCGCACCAAATCCTCCTTCAGACTCTGTCCCTACACGCAGGCCTCCATTTCTGCTCTTACCGAGTGCATTCCGACAGTCGGAGCACAGCCCAGAGGACGCGATTTCCCAGCCCCACCCTGACAGATTGGCAAGACATGCCCCGAGAACAAGGCGACGCCCGCGCACCTTGTCCTCTATGAGACACTGTCCCTCGCGCAGACCTCCATGTCCGCCAGTTCTGAGCGCGTTGCGACTGTCGGAGGGCCGACCGGAGGCCGCGATTTCCCGGCCCACCGTGACAGAGGGGCAAAAGTCGCCCCGAATATAGGGCGACGCGGACAAACCTAGTACTCTTTGAGACGTTGTCCCTTTGCGCAGGCCTCCGTTTCCGCCAATTCCGAGCGTATTCTAACGGTCGGAGTCCCTCCGGTGGATGCGATTTACTGGCCCCACTCTGACAGAGGAGCAAAATTTGCCCCGAAAAGAGGGTGACCCAGAGACACCTAGTCCTCTTTGAGACGCTGTCCCTCCATGCAGGCATCAATTTCAGCCCTTACCGAGCACGTTCCGACAGTCGGAGGCCCGCCCAGAGGCCGCGATTTCCCGGCCCCACCCTGACAGAGGCCCAAAAGTTTCCTCAAAAAGAGGGTGACGCGGACACACCTAGTCCCCTTTGAGACGCTGTCCCTCTGCGCAGAAATCCGTTTCCGCCCATTCCGTGCGCGTTCTGATTGTCGGAGGCCCGCCCGGAGGCCGCGATTTCCCGGCCCCACCCTGACAGAGGCCCAAAACATTCCCCAAAAAGAGGGTGACCCGGAAACATCTAGCCCCCTTTGAGACTCTGTCCCTCCGCGCAGGCCTGTGTTATTGCACGTTCCGAAAATGTTCTGACGCTCGGAGGACCGCCCGGAGATCGCGATTTCCCGGCCCACCCTGACAGAGGGCCAACAGTTGCCCCGAAAACAGGGGGATGTGCGCGCACCTAGTCCCCTTGGAGACGCTGTCCCTTTGCGGAGGCCTCCATTTCTGCTTGTAATGAGGGCGTTCCGACGGTCAGAGGCCCTCCCGGAGGCTGCGATTTCCTGGCTCCACTCTGACAGAGAGGCAAAAGTTGCTCCGAAAAAAGGGCCACGCGGACACACATAGTCCTCTTTGAGACGGTGTCCCTCAGTGCAGGCTCCCCCTTCTGGCAATACCGAGCGCATTACAACAGTCGGAGGCCAGCCCGAAGGCCAGGATTTCCCGGCCCCACACTGACAGAGAGGCAAAAGTTGCCCGGAAAGCAGGGCGAAGCGAGCGCACTTAGTCCTGTTTGGGAAGCTGTCCTTCACGCAGGCCCCCGTTTCCACCCGTTACGAGCGCGTTCCGACGGTCGGGGTCCCGCCCGGAGGCCCCGATTTCCCAGCCCCACCCTGACAGAGGCCCAAAAGTTGCCCCTAAAAGAGGGCCACGCGGACACACATTGTCCTCTTTGAGACGCTGTAGTTCAACGCAGGCCTCCGTTTCTGCCTGTTCCAAACACGTTCGCACGGTCTGAGGCCCGCCCGGAGGCCGGGAATCCCAGCTCCACCCTGACAGTGGGGAAAAAGCTGCCCCGAAAAGAGGGCCACCCGGACACACCTGGTTCCCTTGGAGACGCAGTCCCTCACGCAGGCCTCCGTTTCCGCCCATTCCGAGCGCGTTCCGACAGTCGGAGGCCCGCCCGGTGGCCCTGATTTCCCTGCCCCAGCCTGACAGAGGGGCAAAAGTTGCCCCGAAAAGGAGCCATGCACGCGCACTTACTCATCATTGAGACGCTGTCCCTCCACGCAGTCCTCCGTTTCTACCCATACCGAGCGCGTTCCTATGGTCGGAAGCTTGCACGGAGGCCGCGATTTCCCAGCCCCACAGTGACAGTGGGGTCAACTTTGTCCGAAAACAGGGGGACGCGCGTCCACCTAGTGCCCTTGGAGACGCTGTCCCTCCGCGCAGGTCTCCATTTCCGCCCGTTCCGAGCATGTTCCGACGGTCGGAGGCCGGCCCGGAGGCCTTGATTTCCCGGCCCCACGCTGACAGAGTCCCAAAAGTTTCCCCAAAAAGGGGATGACGCGGACACACCTATACCCCTTTGAGACGCTGTCCCGCAGCCCAAGCGTCCGTTTCCGCCCGTTCCGAGCACGTTCTGACGGTCGGATATCCGCCCAGAGGCCGCGATTTCCAGGCTCCACCCTGACAGAGAGGCAAAAGTTGCCCCGAAAAGAGGGCCACGTAGACATACATAGTCCTCTTTGAGACGCTGTCCCTCACGCAGGCCTCCGCTTCCGCCCGTTCCGAGTGCGTTCCGATGGTCGGAAACCCGCCCAGAGGCCACGATTTCCAGGCTCCACCCTGACAGAGAAGCAAAAGTTGCCCCAAAAAGAGAGCCACGTGGACACAACTAATCCTCTTTTAGCATCTCTCCCTCGAGCAGGCCTCCGTTTCTGCCCGTTCAGAGCACGTTCCGACGGTCGGAGGCCCGCCCGGATCCGCGATTTCCCAGCTGCACCCTGACAGAGGGCCAAAAGTTGCCCCTAGAAGACGGTGACGCAGACACACCTAGTCCGCTTTGAGCTGCTGTCCCTCCGCGCAGGCCTCCGTTTCCACTTTTTCTGAGCACGTTCCGATGGTCGGACATCCGCCAGGTGGCCATGATTTCCCGGCCCCACTCTGACAAAGGGGAAAAAGTTGCCCCGAAAAGAGGGTGACGCGGACACACCTAGTCCCCTTTGAGATGCTGTCCCTCCGCGCAGACCTCTGTTTCTGCCCGTTCCAAGCACGTTCCGATGGTCGGAGGCCCGCCCAGAGGCCGCGATTTCCCGGCCCCACCCTGACAGCGGCCCAACAGTTTCCCCAAAAAGAGGGTGAAGCGGAAACACCTAGTCCCCTTTAGGACGCTGTCCCTCCGCTCAGGCCTCTGTTTCTGCCCGTTCCGAGCACGTTCCGATGGTCGGAGGCCCGCCCAGAGGCCGCGATTTCCCCGCCCCACCCTGACAGCGGCCCAACAGTTTCCCCAAAAAGAGGGTGACGCAGACACACCTAGTCCCCTTTGAGACGCTGTCCCTCCGCGCAGGCCTCCGTTTCCGCCCGTTCCGAGCGTGTTCCGACGGTCTGAAGCCCGCCCAGAGGCCGCGATTTCCAGGCTCCACCCTGACAGAGAGGCAAAATTTGCCCCAAAAAGAGGGCCACGTGGACACACCTAGTCCTCTTTGAGATGTTGTCCCTCGTGCAGGCCTCCGCTTCCGCCCGTTCCGAGTGCGTTCCGACGGTCGGAAACCCGCCCAGAGGCCGCGATTTCCCAGCTCCCCCCTGACAGAGGGGCAAGAGTTGCCCCGAAAAGAGAGCCACGTGGACACAACTAATCCTCTTTTAGCATCTCTCCCTCGCGCAGCCCTCCGTTTCCATTTTTTCCGAGCACGTTCCGATGGTCGGAGGCCCCCCCAGAGGCCGCGATTTCCCGGCCCCACCCTGACAGCGGCCCAACAGTTTCCCCAAAAAGAGGGTGAAGCGGACACACCTAGTACCCTTTAGGACGCTGTCCCTCCGCTCAGGCCTCTGTTTCTGCCTGTTCCGAGCCAATTCCAACGGTCGGAGGCCCGCCCGGATCCGCGATTTCCCAGCCCCACCCTGACAGAGGGCCAAAGTTTGCCCCGAAAAGGGGGTGACGCAGACACACCTAGTCCTCTTTGAGCTGCTGTCCCTCCACGCAGGCCTCCGTTTCCGCTTTTTCTGATCACATTCCGACGGTCGGACGTCCGCCAGGTGGCCACGATTTCCCGGCCCCACTCTGACAGAAGGGAAAAAGTTGCCCCAAAAAGATGGTGACGCGGACACACCTAGTCCCCTTTGAGACGCTGTCCCTACAGACAGGACTGTTTCTGCCCGTTCCAAGCACGTTCCCACGTTCTGAGGCCCGCCTGGAGGCTGGGATTTCCCGGTTCCACCCTGACATAGGGGCAAAAGATGACCCGGATAGAGGGACAAACGGACACACCTGGTTCTCTTGGAGACGCAATCCCTCGCGCAGGCCTCCATTTCCGCCCATTCTGAGAAGGTTCCGACAGTCGGGGACCCGCCCCGAGGCCGCGACTTCCTGGCTCCACCCTGACATAGGGGCAAAAGTTGCTAGGAAAACAGGGCGATGCAGGCACCTGGTCCTCTTGGAGACGCTGTCCCTCCGCGCAGGCCTCCGTTTCTGCCCGTTCTGAGCGCTTTCTGACGGTCAGAGTCCCACCCAGAGGCCGCGATTTCCTGGCTCCACTCTGAAAGAGGGGCAAAAGTCCCGAAAAGAGGGCCACGCGGGCACACATAGTCCTCTTTGAGACGCTGTCCCTCCGCGCAGGCCTCCTTTTCTGGCCATACCGAGCACGTTACAACAGCTGGAGGACCGCCCGGAGGCCACGATTTCCCAGCCGCACCCTGACAGAGGGCCAAAAGTTGCCCCGAATACAGGGTGACGTGGACACACCTAGTCCCCTTTGAGATGCTGTCCCTCGCGCAGGCCTCCGTTTCCACCCTTTCTGAGGACGTTCCAACAGTCGGAGACCCGCCCAGAGGCCGCGATTTCCTGGCCCCACCCAGACAGAGGCACAAAAGTTTCCCCAAAAAGAGGGTGACGTGGACACACCTAGTCCCCTTTGAGACGCTGTCCCTCTGTGCAGAAGTCTATTTCCGCCCATTCCGTGCCCGTCCCAACGGTTGGAGGCCCGCCCAGAGGCCGCGCTTTCCCGGCCCCACCCTGACAGAGGTCCAAAAGACACCCCAAAAAGAGGGTCACGCGGACATACATAGTCCTCTTTGAGATGCTGTCCCTCGTGCAGGCCTCCGTTTCCTCCCGTTCCGAGCGAGTTCCCACGGTCTGAGGCCCGCCCGGACGCCGCGATTTCCCGGCCCCACCCTGATAGAGGTGCAAAAGTTGTCCCGAAAAGAGGACCACGCGGACACACCTAGTCCTCTTTGAGACGCTGTGCTTCCACGCAGGCCTCCGTTTTAGCCTGTTCCGAGCACGTTCCTACAGTCGGAGGCCCGCCCAGAGGCCGGGATTTCCCTTTTCCACCCTGACAGAGGGGCAAAAGTTGTCCCGAAAAGAGGACCACGCGGACACACCTAGTTCTCTTTGAGACGCTGTGCTTCCACGCAGGCCTCCGTTTTAGCCCGTTCCGAGCACGTTCCCACGGTATGAGGCCCGCCCGGAGG
The DNA here is from genome assembly GCF_004798865.1 of Varanus komodoensis. Taxonomy (NCBI): domain Eukaryota; kingdom Metazoa; phylum Chordata; class Lepidosauria; order Squamata; family Varanidae; genus Varanus; species Varanus komodoensis. Next base: position 62,431 of record NW_025335577.1, on the reverse strand, counting down.
CCGGGATTTCCCTTTTCCACCCTGACAGAGGGGCAAAAGTTGCCCCGAAAAGAGGGCCAAACAGACACACCTGGTTCTCTTGGATACGCAATCCCTCGCGCAGGCCTCCGTTTCCACCCATTCCGAGAAAGTTCCGACAGTCGGAGACCCGCCCGGAGGCCGCGACTTCCTGGCTCCACACTTACAGAGACGCAAAAGAAGCCAGGAAAACAGGGCGAAGCAGGCACCTAGTCCTGTTGCAGACGCTGTCCCTCCGCGCGGGCCTCCGTTTCTGCCCATTCTGAGTGCTTTCTGACTGTCGGAGTCCAGCCCAGAGGCCGCGATTTCCCGGCTCCACTCTGACAGAGAGGCAAAAGTTGCCCCGAAAAGAGGGCCACGCAGACACACATAGTCCTCTTTGAGACACTGTCCTTTGCGCAGGTCTCCGTTTCTGCACATTCCGAGCGCGTTCCGACGGTCGGAGGCTTGCACGGAGGCCGCGATTTCCCGGCCCCATGCTGACAGTGGGGCAAACTTTGCCCGAAAACAGGGGGAAGCTCGTCCACCTAGTCCCCTTGGAGAAACTGTCCCTCCATGCAGGCCTCCGTTTCCACCCATTCCAAGCACGTTCCGACGGTCAGAGGACCGCCCGGAGGCCACGATTTCCCGGCCCCACCCTGACAGAGGCCCAAAAGTTTCCCCAAAAAGAGGGTGATGCAGACACACCTAGTCCCCTTTGAGACGCTGTCCCTCCACGCAGGCCTCTGTTTCTGCCCGTTCCGAGCACGTTACGACGGTCGGAGGCTTGCCCGGAGGCCGCGATTTCCCGGCCCCACGCTGACAGTGGGGCAAACGTTGCCTCGAAAACAGGGTGACGCGCGTCCACGTAGTCCTCTTTGAGACGCTGTCCCTCCGCACAGGCCTCCGTTTCCACCCATTCCTAGCACATTCCGACAGTCGGAGGACCGCCAGAGGCCGCGATTTCCCGGCCACACCCTGACAGAGGCCCAAAAGTTTCCGCAAAATGAGGGTGACGCGGACACACCAGTACCCTTTGAGACGCTGTCCCTCTGCGCAGAAATCCATGTCCACCCATTCCGTAAGCGTTCCGACGGTCGGAGGACAGCTCAGAGGCCGCGATATCCCGGCCCCACCCTGACAGAGGTCCAAAAGTCGCCGCGAAAAGAGGGCCATGCGGACACACATAGTCCTCTTTGAGACGCTGTCCCTCGCACAGGCATCGGTTTCCGCCCATTCCGAACACGTTCCGATTGTCAGAGGCCTCCCCGGATGACGCGATTTCCCGACACGACCCTGACAGTTGGCCAAAAGTTGCCCCGAAAAGAGGGGGATGTGTGCGCACTTAGTCCTCTTGGAGACGCTGTCCCTCCGCGGGGGCCTCCATTTCCGCTTGTTTTGAGCGCGTTCCGACGGTCAGAGTTCCGCCTGGAGGCCGCGATTTCCCTGCCCCACTCTGTCAGAGGGGCAAAAGTTGCCCCGAAAAGGGGCCATGCACGGACACTTACTTCTCTTTGAGACGCTGTTGCTCCGCGCAGGCCTCCGTTTCCGCCCGTTCCGAGCGCGTTTCGACGGTCGCAGGCACGCCCAGTGGCCGCGATTTCCTGGCCCCAGCTTGACAGAGGGGCAAAAGTGGCCCCAAAAAGCGGCAATGTACGCGCACTTTCTCCTCTTTGAGACGCTGTCCCTCCATGCAGGCCTCCGTTTCTGCCTGTTCTGAGTGCGTTCCAACGGTCGGAGGCCCTCCCGGAGGCCACGATTTCCCGGCCCCACCCTGTCAAAGGGCCAAAAGTTGCCCCGAAAAAAGGGGGACGCGCATCCACCTAGTCCCCTTGGAGACGCTGTCCCACCACGCAGGCCTCCATTTCCACCCATTCCGAGCGCGTTCCTACGGTCGGAGGCCCGCACGGAGGCCGGTATTTACTGGCCCCACCCTTACAGAGGGGCAAAAGTTTCCCTGAAAAGAGGGCCACGCGGACACACCTAGTCATCTTTTAGATGCTGTCCCTCCACGCAGACCTCCGTTTCTGCTTGTTCCGAGAACGTTCCACCGGTTGGAGGCCCGCCCGAAGGCCCGGATTGCCTGGGCCCACTCTGAAAGAGGGGCAAAAGTTGCCCTGAAAAGGGGGCCACGCGGACACAACTAGTCCTCTTTGAGATGCTGTCCCGCCGGGCAGGACTCCGTTTCCGCCCATTCCGAGCGCCTTCCGACAGTCGGAGGCCTGCCTGGGGGCCGCGATTTCCCGGCCCCACTCTGACAGAGGGGCAATAGTTGCCCCGAAAAGAGGGCCACACGGACACACCTAGTATTCTTTGAGATGCTGTCCCTCGCGCAGACCTCTGTTTCCGCCCATTCCGAGAGCGTTCCGACGGTCGGAGGCCCGCCCAGAGGCCGGTATTTACTGGCCCCACCCTTACAGAGGGGCAGAAGATTCCCCGAAAAGAGGGCCACACGGACACACCTAGTATTCTTTGAGATGCTGTCCCTCCACGCAGACCTCCGTTTCTGCTCGTTCCGAGAGCGTTCCACCGGTTGGAGGCCCGCCCGAAGGCCCAGATTGCCCGGGCCCACTCTGAAAGAGGGGCAAAAGTTGCCCTGAAAAGGGGGCCACGCAGACACACCTAGTCCTCTTTGGGATGCTGTCCCGCCGGGCAGGACTCCGTTTCCGCCCATTCCGAGTGCGTTCCGACAGTCGGAGGCCTGCCTGGGGGCCGCGATTTCCCGGCCCCACTCTGACAGAGGGGCAATAGTTGCCCCGAAAAGAGGGCCACGCGGACACACCTAGTCCTCTTTGAGATTCTGTCCCTCAGAGCAGGCTTCCATTTCCGCCTGTTCCGATCCCGTTCCGACGGTCAGAGACCGGCACGGAGGACGCGACTTCCCGTCCCCACCCTGACAGAGGGGCAAAAGTTGACCCGAAAAGAGGGCAACGTGGACACACCTAGCCTTCTTTCAGATGCTGTCCCTCCACACAGGACTCTGTTTCAGCCCTTCACGAGTGCGTTCCACGTTTGGATGCACGCCCGGAGGCTGCGATTTCCCAGCCCCACCCTGACAAAGGGGAAAAAGTTGCCCCGAAAAGAGGATGACGCAGATACAAATAGTCCACTGTGAGACGCTGTCCCTCCACGCAGGCCTCCTTTCTGCCTGTATTGCGCGCGTTCCGAACGTCGGAGGCACCCCCGAAGGCCGGGATTTCGCGGCCACTCCCTGACAGACTGGCAGAAGTTGCCCCGAAAACAGGGCGACGTGCGCACACCTAGTCTTCTTTGAGACACTTTCCCTCGCGCAGGCCTCCGTGTTCGACCGTTCCGAGAGCGTTCTGACTGTCGGAGGCCCGCCTGGAGTCCGCGATTTCCCGGCCCCACCCACACAGATTGGCAAACGTTGCCCCGAAAGGAGGGCGATGCGCGCACCCCTAGTTTTCTTTAGGAAGCTGTCCCTCCGCGCAGGCCTCCATTTCCGCCTATTCCGAGCGCATTTCGACGGTCGGAGTCCTGGCCAGGGGTCGCGATTTCCCGGAACCAACATGACAGATGGGTTAGACTGGCCCCGAAAACAGGGCGACGCGGACACACTTAGTCCTCTTTGAGACGCTGTCCCTCCGCGCAGGCCTCCGTTTCCGCGAGTTCCGAGCGCGTTCCGACGATTGGAGGACCGCCCGGGGGCCGCGATTTCCCAGCCCCACCCTCACAGATTGGCAAAAGTTGCCCCGAAATGAGGGCGACGCGCGAGCCCCTAGTTTAGTTTAAGAAGCTGTCCCTCCGTGCAGGCCTCCATTTCGGCCATTCCGAGCGTGTTCCGACGGTCGGAGGCCCGCCCGGAGTCCACGATTTCCCGGCCCCACTCAGACAGAGGGGCAAAAGTTGCCCCGAAAACAGGGAGACACGAACACACCTAGACCTCTTTGAGACGCTGTCCCTCTGCGCAGGCCTCCATTTCCGCCCGTTCTGAGCGGGTTCCGACGGTCGGAGGCCCGCCCAGAGGCCGGGATTTACTGGCCCCACCCTTACAGAGGAGCAAAAGTTTCCCTGAAAAGAGGGCCACGCGGACACACCTAGTCATCTTTTAGATGCTGTCCCTCCATGCAGACCTCCGTTTCTGCTCGTTCCGAGAGCGTCCCGCCGGTTGGAGGCCCGTCCGAAGGCCGGGATTTCCCGGCCCCACTCTGAAAGTGGGCAAAAGTTGCCCTGAAAAGGGGGCCACGCGGACACACCTAGTCCTCTTTGAGATGCTGTCCCGCCGGGCAGGACTCCGTTTCCGCCCATTCTGAGCGGGTTCCGACGGTCGGAGTCCCGCCCATGGGCCGTGATTTCCTGGCCCCACTCTGACAGAGGGGCAAAAGTTGCCCCGAAAAGAGGGCAACGTGGACACACCTAGCCTTCTTTCAGATGCTGTCCCTCCACGCAGGACTCTGTTTCAGCCCTTTCCGAGTGCGTTCCACGTTTGCATGCACGCCCGGAGGCTGCGATTTCCCAGCCCCGCTCTGAAGGAGGGGAAAAAGTTGCCCTGAAAAGAGGGTGACGCAGACACACACAGTCTTATGTGAGACGCTTTCCCTCCACGCAGGCCTCCCTTTCTGCCTGTATCGGGCGCGTTCTGAAAGTCGGAGCCCCCCCCCCCGAAGGCCGGGATTTCACGGCCACTCCCTGACAGACTGGCAAAAGTTGCCCCGAAAACAGGGCGACGCGCGCACACCTAGTCTTCTTCGAGATACTTTCCCTCGCGCAGGCCTCCGTTTTTGCCCGTTCCGAGAGCGTTCTGACGGTCGGAGGCCCGCCTGGAGACCGCGATTTCCCGGCCCCACCCACACAGATTGGCAAAATTTGCCCCGAAAGGAGGGCGACGCGCGCACCCCTAGTTTTCTTTAGGAAGCTGTCCCTCCACGCAGGCCTCCATTTCCGCCTATTCCGAGCGCATTCTGACGGTCGGAGTCCCGGCCAGGGACCGCGATTTCCCGGAACCAACATGACAGATGGGCTAGACTTGCCCCGAAAACAGGGCGACGCGGACACACTTAGTCCTCTTTGAGACGCTGTCCCTCCGTGCAGGCTTCCGTTTCTGCCAGTTCTGAGCGCGTACCGACGATCGGAGGACCGCCCGGGGGCCGTGATTTCCCGGCCCCACCCTGACAGATTGGCAAAAATTGCCCCAAAATGAGGGCGACGCGCGAGCCCCTAGTTTAGTGTAAGAAGCTGTCCCTCCGTGCAGGCCTCCATTTCGGCCATTCCGAGCGTGTTCCGACAGTCGGACGCCCGCCCGGAGTCCATGATTTCCTGGCCTCGCCCAGACAGAGGGGCAAAAGTTGCCCCGAAAACAGGGCGACACGGACACACCTACTCCCCTTTGAGACGCTGTCCCTCCACGCAGGCCTCCTTTTAAGCCCGTTCCGAGCGCGTTCCGACGGTCGGAGGCCCGCCCAGAGGCCGGGATTTACTGGCCCCACCCTTACAGAGGAGCAAAAGTTTCCCTGAGAAGAGGGCCACGCGGACTCACCTAGTCAACTTTTAGATGCTGTCCCTCGATGCAGACCTCCGTTTCTGCTCGTTCCGAGAGGGTCCCACCGGTTGGAGGCCCGCCCAGAGGCCGCAATTTACCGGCCCCACCCTGACAGAGGGGCAAAAGTTGCCCCGAATATAGGGCCACGTGGACACACATAGTCCTCTTTCAGTCGCTGTCCCTCTGCGCAGGCCTCCATTTACACCAGTTCCGAGCGCGTTCTGAGGATCGGATGCCCGCCCGGGGGCCGCGATTTCCCTGCCCCACTCTGACAGAGGGGAAAAGTTGCCCCGAAAAGGGGGACACGCGGAGACAGCTAGTCTTCTTTGAGATTGTGTCCCTCCGCTCAGGACTCCGTTTCCGCCATTTCCGTTTTGATGCAGAACTGGAGGGTGCAATTTCCCGTCCCCACCCTGACAGCAGGGCAAAAGTTTCCCCAAAAAGAGGGCAGCGCGGACACACCTAGTCATCTTTGAGACGTTTTCTGTCCCGCAGGTCTCCGTTTCCGCCCGTTCCGAGTGCGTTCTGACGGTCGGAGGCCCGCCCAGAGGCCGCAATTTCCCGGCTCCACACTGACAGAGGCCCAGAAATTTCCCAAAAAAGTGGGTGACACGGACACGCCAAGTCCCCTTTGAGACGCTGTCCCTCCGTGCAGATCTCTGTTTCTGCCCGTTCCGAGCACGTTCCGAAGGTCGGAGGCCTGCCCGGAGGCCGCGATTTCCCAGCCCCAGCCTGACAGAGGGGCAAAAGTTGCCCCGAAAAGGGGCCATGCACGCGCACTTACTCCTCTTTGAGACACTGTCCCTCTGCGCAGGCCTCCGTTTCCGCCCGTTCAAGCGGGTTCCGATGGTCGGAGGCCTGCCCGGAGACCAAGATTTCCCGGCCCCACACTGACAGTGGACGAAAAGTTACCCAGAAAAGAGGGTGACGCGGACATACATAGTCCTCTTTGAGACGCTGTCCCTCCGCGGAGAAATATGTTTCCGCCCATTCCGTGCCCGTCCCGACAGTCGGAGGCCTGCCCAGAGGCCGCGATTTCCCGGGTCCACCCTGAGAGAGGTCCAAAAGTTGCCCCGAAAAAAGGGTCACGCGGACATACATAGTCCTTTTTGAGACACTGTCCCTCGCGCAGGCCTCCGTTTCCTCCCGTTCGGAGCGCGTTCCGATGGTCGGAGGCCCGCCCGGAGGCCGGGATTTCCCGGTTCCACCCTAAAGGATGGGCAAAAGTTGCCCCGAAAAGAAGGCCAAACGGACACACCTGGTTCTCTTGGAGACGCAATCCGTCATGCAGGCCTCCGTTTCCGCCCATTCTGAGAACGTTCCGACAGTCGGAGACCCGCCCGGAGGCCACGACTTCCTCGTTCCACCCTGACAGAGGGGCAAAAGTTGCCAGGAAAACAGGGCGATGCAGGCTCCTAGTCCACTTGGAGACGCTGTCCCTCCGCGCGGGCCTCCGTTTCTGCCCGTTCCGAGCGCGTTCTGAAAGTCGGAGGCCCGCCCGGACGCCGCGATTTCCCGGCCCCACCCTGACAAAGGCCCAAAAGTTTCCCCAAAAAGAGGGTGACGTGGACAGTCCTAGTCCCCTTTGAGAAGATGTCCCTCCGCGCATGCCTCCGTTTCCGCCCATTCCGAGCGTGTTCCGATGGTCGGAGTCCCGCCCAGGGGCTGTGATTTCCCTGCACCACCCTGTCAGATGGGCAAGGCTTGCCCCAAAAACAGGGCGACGCGGACAAGCCTAGTCCTCCTTCAGAATCTGTCCTTCCACTCAGGCTTTCGTTTCTCCTGTTCCGAGTATGTTCTGATGGTCAGAGACCGGCATGGAGGACGCGACTTCCCGTCCCCACCCTGACAGAGGGGCAAAAGTTTCCCCAAAAAGAGGGCCACGTGGACACATCTAGTCTTCTTTCAGATGCTGTCCCTCCGCGCAGGACTCTGTTTCAGCCCTTTCCAAGCGCGTTCCACATTTGGATGCATGCCTGGATGCCGCGATTTCCCGGCCCCACCCTGAGAGAGGGGAAAAAGTTAACCCGAAAAGAGGGTGACGTGGACACACATAGTCCTCTGTGGGATGCTGTCCCTCAGCGCAGGCCTCCCTTTCCGCCCATTCCGAGAGCATTCTGACGGTTGGAGGCCCATCCGGAGGCCGCGATTTCCCGGCCCCACCCAGACATATTGGCAAAAGATGCCCCGAAATGAGGGCGACGCGCAAGCCCCTAGTTTATTTCGAGAAGCTGTCCCTCCGCGCAGGCCTCCATTTCCGCAAATTCCGAGCGCATTCCGACGGTTGGAGGCCTGCCAGGAGTCCGCGAATTCCCGTTCCCACCCAGACAGAGGGGCAAAAGTTGCCCCGAAAACAGGGCGACACGGACACACCTAGTCCTCTTTGAGAAGCTGTCCCACCAGGCAGGCCTCCGTTTCCGCCCATTCCGAGAGCGAGACGACGGTCAGAGGCCCGCCCGGAGGCCCTGATTTCACGGCCCCACTCTGACAGAGGGGCAAAAGTTGCCCTGAAAAGAGTGCCACACGGACACTTCTAGTCCTCTTTGGCACACTGTCTCACCACGTAGGCCTCCGTTTCCGCCAATTCCGAGAGCGTTCCGATGGTCGGAGGACCGCGTGGAGGCCGCGATTTCCCGGCCTCACCCTGACAGAGGGTCAAAAGTTTCCCCGAAAAGAGGGTGACGCGGACACACCTAGTCCCGTTTGAGACGCTGTCCCTCCGCGCAGGCCTCTGTTTATGCCCATTCCGAACGCGTTCCCACTGTCTGAGGCCCGCCCGGAGGGCGGGATTTTCTGGCTCCACCCTGACAGAGGGACAAAAGTTGCCACAAAAAGAGGGCCACACGGACACACCTGGTTCCTTGGAGACACAGTCCCTCGCGCAGGCTCCGTTTCTGCCCATTCCGAGCGCATTCCGACAGTCGGACTCAAACCCGGAGGCCGCGACTTCCCAGCTCGACCTTGACAGAGGGGCAAAAGTTGCCCGGAAAATAGGGAGATGCACGCACCTAGTCACCTTTGAGACGCTGTCCCTCTGCGCAGGAATCTGTGCCCGCTGTTCCGAGTGTGTTCTGACGGTCGGAGAACCGCCCATAGGCCGCCATTTCCCGGCTCCACCCTGACAGAGGGGCAAGAGTTGCCCCGAAAAGAGAGCCACGCGGACACACCTAATCCTCTTTGAGCAACTGTCCCTCGCGCAGGCCTCTGTTTCCAACCGTTCAGAGCACGTTCTGACGGTCGGAGGCCCACCCGGAACCACGATTTCCCAGCCCCACCCTGACAGAGGGCCAAAAGTTGCCCCGAAAAGGGGGTGACGCGGACCCTTCTAGTCCTCTTTGAGATGCTGTCCCTTTGAGCAGGCCTCCGTTATCGCTTGTTCTGAGCGCGTTCCGACGATCGGACGTCCTCCCGGAGGCCACGATTTCCCGGCCCCACTCTGACAGAGGGGAAAAAGGTGCCCCGAAAAGAGGGTGACGCGGATACACCTAGTCCCATTTGAGACGCTGTCCGTCCACGCAGGAATCCGTTTCCATCCGTTCCGAGTGCGTTCCGACGGTCGCATGCCCGCCCAGAGGCCGCGATTTTCTGGCTCCACCCTGACAGAGGGGCTAAAGTTGCCCCGAAAAGAGGGCCACACAGACACACCTGTTTCTCTTGGAGACGCAATCTCTCGCGCAAGCCTCCATTTCCGCCCATTCCGAGAGCATTCCGACAGTCGGAGACCTGCCCAGAGGCCGCGACTTACTGGCTCCACCCTGACAGAGGGGCTAAAGTTGCCAGGAAAACAGGGCGATGCACGCACCTAGTCCTCTTGGAGACGCTGTCCTTCGCGCAGGCCTCCGTCTCCGCCCGTTCCGAGCACGTTCTGACGGTCGGAGGCCAGCCCGGAGTTCGAGATTTCCCGGCCGCACGCTGAAGGTGGGGACAAAGTTGCCCTAAAAACAGGGGGATGCTTGCGCATCTAGTCCTCTTTGAGAGGCTGTCCCTCCACGCAGGCATCTAGTTCCTCCCGTTACGAGCGCTTTCCGTCGGTCGGAGGCCCGCCCGGAGGCCGCGATTTCCCGGCCCCACTCTAACAGTAGGGCAAACGTTGCCCCGAAAACAGGGTGACGTGCGTCCACCTAGTCCTCTTGGAGGTGCTGTCCCTCCGCACAGGCCTCCATTTACACCCCTTCTGAGCCCGTTCTGACGGTCGGAGGCCCGCCCGGAGGCCGCGATTTCCCGGCCCCACCCTGACAGCGGCCCAAAAGTTTCCCCAAAAACAGGGTGACGCAGACACCCCTAGTCCTCTTTGAGACTCTGTCCCTCCGCGCAGGCCTCCGTTTCCGCCCGTCCGAGAGCGTTCCGACGGTCGGAGGCCCGCCCGGAGGCCGCGATTTCCCGGCCCCACCCTGACAGCGGCCCAAAAGTTTCCCCAAAAACAGGGTGACGCAGACACCCCTAGTCCTCTTTGAGACTCTGTCCCTCCGCGCAGGCCTCCATTTCCGCCCAGTCCAAGCGCGTTCCAACGGTCGGAGGTCCACCCAAAGGCCAGGATTTCCCGGACCACCCTCACAGAGAGGCAAAAGGTGCCCAGAAAACAGGGCAAAGCGCGCGCACCTGGTCCTCTTTGAGGCTCTGTGCCTTCGCACAGGGCTCCGTTTCCGCCCGTCCGAGAGCGTTCCGACGGTCGGAGGCCCGCCCAGAGGCCATGATTTCCCGGCCCCACGCTGACAGAGGGGCAAAAGTTGCCTGAAACGGGGGCGATGCATGCGCACCTAGTCCTTTTGACACGTTGTCCCTCCACGAAGGCCTCTGTTTCCACACATTCCGAGCGCATTCCGGCGGTCGGAGTCCAGCCCGGAGGAGGCGAATTCCCGGCACCACCCTGACAGTTGGGCAAGACTTGCCCCGAAAGGAGGGCCACGCGGACACAGCTAGTCTTCTTTGAGATGCTGTCCCTCCGCGCAGCACTCCGTTTCCGCACTTTCCGAGCGCGTTCTGACGGTCGGAGGCCTGCCCGGAGGCCGCGATTTCCTGGCCCAACCCTGACAGAGGCCCAAAAGTTTCCCCAAAAACAGGGCGACGCGGATACACCTAGTCCCCTTTGAGACGCTTTCCTCCGCGCACCGCTCTTTTCTGCCCATTCCGAGCACGTTCTGACGGTCGGATGCCCGCCCGGAGGCCGCAATTTCCCGGCCCTACCCTGACAGAGGAGAAAAAGTTGCCCCGAAAAGAGGGTGACGCGGACACACCTAGTCCTCTTTGAGATGCTGTCCCTCTGCGCAGGCCTCCGTTTCCGCTTGTTCTGAGCGTGTTCCAACGGTCGGACGTCCGCCCGTGGCCACAATTTCCTGGTCCCACTCTGACAGAGGGGAAAAAGGTGCCCCGAAAAGAGGGTGACGCAGACACACCTATTCCCCTTTGGGACGCTGTCCCTCCACGCAGAAATCCGTTTCCGCCCATTCCGTGCGCGTTTCGACGGTCGGAGGCCGCCCAGAGACCGTGATTTCCCGGCCCCACCCTGACAGAAGTCCAAAAGTTGCCCCGAAAAGAGGGTCACGCGGACATACATAGTCCTCTTTGAGACGCTGTCCCTCGCGCAGGCCTCTGTTTCCACCCGTTCTGGGCATGTTTCGATGGTCGGAGGCTGCCCAGATGCCACGATTTCCCGGCCCCACCCTGACAGAGGGGCAAAGGTTGCCCCGAAAAGAGGGTGACGCGGGCACACCAAGTCCCCTTTGAGACGCTGTCCCTCCGCGCAGGAATCCCTTTCCACCCATTCCGAGTGCGCTCCAACGGTCGGATGCCCGCCCAGAGGCCGTGATTTCCCAGCTCCACCCTGACAGGGAGGCAAAACTTGCCCCGAAAAGAGGGCCATGTGGACGCACCAGTCCTCTTTGAGACGTTGTCCCTCCCGCAGGCCTCCGCTTCCGCCGGTTCCGAGTGCGTTCCGACGGTCGGAGGCCCGCCCGGAGGCTGAGATTTCCCGGACTCAGGCTGACAGAGGGCCAAAAGTTGCCTCGAAAAGAGGGTGACGCGGACACACCTGGTCTTCTTTGAGACGGTGTCACGCCCTACAGACATCCGCTTCCGCCCGTTCCGAGCACGTTCCGACGGTAAGAGGCCCGCCCGGAGCCCGCGACTTTCCAGCTCGACCCTGACAGAGGGGCAAAATTTGCCCGGAAAACATGGAGATGCACGCACCTAGTCACCTTTGAGACGCTGACCCTCCGCGCAGGAATCTGTGCCCGCCGTTCCGAGTGCGTTCCGACGTTCGGAGGACCGCCCAGAGGCCGCGATTTCCCGGCTCTACCCTGACCGAGGGGCAAGAGTTGCCCCGAAAATAGAGCCACGCGGACACACCCAATCCTCTTTGAGCATGTGTCCCTCGCGCAGGCCTCCATTTCCGCCCGTTGAGAGCACGTTCCGACGGTCGGAGGCCCGCCCGGATCCGCGATTTCCCGGCCCCAACCTGACAGAGGGCCAAAAGTTGCCCCGAAAAGAGGGTGATGCGGACACACCTAGTCCTCTTTGAGAAGCTGTCCCTCATGCAGGCCTCCGTTTCTGCCCTGACCGAGCGCGTTCCGACAGTCCAAGGCCCGCCCGGAAGCCGCGATTTCCTGGCCCTACCCTGACAGAGGTGAAACAGTCCCCTGAAAATAGGACCACGCAGACTCACCAAGTCCTCTTTGAGACGCTGTCCCGCCGCGCAGGCCTCCATTTCCGCCCATTTCGAGCTCATTCCGACGGTCGCAGGCCCGCCCGGAGTCCGCAATTTCCCGGCCCCACCCTGACAGATGGGTAAGATTTGCCCAAGAAGAGGCCGACACGGACACACCTAGTCCTCTTTGAAATGCTGTCCCTCCGAACAGGCCTCCATTTCTGCCCGTACTGAGCACGTTCCGACGGTCGGAGGACCGCTTGGAGGCCGCGATTTCCCGGCCCCTCCCTGACAGAGCGGCAAGACTTGCCCCGAAAAGAGGCCGACGCGGACACACCTATTCATCTTTGAGCTGCTGTCCCTCAGCACAGGCCTCCGTTTCTGCCAGTACCGAGCGCATTCCGACTCTGGGAGGCCCGCCCGAAGGCTGGGACTTCCCGGCTCCACCCTGACAGAGGGGCAAAGGTTGCCCAGAAAACAAGGCGACGCGCGCGCACCTTTTCCTCTTTGAGACCCTGTCCCTCGCGCAGGCCTCCATTTCCGCCCGTTCTGAGCGTGTTGTGACGTTCGAGGTCCCGCACGGAGGCCGCGATTTCCAGCCCCACCCTGAAAGAGGGGCAAAAGTTGCCCCGAATAGAAGGCCACGTGGACACACCAACTCCTCTTTGAGACGCTGTCCCGCCGTGCAGACCTCCGTTTCCACGTGTTCGGAGCGCGTTCCGACAGTCGGAGGCCCGCCCAAAGGCCTCGATTTCCCGGCCCCACTCTGACAGAGGGGCAAAAGTTGCCCCGAAAAGAGGGCCACGTGGACACACCTAATCCTCTTTGAGACGCTGTCCCTCCACTCAGGTCCCCGTTTCCACCTGTTCCAAGTGCGTTCTGACGGTCGGAGTCCCGCCCGGGGGCCGCAACTTCCCGGCCCCACCCTGACAGACGGGCAAGACTTGCCCCGAAAAGAGGCCGACGCGGGCACAACTATTCCTCTTTGAGACGCTGTCCCTCATGCAGGACTCCGTTTCTGCCCTTACCGAGCTCCTTCCGACAAGAGGAGGCCAGCACAGAGGCCGCGATTTCCCAGCCCCATCCTGACATATGGGCAAGACTTGCCCCGAAAACAGGGCGACGCCCGCACACCAAGTCCTCTTTCAGACACTGTCCCTACACGCAGGCCTCCGTTTCTGCCCTTACCGAGCGCCTTCCGACAGTCGGAAGCCCGCTCGGAGGCTGTGATTTCCCAGCCCCACCCTGACAGATGGGCAAGACATGCCCCAAAAAGAGGGCGAGGCGGACATACGTAGTTCTCTTTGAGACGCTGTCGCTCCACACAGGCCTCTGTTTCCGCCCGTTCCGAGCGCGTTCTGACGGTCAGAGACCCGACCGGAGGCCGCGATTTCCCGGCCCACCGGGACAGAGGGGCAAAAGTTGCCCCGAATACAGGGCAACACAGACAAACCTAGTCCTCTTTGAGATGTTGTCCCTTTGAGCAGGCCTCGTTTCCGCCAATTCCGAGCGTATTCTGATGGACGTAGTCCCGCCGGCAGCCGCGATTTCCTGGCCCCACTCTGACAGAGGAGAAAAAGTTGCCCAGAACAGAGGGTTCCCCAGAGACACATAGTCCTCTTTGAGACGCTGTGCCTCCACCCAGGCATCCATTTCAGCCCTTACCGAGCGCGTTCCGACAGTCGGAGGCCCGCCCAGAGGCTGCGATTTCCCGGCCCGACCCTGACAGAGGTCCAAATGTTGCCCCGAAAAGAGGACCACGCGGACACACATAGTCCTCTTTGAGACGCTGTCCCTTGCACAGGCCTCCGTTTCCGCCAATTCGGAGCACGTTCTGATTGTCGGAGGCCCGCCCGGAGGCCGCGATTTCCTGGCCCCACCCTGACAGAGGCCCAAAACTTTCCCCAAAAAGAGGGTGACCCGGACACATCCAGTCCCCTTTGAGACGCTGTCCCTCCGCGAAGGCCTGTGTTATTGCCCGTTCCGAGCACGTTCCGATGGTCGGAGGACCTCCCGGAGGTCGCGATTTCCGGGCCCACCTTGACAGAGGACCAACAGTTGCCCCGAAAAGAGGGGGATGTGCGCGCACCTAGTCCCCTTGGAGACGCTGTCCCTTTGCCGGGCCCTCCGTTTCTGCTTGTTCCGAGGGCGTTCCGACAGTCGGAGGCCCTCCCGGAGGCTGCGATTTCCTGGCCCCACTCTGACAGAGGGGCAAAAGTTGCTCCGAAAAAAGGGCCACGCGGACACACTTAGTCCTCTTTGAGACGCTGTCCCTCCGCGCAGGCTTCCGTTTTTGCCAATACCGAGCGCGTTACGACGGTCAGAGGCCAGCCCGAAGGCCATGATTTCCCGGCCCCACCCTGACAGAGAGGCAAAAGTTGCCCGGAAAACAGGGAGAAGCGAGTGCACCTTGTCCTCTTTGGACACTGTCCTTCCATGCAGGCCTCCGTTTCTGCCCATTCCGAACGTGTTCCCACGGTCTGAGGGCCTCCCGGAGGCTGGGATTTCCCGGCTCCACCCTGACAGTGGGGCAAATGTTGGCACGAAAATAGGGCCACAAGGACACACCTGGTTCCCTTGGAGATGCAGTCCCTCGTCCAGGCCTCCGTTTCTTCCCATTCCGAACGCGTTCCGACAGTTGGAGACCCACCCCGAGGCCGCGACTTCCCGGCTCCACCCTGAAAGAGGGGCAAAAGCAGCCTGGAAAACAGGGAGATGCACGCACCTAGTCACCTTTGAGATGCTGTCCCTCCGCGCAGGAATCTGTGCCCGCCGTTCCGAATGCGTTCCGACGGTGGAGGACCGCCGAGAGGCCGTGATTTCCAGGCCCCAGCCTGACAAAGGAGCAAAAGTTGCCCCAAGAAGGAGCCATGCACGCGCACTTACTCCTCATTGAGACGCTGTCCCTCCACGCAGTCCTCCGTTTCTGCCTGTTCTCAGTGCTTTCCGACCGTCGGAGGGACTCCCGGAGGCTGCGATTTCCCGGCCCCTCTCTGACAGAGGGGCTTAAGTTGCTCCGAAAAGAGGGCCACGCGGACACACATAGTGTTCTTTGAGACGCTGTCACTCCACGCAGGCCTCCGTTTCTGCCTGTTCTCAGTGCGTTCCGACAGTCGGAGGCCCTCCCGGAGGCTGCGATTTCCCGGCCCCACTCTGACAGAGGCCCAAAAGTTTCCCCAAAAAGAGGGCGACGCGGACACGCCTAGTCCCCTTTGAGAAGCTGTACCTCCGCGCAGGCTTCCGTTTCTGCCCATACTGAGAGCATTGCGACGGTCGGAGGCCCGGCTGAAGGCCAGGATTTCCTGGCCCGATCCTGACAGAGAGGCAAAAGATGAACGGAAACCAGGGTGAATCGCTCACACATAATCCTCTTTGAGAAGCTGTCATTCGTGTAGGCCTCTGTTTCTGCCCGTTCCGAGCACGTTCCGACGGTCGGAGGTTTGCCCAGGGACCACGATTTCCCGGCCCCACGCTGACAGTGGGGCAAACGTGGCCACGAAAACCGGGTGACGCGCGTCCACCTATTCCTATTGGAGGCGCTGTCCCTCCGCGCAGGCCTACGTTTCCACCAATTCCGAGCGCGTTCCGACAGTCGGAGGCCCGCCCAGAGGCCGCGATTCCCCGGCCCCACCCTGACAGAGGCCCAAACGTTTCCCCAAAAAGAAAGTGACGCGGACACACCTAGTCCCCTTTGAGACGCTGTCCCTCCACGCAGAAATCCGCTTCAGCCCATTCCAAGTGCGTTCCGAAGGTCGGAGGCCCGCCCAGAGGCCGCGATTCCCCGGCCCCACCCTGACAGAGGCCCAAAAGTTTCCCCAAAAAGAAGGTGACGCGGACACACCTAGTCCACTTTGAGACGCTGTCCCTCCGCGCAGAAAACCGTTTCCGCCCATTCCGTGCGCGTTCCGACGGTCGGAGGCCGCCCAGAGACCGCGATTTCCCGGCCCCACCCTGACAGAGGTCCAAAAGTTGCCCCGAAAAGAGGGTGACACGGACACACCTAGTCCCCTTTGAGACGCTGTCCCTCCGCTCAGGCCTCTGTTTCTGCCCATTCCGACTGCGGTCCAACGGTCGGAGGCCCTCACGGGGGCCGCGATTTCCCGGCCCCACTCTGACAGAGGGGAAAAAGTTGCTTCGAAAAGAGGGCCACGCGGACACACATAGTCCTCTTTGAGATGCTGACCCTCCGCGCAGGCCTCCGTTTCCGCCCGTTCCGAGTGCGTTCCAACGGTCAGAGGCCCGCGCGAAGGCCAGGATTTTCCGGCCTGATCCTGACAGAGAGGGAAAAGATGCACGGAAAACAGGGTGAAGCGCGCGCACATAGTCCTCTTTGAGAAGCTATCCTTCGCGCAGGCCTCCGTTTCCGCCCGTTCCGAGCGCGTACTGACGGAGGAGGACCGCCCGGAAGCCGCGATTTCCCGGACCCACCCTGAGAAAGGCCCAAAAGTTTCCCCAAAAGGAGGGTGCTGCGGACACACCTAGTCCTCTTTGAGATGCTGTCCCTCCACGCAGGCCTCAGTTTCCGCCCATTCCGAGAGCGTTCCGACGGTCGGGGGCCCGCCCCGAGGCCCTGATTTCCCGGCCCCACCCTGACGGAGGGGCAAAAGTTGACCCGCAAAGGCGGAGAGGCACGCGCACCTAGTTTTCTATGAGACGCTGTCCCTCCGCGCAGGCCTCTATTTCCGCCCGTTCAGAAGCGTTCCGACGGTCAGAGGCCCTCCCAAACGCCGCGATTTCCCGGTTCCACCATGACGAAGGGCAAAAGTTGCCCCGAAAACAGGGCGACGCGGATGCACCAAATCCTCTTTGAGACGCTGTCCCGCCACGCAAGCCTCCATTTCCGCGTGTTCCGTTCGCGTTCCGACTGTTGGAGGCCCGCACAAAGCCCGCGATTTCCACGACCCAACATGACAGAGGGAAAATAGTTGCCCCGAAAAGAGGGCCATGTGGACGCACCAGTCCTCTTTGAGACGTTGACCCTCCCGCAGGCCTCCGCTTCCGCCGGTTCCGAGCGCGTTCCGAAGGTCGGAGGCCCGCCCGGAGGCTGAGATTTCCCGGAGTCAGGCTGACAGAGGGCCAAAAGTTGCCTCGAAAAGAGGGTGACGCAGACACACCTGGTCTTCTTTGAGATGGTGTCACGCCATACAGACATCCGCTTCCGCCCGTTCCGAACACGTTCCGACGGTAAGAGGCCCGCCCGGAGGCTGCGAGTTCCCGGCCCCATCCTGACAGTGGGGCTAAAGTTGCCCGGAAAACAAGGGGAAGCGCGCGCACCTAGTCCTCTTGGAGAAACTGCCCTCCGCCCAGGCCTCCGTTTCCGCTTGTTCCGAGCGCGTTCCGACGGTCGGAGGCCCTCCCGGAGGCCGCTATTTCCTGGCCCCACCCTGACAGAAAGACAAAAGTTGCCCCGAAATGAGAGCAACTCAGACACAACTAGTCCTCGGTCAGACGCTGTTTCTTCTTGCAGGCCTGCGTTTCTGACCATACCGACCGCGTTTCGACGGTTGGAGGCCCACCCAAACGCCGGGATTTCCCGGCCCCACTCTGACAGAGGGCCAAATGTTTCCACGAATAGAGGGTGACGCGTGCAACTAGTCCTTTTGAGGCGCTGTCCCTCCGCGCAGGCCTCCGTTTCCGCCCGTTCCGAGCGCTTTACTACGGTCAGAAACCTGCACAGAAGGCGCGATTTCCCGTCCCCACCCTGATAGAAGGGCAAAAGTTGCCCCGAAAAGAGGGCCATGCAGACACACCTAGTCCTCTTGCAGACTCTATCCCTCGCGCAGGCCTCCGTTTCCGCCCGTTCCGAGAGCGTTCTGACGGTCGGAAGCCCGCCCGGACGCTGTGATTTCCCGGCCCCACGCAAACAGACGCTGGCCCTCCACGCAGGACTCCCCTCCGCCTGTTCCGAGCACGTTGCGATGGTCAAAAGCCCGCCCGGGGGCCGCGAGTTCCAGCCTCACCCTGACAGAGGGCCAAAAGCTGCCCCGAAAGGATGGCCACACGGATACACCTGGTTCTCTTGGAGACGATAACCGTCGCGCAGGCCTACGTTTCTACCCTTTCTGATTGCGTTCCGACGGTCGGAGTCGTGCCCGGAGGCCGCAACTTCCCGGCCCCACCCTGACAGATGGGAAGACTTGCCCCGAATAGAGGCTGACACGGGCACACCTATTCCTCTTTGAGACGCTGTCCCTCATGCAGGCCTCTGTTTCTGCCCTTACCGAGCGCGTTCTGACAAGCGGAGCCCGGCCCAGAGGCCGCGATTTCCCGGCCCCACCCTGACATATGGGCAAGTCTTGCCCCGAAAACAGGGTGACGCCCGCGCACCAAGTCCTATTTCAGACGCTGTCCCTACACGCAGGCCTCCGTTTCTGCCCTTACCGAGCGCCTTCCGACAGTCGGAAGCCCCCTCAGAGGCTGCGATTTCCCAGCCCCACCCTGACAGATGGGCAAGACATGCCCAAAAAAAGGGCGACGCGGACATACCTAGTTCTCTTTGAGACGCTGTCGCTCCACGCAGGCCTCCATTTCCGCCCGTTCCGAACGCGTTCTGACGGTCGGAGGCCCGACTGGAGGCCGCGATTTCCCGGCCCACCATGACAGAGGAGCAAAAGTTGCCCCAAATAAAGGGTGACGCGGACAAACCTAGTACACTTTGAGACGTTGTAACTTTGCGCAGACCTCCGTTTCCGCCAATTCCGAGCGTATTCTGACGGTCGGAGTCCGCCGGCGGCTGCGATTTCCTGGCCCCACTCTGACAGAGGAACAAAAGTTGCCCCAAAAAGAGGGTGACCCAGAGACACCTAGTCCTCTTTGAAACGCTGTCCCTCCACGGAGGCATCCATTTCAGCCCTTACCGAGCGCGTTCTGAAAGTCGGAGGCCAGCCCAGAGGCCGCGATTTCCCGGCCCCACCCTGACAGAGGCCCAAATGTTTCCTCAAAAAGAGGGTGACGTGGACACACCTAGTCCCCTTAGAGACGCTGTCCCTCCGTGCAGAAATCCGTTTCCGCCCTTTCGGTGCGCGTTCCGACGGTTGGAGGCCAGCCCAGAGGCCGCGATTTCCCGGCCCCAGCCTGACAGAGGTCCAAATGTTGCCCCGAAAAGAGGGCCACGCGGACACACATAGTCCTCTATGAGACGCTGTCCCTCACACAGGCCTCCGTTTCCGCCCGTTCCGAGCACGTTCTGATGGTCGGAGGCCCGCCCGGAGGCCGCGATTTCCTGGCCCCACCCTGACAGAGGCCCAAAACTTTCCCCAAAAAGAGGGTGACCCGGACACATCTAGTCCCCTTTGAGACGCTGTCCCTCCGCGCAGGCCTGCGTTATTGCCCGTTCCGAGCACGTTCCAGCAGTCAGAGGCCCACCCGGTGACCGTGATTTCCCTGCCACAGCCTGACAGAGGGGCAAAAGTTGCCCTGAAAAGGAGCCATGCACGCGCACTTGCTCCTCATTGAGACGCTGTCCCTCCACGCAGTCCCCCGTTTCTTCCTGTTCTCAGTGCGTTCCGATGGTCGGAGGCCCTCCCGGAGGCCGCGATTTCCCGGCCCCACCCTGACAGAGGCCAAAAAGTTGCCACGAAAAGAAGGCCGCGCGGACACATCTTGTCCTCTTTGAGACGCTGTCCCTCTGCGTAGGCCACCGTTTCTGCCCTTACCAAGCACATTCCGACAGTCCGAGGCCCGCCGGGAAGCAACTATTTCCCGGCCCTACGATGACAGAGGGGAAACAGTTCCCCCGAAAAGAGGGCCACGCAGACTCACCTAGTCCTCTTTGAGACGCTGTACCTCCGCGCAGGCCTCCGTTTCTGCCCTTACCGAGTGCGTTCCGACAGTCCGAGCCCACCCGGAAGCCACGATTTCCCGGCCCTACCCTGACAGAGGTGAAACAGTTCCCCCGAAAAGAGGGCCACGCAGACTCACCTAGTCCTCTTTGAGACGCTGTCCCTCCGTGCAGGCCTCCATTTCCGCACATTCCGAGCTCATTCCCATAGTCACAGGCCCGCCCGGAGGCCACAATTTCCCGGCCCCACGCTGACAAGGGCAAAGTTTGCCCCGAAAACAAGGCGACGCGCGCGCACCTTGTCCTCTATGAGACACTGTCCCTCGCGCTGGCCTCCATGTCCGCCCATTCCGAGTGCGTTGCGACGGTCGCAGTCCCACCCGGAGGCCGCGATTTCTGGCCCCACCCTGACAGAGGGGCAAAAGTTCCCCCGAAAAGAGGGTCACGCGGACACTCCTAATCCTCTTTGAGACGCTGTCCCTCCACGCAGGACAACCCTACTGCCTGTTCCGAGCACGTTGCTACAGTCAAAGTCCCACCCGGGGGCCGCGATTTCCCGGCCCCACCCTGACAAAGGGGCAAAAGTTGCCCCGAATAGAGGGCCACGTGGACACACCTAGTCCTCTTTGAGACGCTGTCCCGCCGTGCAGGCCTCCGTTTCCGCTTGTTCGGAGTGCATTCCGACAGTCGGACGTACGCCCGGAGGCCGTGATTTCCCAGCCCCACTCTGACAGAGGGGAAAAAGCTGCCCCGAAAAGAGGGTGACGCGGACACACCTAGTCCTCTTTGAGATGCTGTCCCTCCGCGCAGTCCTCCATTTCCGTCCATTCCGAGAGCTTTCCGACGTTCGGAGGCCCGCACGGAGGCCCTGATTTCCCGGCCCCAGTCTGACAGAGGGCAAAGGTTGTCCCGAGAAGAGGGCGACGCGCGCGCACCTTGTCCTCTTTGAGATGCTGTCCCTCGCTCAGGCCTCCGTTTCAGCCCGTTCCGAGAGCGTTCTGACGGTCGGAGTCCTGCTCAGAGGCCGCGATTTCCCGCTACCCCGCTGACAGATGGGCTAAAGTTGCCCCAAAAGGGGGCGACGCGGACTCACCTAGTCCTCTTTGAGACGCTGTCCCTCTGCGGAGGCCTCCGTTTCCGCCCGTTCCGAGTGCGTTCCAACAGTTGGCGGCCAGCCCAGAGGCTGCGATTTCCCGGCCCCACCCTGACAGAGGGGCAAAAGTTGCCCCGAAAACAGGGGGACGCGCGCGCACCTTCTCCTCTTGGATACGCTGTCCCTCCACGCAGGCCTCCGTTTCCACCCGTTCCGAGTACGTTCCGATGGTCGGAGGCCCTCACAGAGGCCGCGATTTCCCAGCCCCACCCAGACAGAAAGACAAATGTTGCCCCGAAATGGGGGCGACTCAGACACACCTAGTCCTCTTTCAGACGCTGTCCCTCCTTGCAGGCCTCTGTTCCTGACCGTACCGACCATGTTATGACGGTTGGAGGCCCGACAAGGGCCGGGATTTCCTGGCCCCA
>NW_025335577.1:0-40890 GCF_004798865.1 Varanus komodoensis | reverse complement strand
TTCGGAGGCCTGCCCGGAGGCCGCGATTTCCCGGCTCCACCCTGACAGAGGGCCAGAAGATGCCCCGATGAGAGGGTGACGCGGACACACCTAGTCCCCTTTGAGACGCTGTCCCTCCGTGCAGAAAGCCCTGTCTGCCGTTCCGAGCGCGTTCCGACGGTCGGAGGCCCGCCCAGAGACCGCGATTTCCCGGCTCCACCTTCACAGAGGGGGTAAAAGTTGCCCCGAAAAGAGGGCCACGTGGACACACCTAGTACTCTTTGAGACGCTGTCCCTCCGCACAGGAATCTGCTTTTGCCCGTTCCAAGCGTGTTCCGACGGTCAGAGGCACGCCCGGAGGCCAAGATTTTCCGGCCCCACTCTGCCAGAGGGCGAAAAGATACCCCGAAAAGAGGGTAATGCGGACACACCTAGTCCTCTTTGAGACGCTGTCCCTCCGCGCAGGCCTCCGCTTCCGCCCATTCCGAGCATGTTCCGACGGTCGGAAGTCCGCCCGGAGGCAGAGATTTCCCGGCTCCACGCAGACAGTGGGGCTAAAGTTGCCATGAAAAGCGGGTGACGCGCGTCCACCTAGTCCTCTTGCAGACGCTGTCCCTCCGTGCAGGCCTCCGCATCCACCCATTCAGAGTGCGTTCCGACGGTCGGATGCCCGCCCCGGGGCCGCGATTTCCTGGCCCCACACTGACAGAGGGCCAATAGATGCCCCGAAAATAGGGAGACATGGACATACCAAGTCGCTTTGAGACGCTGTCCATACGCGCGGGAATCCGTTTCCGCCCGTTCCGGGCACGTTCCGATGGTCGGAGAACCGCCCAAAGGCCCCGATTTCATGGCTCCACCCGGAAAGAGGGGCAAAAGTTGCTCCAAAAAGAGGGCCACACAGACACACCCAGTCCTCTTTGAGACGCTGTCCCTCGCGCAGGTCTCCATTTCCGCCTGTTCCGAGCACGTACCGACGGTTGGAGGCCCGTCCGGAGGCCGCGATTTCCCGGCCCAACCCTGACAGAGGGGCAAAAGTAGCCCAGAAAACAGGGGGATGCGTGCTCACCTAGTCCTCTCGGAGACGCTGTCCCTCCCCGCAGGACTCTGTTTCCGCCCATTCCGAGCATGTTCCGACGGTCGGAAGTCCGCCCGGAGGCAGAGATTTCCCGGCTCCACGCAGACAGTGGGGCTAAAGTTGCCATGAAAAGCGGGTGACGCGCGTCCACCTAGTCCTCTTGCAGACGCTGTCCCTCCGTGCAGGCCTCCGCATCCACCCATTCAGAGTGCGTTCCGACGGTCGGATGCCCGCCCCGGGGCCGCGATTTCCTGGCCCCACACTGACAGAGGGCCAATAGATGCCCCGAAAATAGGGAGACATGGACATACCAAGTCGCTTTGAGACGCTGTCCATACGCGCGGGAATCCGTTTCCGCCCGTTCCGGGCACGTTCCGATGGTCGGAGAACCGCCCAAAGGCCCCGATTTCATGGCTCCACCCGGAAAGAGGGGCAAAAGTTGCTCCAAAAAGAGGGCCACACAGACACACCCAGTCCTCTTTGAGACGCTGTCCCTCGCGCAGGTCTCCATTTCCGCCTCTTCCGAGCACGTACCGACGGTTGGAGGCCCGTCCGGAGGCCGCGATTTCCCGGCCCAACCCTGACAGAGGGGCAAAAGTAGCCCAGAAAACAGGGGGATGCGTGCTCACCTAGTCCTCTCGGAGACGCTGTCCCTCCCCGCAGGCCTCTGTTTCCGCTTGTTCTGAGCGAGTTCCGACGGTACGACGTCCGCCCGGATGCCCCGAAAATAGGGCCACGCGGACAAACCTAGTCCTCTTGGAGGCGCTGTCCCTCCACGCAGGTCTCCTTTTCTGCCTGTTCTGAGTGCGTTCCGACGGTCGGAGCCCTTCCCAGAGACCGAGATTTCCCGGCCCCATTCTGACAAAGGGGCAAAAGTTTATCCGAAAAATGGGCACACGGACACAAATAGTCCTCTTTGAGACGCTGTCCCTCTGCGAAGGATTCCGTTTCTGCCCATACCGAGCACGTTACGATGGTGGGAGGCAAGCCCGAAGGCCAGGATTTCCCGGCCCCACCCTGACAGGCAAAAGTTGCCCGAAAAACAGGGCGAAGCGCGCGCAACTAGTCCGCTTTGAGAAGCTGTCCTTCGCGCAGGCCTCCATTTCCGCCCGTTCCGATTGCGTTCCGACGGTCGGAGGTTGGCCCGGATGCCGCGATTTCTGGTCCCCACCCTGACAGAGGGCCAAAAGTTGCCCCGAAAAGAGGGCCACGCGGACACACCTAGTCCTCTTTGAGACACTGTCCCTCGCGCAGGCCTCCGTTTCCGTCTGTTCTGAGGACGTTCCGATGGTCGGAGGCCCGCCCGGAGGCCGCAATTTGCCGGCCCCACCCTGACAGTGGGGCAAAAGTAGCCCAGAAAACAGGGGGATGCGCGCTCACCTAGTCCTCTTGGAGACGCTGTCCCTCCCCGCAGGCCTCCGTTTCCGCTTGTTCTGACCGCATTCCGACGGTCGGACGTCCTCCTGGAGGCCGCGATTTCCCGGCCCCACCCTGACAGAAGGCCAAAAGTTGCCCCGAAAAGAAGGCCACGCTGACACACCTAGTCCTCTTTGAGACGCTGTCCCTCACGCAGGCCTCCGCTTCCGCCCATTCCGAGTGCGTTTCCGATGGACACAGGCCCGCCCGGAGGCCATGATTTCCCGGCCCCACGCTGACAGGGGGGCAAAAGTTGCCCCGAAAAGAGGGTGACGCGGACACACCTAGTCCTCTTTGTGACGCTGTCCCTCCGTGCAGACCTCCGTTTCCGCCTGTTCCGAGCATGTACCGACGGTCGGAGTCCCGCCCAGAGGCCGCGATTTCCTGGCTCCACCCTGAAAGAGGGGCAAAAGTCGCTCCAAAAAAGGGCCACGCGGACACACATAGTCCTCTTTGAGATGCTGTCCCTCCACGCAGGCTTCCGTTTCTGCCCATACCGGGCGCGTTACGACGGTCGGAGGCCAGCCCGAAGGCCAGGATTTCCCGGCCCCACCCTGACAGAGAGGCAAAAGTCACCCGGAATACAGGGTGATGCACACAACAAGTCCCCTTTGAGACGCTGTCCCTCCGCGCAGGAATCTGTGCCCGCCGTTCCGAGTGCGTTCCGACGGTCGGAGGAACGCCCAGAGGCCACGATTTCCTGGCTCCACCCAGACAGAGGGGCAAAAGTCGCCCCGAAAAGAGAGCCACGCGGACAAACCTAATCCTCTTTGAGCATCTGTCCCTTGCACAGGCCTCCGTTTCCGCACGTTCAGAGCACGTTCCGACGGTCAGAGGGCCGCCCGTAGGACCGATTTCCCGGCCCCACCCTGACAGATGGCCAAAAGTTGCCCCAAAAAGAGGGTGACGCGCGTCCACCTAGTCCTCTTTGAGATGCTGTGCCTCCACGCAGGCCTCCGCTTCCACCAATTCAGGGCGCGTTCCGATGTCGGAGGACCGCCCGGAGGCCGCGATTTCCCGGCCCAACTCTGACAGAGGGGCAAAAGTTGCCCTGAAAAGAGGGTGACGCGCGTCCACCGAGTCCTCTTGGAGACGCTGTCCCTCCGCGCAGGCTTTCACTTCCACCCATTCCGAGCGCGTTCCGATGTCGGAGGACCGCCCGGAGGCTGCGATTTCCAGGCCGCACACTGAAAGAGGGCCAAAAGATGCCCCGAAAAGAGGGTGACATGGACACACCTAGTCCCCTTTGAGACGCTGTCCCTCATGCAGCCCTCTGTTTCCACCCATTCCGAGGACGTTCCGACGTTCGGAGGGCCGCCCGGAGGCTGCAATTTCCCGGCCCCACCCTGACAGTGGGGCCAAAGTTTCCCCGAAAACATGGGGATGCGCGCGCACCTAGTCCTCTTGGAGGCGCTGTCCCTCCGTGCAGGCCTCCGTTTCCAGTTGTTCTGACCGCGTTCCGACGGTTGGATGTCCGCCCGGAGGCCGCGATTTCCTGGCCCCACTCTGACAGAGGGGAAAAGTTGCCCCAAAAAAAGGGTGACGCGGACACCCCTGGTTCCCTTGGAGATGCAGTCCCTCCGCGCAGGATTCCGGTTCTGCCCATACCGAGCGCGTTACGATGGTCGGAGACGAGCCCGAAGGCCGGGATTTCCCGGCCCCACCCTGTCAGAAAGGCAAAAGTTGCCTGGAAAACAGGGCGAATCGCGCGCACCTAGTCCTCTTTGAGAAGCTGTCCTTCACGCAGGCCTCCATTTCCGCCCGTTCTGAGCGCGTTCCGATGGTCGGAGGCCGTCCCGGATGCTGCAATTTCCCGTCCCCACCCTGACAGAGGGCCAAAAGTTGCCTCGGAAAGAGGGTGACGCAGACACACCAAGTCCTCTTTGAGACGCTGTCCTTCCACGCAGGCCTCCATTTCTGCCCGTTCCGAACGCGTTCCCATGGTCTGAGGCCCGCCCGGAGGCCGGGAATTCCCGGGTCCACCCTGAAAGAGGGGCAAATGTTTCCCCGAAAGGAGGGCCGCACGGACAACCCTTGTTCGCTTGGAGAAGCGGTCCCTCGTCCAGGCCTCCGTTTCCGCCCATTCCGAGCGCGTTCTGACAGTCGGAGAGCCGCCCAGATCTGCTATTTCCTGGCCCCACCCTGACAAAGGGGCAAAAGTTGCCCCGAAAAGAGGGCCACGCGGACACACCGAGTCCTCTTTGAGAAGCTGTCCCTCCTCACAGGCCTCCATTTCCGCCCGTTCCGAGGACGTTCCGACGGTCGGAGGAATGCCCAGAGGCCGTGATTTCCCGGCCCCACGTTGACAGATGGCCAAAATTTGCCCGAAAAGAGGGCCACACTGACACACCTAGTCCTCTTTGAGACGCTGTCCCTCACGCAGGCCTCCGCTTCCGCCCGTTCCGAGCGCGTTTCAGACGGACGCAGGCCTGCCCGGAGGCCGAGATTTCCCGGCCCCACGCTGACAGGGGGGCAAAAGTTGCCCCGAAAAGAGGGTGACGCGGACGCACCTAGTCCCCTTTGAGACGATGTCCCTCCACAAAGGAATCCATTTCCACCCATTTCGAGTGCGTTCCGATGGTCGGATGCCCACCCAGAGGCCGCGATTTCCCAGCCCGAACCTGACAGAGGGCCAATAGTTGCCCCGAAAAGAGGGTGACGGGAAACACACCTAGTCATCTTGGAGACGCTGTCCCTCCGTGGGGGCCTCCGTTTCCGCTTATTCTGAGCGCGTTCTGATGGTCGGAGGACCGCCCGGAGGCCACGATTTCCCGGCCCCACCCTGACAGAGGGCCAAAAGTTGCCCAGAAAAGGGGCCATGCACGCGCACGTACTCCTCTTTGAGACGCTGTCCCTCCACGCAGGTCTCCTTTTCTGCCTGTTCTGAGCGCGTTCCGACGGTCAGAGTTCTGCCCGGAGTCCGCAATTTCCCGGCACCGCTCTGAGAAAGGGGCAAAAGTTGCTCCGAAAAATGGGCCACGCGGACACACATAGTCCTCTTTGAGACACTGTCCCTCCGCGCAGAATTCCGTTTCTGCCCATACCGAGCGTGTTACGACGGTCGGAGGCCAGCCCGAAGGCCACGATTTCCCAGCCCCACGCTGACAGTAGGGTGAATTTTGCCCGAAAACAGGGGGACCCGCGTCCACCTAGTCCCCTTGGAGACGCTGTCCCTCCGAGCGTGTCTCCGTTTCCACCCATTCCAAGCGCGTTCTGATGGTCGGAGGACCGCCCGGAGGCAACGATTTCCCGGCCCCACCCTGACAGAGGGCCAAAAGTTGCCCCGAATAGAGGGTGAAGTGGACACACCTAGTCCCTTTGAGACACTGTCCCTTGCGCAGGCCTCCGTTTCCACCCATTCCGAGCGCATTCCAACGGTCGGAGGCCCTCCCGGAGGTCGCAATTTCCAGGCTCCACCCAGACAAAGGGGCAAAAGTTGCCCCAAAAAGAGGGCAACATTGACAGACCTAGTCCCCTTTGAGACGCTGTTCCTCTGCGCAGGCCTCCATTTCCTCCCATTCCGAGTGCGTTCCAACGTTCGGAGGCCCGCCCAGTGTCCGCGATTTCCCGGCCCAAGCCTGACAGAGGGGCAAAAGATTCCCCGAAAAGAGGCCATGCACGCACACTTACTCCTTTTTGAGACGCTGTCCCTCCACGCAGGTCTTCGTTTCTGCATGTTCTGAGTGCGTTCCGACGGTCGGAGGCCCACCCGGAGGCTGCTATTTCCCGGCCCCACTCTGACAGAGGGGCCAAAGTTGCTCTGAAAAGAGGGCCACGCGGACACACATAGACCTCTTTAAGATGCTGTCCCTCCGCGCGTGTCTCCATTTCCACCCATTCCAAGCGCGTTCCGACGGTCGTAGGTCCGCCTGAAGGCCAGGATTTCCTGGCCCGATCCTGACAGAGAGGCAAAAGATTCCCGGATAACAGGGCGAAGCGCGGGCACCTAGTCCTCTTTGAGAAGCTGACAGTGGGGCAAACGTTGCCCCGAAAAGAGGGCCACGTGGACACACCTAGTCCTCCTTGAGACGTTGTCCCTTGCGCAGGCCTCCACTTCCGCCCGTTCCGAGTTCGTTCCAATGGTCGGAGGCCCGCCCTGGGGCCTCGATTTCCCGGCCCCACCCTGACAGAGGCCCAAAAGTTTCCCCAAAAAGAAGGTGACGCGGACACACTTAGTCCCCTTTGAGATGCTGTCCCCCCACGCAGAAATCCATTGCCGCCCATTCCAAGCACGTTCCGACGGTCGGAGGCCCGCCCGGACGCCACGATTTCCTGGCTCCACCCTGACAGAGGTCCAAAAGTTGCCCCGAAAAGAGTGTCACGCGGACATACATAGTCCTCTTTGAGACGCTGTCCCTCACGCAGGCCTCCGTTTCCGCCCATTACGAGCATGTTTCAATGGTCGGAGGCCCACCCGGACGCCGCGATTTCCTGGCCCCACCCTGACAGAGGCCCAACAGTTTCCCCAAAAAGAGGGTGACGCGGACACACCTAGTCCCCTTTGAGACGCTCTCCCTCCGCGCAGGCCTCTGTTTCTGCCCGTTCCGAGCACGTTCCGATGGTCGTAGGCCCGCACGGAGGCCCCGATTTCCCGGCCCCACCCTGATAGCGCCCAAAAGTTTCCCTAAAAACAGGGTGACGCGGACACACCTAGTCCTTTTTGAGACGCTGTCCCTCCGAGCAGGCTTCCGTGTCTGCCCATACCGAGCGCATTACGACGGTCGGAGGTCCGCCCGAAGGCCAGGATTTCTCGGCCAGATCCTGACAGAGAGGCAAAAGATGCCCGGAAACAGGGCGAAGCGCGCGCACCTAGTCCTCTTTGAGAAGCTGTCCTTCGCGGAGGCCTCCGTTTCCGCCCGTTCTGAGTGCGTTCCGACGGTCGGAGGCCCGCCCAGAGGCTGGGATTTCCACGCCCCACCCTGACAGAGGTCCAAAAGTTGCCCCGAAAAGAGTGTCACGCAGACATACATAGTCCTCTTAGAGACACTGTCCCTCGTGCAGGCCTCCGTTTCGGCACGTTCGAAGCACATTTCGATGGTCGGCGGCCAGCCCGGTGGCCACGATTTCCTGGCCCCAGCCTGACAGAGGGGCAAAAGTGGCCCCGAAAAGGGGCCATGCACGCGCACTTTCTCCTCTTTGAGGCACTGTCCCTCCACGCAGGCCTCCGTTTCTGCCTGTTCTGAGTCAGTTCTGACAGTCGGAGGCCCGCCCGGAGGCCGCGATTTCCTGGCCCCACGCTGACAGAGAGGCAAACTTTGCCTGAAAACAGGGGGACGCGCGTCCACCTAGTCCCCTTGGAGAAGCTGCGCCTCCGCGCAGGCCTCGGTTTCCACCCATTCCAAGTGCGTTACTACGGTCGGAGGACCGCCCGGCGGTCACGATTTCCCGGCCCCATCCTGACAGAGGGACAAAAGTTGCCCCGAAAAGGGGGTGACAAGGACACACCTAGTCTTCTTTGAGACGTTGTCCCTCAGCACAGGCCTCCGTTTCCGCCCGTTCCGAGCGCATTCCTCCGGACGGCGTCCCGCCCAGAGTCCGCGATTTCCCAGCTCCACCCTGACAGATGGGCAAAACTCGCCCCGAAAAGAGGTCGAGGCGGACACACTTAGTCCTCTTTGAGACGCTTTCCCTCCGCGAAGACCTCCGTTTCCGCCCATTCTGAGCGCGTTCCAATTGTCGGATGCCCGCCCAGAGGCCGCGATTTCCTGGATCCACCCTGACAGAGGGGCAAAAGTAGCCCGAAAAAAATGGCGACGCGCGCACCTAGTCCTCTTTGAGGCCCTGTCCTTCCACGTAGGCCTCCGTTTCCACCCGTTCCAAGCGCATTCCGACGGTCGAGGTTCCCCCGGAGGCCGCGATTTCCTGGCCCCACCCTGACAGATGGGCATGACTTGCCTCGAAAAGAGGGTGACGCGGACGCACTTAGTGCTCTTTGAGACGCTGTTCCTCCACGCAGGCCTCCGTTTCCGCCCGTTCCGAGCACGTATCGACAGTAAGAGACCCAACCGAAGACCGGGATTTCCCGGCCCCGCCCTGACAGAGGGCCAAAAGTTACCCCGAAAAGGGGGTGACAAGGACACACCTAGTCCTATTTGTGACGCTGTCCCTCCTTGCAGGCCTACGTTTCTGCCTGTACCGACCGCGTTCCCACGGTCGGAGGCCTGCCCGAGGGCCAGGATTTCCCGGCCCCACCCTGACAGAGGGCCAAAAGTTGCCCCAAAAGAGGGCGACGCAGGCACACCTAGTCCTCTTTGAGACGCTGTCCCTCGCGCAGGCCTCCGTTTCTGCCTATTCCGTGCGTGTTCCAACAGTTGGAGACCCGCCCGGAGGGTGCGACTTCTTGGCTCCACAATGACAGAGGGGCAAAAGTTGCCCTTGAAATAGGGCGATGCACACAGCTAGTCCTCTTGGAGACGCTGTCCTTCGCTCAGGCCTCCGCTTCCGCCCGTTCCGACGGTCGGAGGCCCGCCCGGATGCCGAGATTTCCAGGCCCCACGCTGACAGAGGGTCAAAAGTTGCCCCAAAAACAGGGGGATGAGAGCCACCTAGTCATCTTGGAGACGCTCTCCCTCCGTGCACGCCTCCATTTCCACCCGTTACGAGCTCTTTCCGTCAATCGGAGTCCCGCCCGGAGGCCGCGATTTCCCGGCCCCACACTGACAGAGGGCCAGAAGTTGCCCTGAAAAGAGGGTGACGCGGACACTGCTCGTCCTCTTTGAGACGCAGTCCCTCGCGCAGGCATCTGTTTCTGCCCATTCCGAATGCGTTCCGACGGTCGGAGGCCTGCCCGTAGGCTTTGATTTCCCAGTCCGAATCTTCCAGAGGGGCAAAAGTTGCCCCAACAGGAGGGCCACGCGGACACACCTAGTCCTCCTTGAGATGCTGTCCGTCCGCGCAAGCCTCCGTTTATGCCCATACCAAGAGCTTTCCGACGGTCGGAGGTCCGCCCAAAGGCCGGGATTTCCCGGCCCCACCCTGACAGAAAGGCAAAAGTTGCCCGAGAAACAGGGTGAAGCTCGCGCACCTAGTCCTCTTTGAGACGCTGTCCCTCCGCGCAGGCCTCCGTTTCCTCCCGTTCCAAGCACGTTCCGAAAGTCGGAGGCCCACCCGGAAGCCGGGATTTCCTGCCTCTAACCTGCCAAAGAGCGATGCACGCGCACTTAGTCCTCTTTGAGAGGCTGTCCTCCCAGCAGGCCTCCATTTCCTCCCGTTATGAGCACTTTCCGACTGTGGGAGGCCCGCCCAAAGGCCGGGATTTCCTGGCCCCACCCTGACAGAGGGGCAAAGGTTGCCCGGAAAACACGGAGATGCACGCACCTAGTCACCTTTGAGACGCTGTCCTTCCGCGCAGGAATCTGTGCCTGCCGTTCCGAGTGCGTTCCGACGGTCGGAGGACCGCCCAGAGGCCGCGATTTCCCGGCTCCACCCTGACAGAGTGGCAAGAGTTGCCCCGAAAAGAGAGCCCCACGGACACACCAAATCCTCTTTGAGATGCTGTCCCTCCGAGCAGGCCTCTGTTATCGCTTGTTCTGAGCACGTTCCAACGGTTGGACGTCCGCCCGGAGGCCACGATTTCCCGGCTCCACCCTGACAGAGGGGCAAAAGTTGCCCCGAAAAGATGGCCACACAGACACACCTGGTTCTCTTGGAGACGCAATCTCTCGCGCAAGCCTCCGTTACTGCCCATTCCAAGAGCATTCCAACAGTTTGAGACCCGCCCGGAGGCTGCGACTTCCTGGCTCCAACAAGGCAGAGGGGAAAAAGTTGCCAGGAAAACAGGGCGATGCATGCACCTTGTCCTCTTGGAGATGCTGTCCCTCACGCAGGACTCCGTTTCCGCCCGTTCCGAGCACGTTCTGATGGTCGGAGGCCCGCAAGGAGTCCGAGATTTCCCGGCCCAACGCTGACAGTGGGGATAAAGTTGCCCTGAAAACAGGGGGATGCTTACGCACCTAGTCCTCTTTGAGAGGCTGTCCCTCCACGCAGGCCTCCATTTCCTCACATTACGAGCGCTCTCCGTCGCTCGGAGGCCCGCCCGGAGGCAGCGATTTCCCGGCCTCACCCTGACAGAGGGCCAAAAGTTGCCCCGAAAAGAGGGCCATGCGGACACACCTAGTCCTCTTTGAAAAGCTGTCCCTCCACGCAGGCCTCGGTTTCTGCCCGTTCCAAGAGCATTCCGATAGTCGGAGGCCCGCCCGGAGGCCCCGATTTCCCGGCCCCCACCCTGACAAAGGGGCAAAAGTTGCACCGAAAAGACAGCCACACGGACATAGCTAGTTCTCTTGGAGACGATGACCTTCGCGCAAGCCTCCGTTTCTACCCTTTCTGAGTGCGTTCCGACGGTGGGAGGCCCGTCCGGAGGCCGCGATTTCCCAGCCCCAACCTGACAGAGGGGAAACAGTTGACTCGAAAAGAGGGCAACGCAGACTCATCTAGTCCTCTTTGAGACGCTGTCCCTCTGCGCAGGCCTCCATTTCTGCCAGTACCGTACGCATTCCGACTGTGGGAGGCCCGCCCGAAGGCCGGGATTTCCCGGCCCCACCCTGACAGAGCGGCAAAGGTTGCCCTGAAAACAAGGCGACGGGCGCGCACCTTGTCCTCTTTGAGAACCTGTCCCTCGCGCAGGCCTCCATTTCCGCCCGTTCTGAGCGAGTTGCGACGTTAGAGGTCCCGCCCGGAGGCCGCGATTTCCGGCCCCACCCTGACAGAGTGGCAAAAGTTGCCCCAAATAGAGGGCCACGTGGACACCCCTAGTCCTCTTTCAGACGCTGTCCCGCCGTGCAGGCCTCCGTTTCCACGTGTTCGGAGCGCGTTCCAACGGTCGGAGTCCCGCCCAAAGGCCACGATTTGCTGGCCCCAACCTGACAGAGGGCCAAAAGTTGCCCCGAGAAGAGGGCCACGTGCACACAACTAGTCCTCTTTGAGACGCTGTCCCTCCACCCAGGCCTCCATTTACGCACATTCCGAGCGCGTTCCGGCGGTCGCAGGCCCGCCCGGAGGCCGAGACTTCCCGGCCCCACCCTGACAGACGGGCAAGACTTGCCCCGAAAAGAGGCCGACGAGGGCACACGTAGTCCTCTTTTGAGATGCTGTCCCTCATGCAAGCCTCCGTTTCTGCCCTTTCCGAGCACTTTCCAACAAGTGGAGGCCAGCCCAGAGGCCGCAATTTCCCGGCCCCACCCTGACATATGGGCAAGACTTGCCCCGAAAACAGGGCGACGCCCGCGCACCAAGTTCTCTTTCAGACGCTGTCCCTACACGCAGGCCTCCATTTCTGCCCTTACCGAGTGCGTTCCAACAGTGGGAGGCCCGCTCAGATGCTGCGATTTCCCAGCCCCACCCTGACAGATGGGCAAGACATGCCCTGAAAAGAGGGCGACGCGTACATACCTAGGTCTCTTTGAGACGCTGTCGCTCCAAGCAGGCCTCCATTTCCGCCCGTTCCGAGCGCGTTCTGACGGTCGGAGGCCCGACAGAAGGCCGTGATTTCCCGGCCCACCGAGACAGAGAGGCAAAAGTTGCCCCGAATACAGGGAGATGCGGACAAACCTAGTTCTCTTTGAGACGTTGTCCTCCGCCCAGGCCTCCGTTTCCGCCAATTCCGAGCGTATTCTGACGGTCAAGTTCCCGCCTGCGGCCGCGATTTCCTTTCCCCACCCTGACAGAGGAGCAAAAGTTGCCCTGAAAAGAGGGTGACCCAGAGACACCTAGTCCTCTTTGAGACGCTGTGCCTCCACGCAGGCATCAATTTCCACCCGTTCAGAGTGCGTTCCGACGGTCGGATGCCCTCGCAGAAGCCGCGGTTTCCCGGTCCCACCCTGAGAGAGGCCCAAAAGTTTCCTCAAAAAGAGGGTGACACGGAAACACCTAGTCCCCTTGGAGACGCAATCCCTCGCGCAGGCCTCCGTTTCCGCCCATTCCGAGAGCGTTCCGACGGTCGGAGGCCCTCCCGGAGGCCGCGATTTCCCGGCCCCACCCTGACAGAAACACAAAAGTTGCCCCGAAATGAGGGCGACTCAGACACACTTAGTCCTCGGTCAGACGCTGTCCCTCCTTGCAGGCCTGGGTTTCTGACCGTACCAACCTTGTTTCGACGGTTGGAGGCCCACCCAAAGGCCGGGATTTCCCGGCCCCACTCTGACAGAGGGCCAGAAGTTTCCCCGAAGAGAGGGTGACGCGCGCAACTAGTCCTTTTGAGGCGCTGTCCCTCCGCGCGGGCCTCCGTTTCCGCCCGTTCCGAGTGCTTTCCGACTGTCAGAAGCCCACACAGAAGACGCGATTTCCCGTCCCCACCCTGATAGAAGGGCAAATGTTGCCCCGAAAAGAGGGCCATGCAGACACACCTAGTCCTCTTGGAGACGCTCTCCCTCACGCAGGCCTCCGTTTCCGCCCGTTCCGAGCGCGTTCCGACGATCAGAGACCCGCCCGGAGGACGCGACTTCCGGTCTCCAACCTGACAGAGGGGCAAAAATTGCCCCGAAAACAGAGCGACGCGTGCACACCAAGTCCTTTTGAGTCTTTTGAGTCCTTTTGAGCGACGCGCGCACACCAAGTCCTCGGTTTCTGCCCACCCCGAGCGCGTTCCGACGGTCGGAGGCCCACCCGAAGGCCAGGATTTTCCGGTCCCACCCTGACAGAGAAGCAAAAGCTGCCCGGAAAACAGGGCAATGCGCGCCCATTGTCCTCTTTGAGGCGATGTCCCACCGCGCAGGTCTCAGTTTCCGCCCGTACCAAGCACGGTCCGAAGGTCGGATGCCCCCCCGGAGGACGGGATTTCCTGGCCCCACACTGACAGAGGGGAAACAGTTGGCCCGAAAAAAGGGGGGCACGCGCACCTTGTCCTCTTGCAGACGCTCTCCCTCCGCGCAGACCTCCGTTTCCATCTGTTCTGAGCACGTTCGACGGTCGGAGGACCACCCGGAGGCCGCGATTTCCTGTCCCCACCCTGACAGAGGGGCAAAAGTTGCCCTGAAAAGAGGGCGACTCGGACACTCCTAGTCCTCTTTGAGACGCTGTCCCTCCGCGCAGGCTTCCGTTTCTGCCCATTCCGAGCGCGTTCTGACAGTCGGAGGCCTGCCCAGAGGGCGCGATTTTCCGCCACCCCCCTGAAAGATGGGCTAAAGTTGCCCTGAAGAGGGGGCGACGCGGACTCAACTAGTCCTCTTTGAGACGCTGTCCCTCCGCGGAGGCCTCCGTTTCCGCCCGTTCTGAGTGCGTGCCAACACTCGGCGGCCAGACCAGAGGCTGCGATTTCCCGGCCCCACCCTGACAGAGGCCCAAAAGTTTGCCCGAAAAGAGGGTGACGCGGACACCCCTAGTCCTCTTTGAGACGCTGTCCCTCCGCGCAGGCCTCCATTTCCGCCCATTCCGAGCACGTTCCAACGGTCAGCGGCCCGCACGGTGGCCGCGATTTCCTGGCCCCAGCCTGACAGAGGGGCAAAAGTTGCCCGAAAAGTGGCCATGCACAAGCACTTTCTCCTCTTTGAGACGCTGTCCCTGCAAGCAGGCCTCCGTTCCTTACTGTTCTGAGTGCCTTCCAACTGTCTGAGCCTCGTCCGGAGGCCGGGATTTCCCGGCTCCACCCTGTCAGAGGGGCAAAAGTTGCCCCGAAAAGAGGGCCACACGGACACACCTGGTTCCCTTGGAGACGCAGTCCCTCGCGCAGGCCTCCGTTTCCGCCCATTCCGAGCGCGTTCCGACAATCGGAGGCCCGCCTGGAGGCCGCAACTTCCCAGCTCCACCCTGAAAGTGGGGCAAAAGTTGCCCGGAAAGCAGGGAGATGCACGCACCTAGTCAACTTTGAGATGCTGTCCCTCCGCGCAGGAATCTGTGCCCGCCGTTCCGAGTACGTTCCAACGGTCGGAGGACCGTCGAGAGGCCGCGATGTCCCGGCTCAACCCTGACAGAGGTGCAAAAGTTGCCCCGAAAAGAGGGCCGCGCGGACACACATAGTCCTCTTTGAGACACTCTCCCTCGCGCAGGCCTCCATTTCCGCCCGTTCCGAACACGTTCCGACGGTCGGAGGCCCACCCGGAGGCCGCGATTTCCCGACCCCACGCTGACAGAGGGGCAAAAGTGCTTTTGAGACACTGTCCCTCCACGCAGGCCTCTGTTTCCACGCATTCTGAGCGCATTCCGGCGGTCGGAGTCCAGTCTGGAGTCCGCGAATTCCCGGCACCACCCTGACAGGTGGGCAAGACTTGCCCCGAAAAGAGGGCCACGTGGACACGGCTAGTATTCTTTGAGATGCTGTCCCTCCGCGCAGCACTCCATTTCCGCACTTTCCAAGTGCGTTCTGACGGTCGGAGGCCCGCCCGGAGGCTGCGATTTCCTGGACCCACACTCAAGATGGGCAAAAGTTGCCCCGAAAGGAGGGCGACGCGCACGCCCCTAGATTTCTCTGAGAAGCTGTCCCTCCACGCAGGCCTCCATTTCTGAGCATTCCGAGTGCGTTCCGAAAGTCGGAGGCCCGCCAAAGCCCGGGATTTCCCGGCCCCACCCTGAGTTGAAGGCAAAAGTTGCCCCGAAAACAGGGCGACGCGCGCGCACCTAGTCCACTTTGAGACACTTTCCGTCGCGCAGGCCTCCATTTCCGCCCGTTCCGAGAGCGTTCCGACGGTCGGAGGCCCGCCCGGAGGCCCTGATTTTCCGTCCCCTGTCTGACAGAGGGGAAAAGGTTGCCCCGAAAAGAGGGAGACGCGTGCGCACCTACTCCTCTTTGAGACGCTGTCTCTCGCTCAGGCCTCCATTTCAGACCGTTCCGTGTGCATTCCGATGGTCGTAGGCCCCCCCGGAGGCCGGGATTTCCTGGCCCCACGCAGATAGAGGGCAAAAGTTGGCCCGAAAACAAGGGGACACGTGCACCTAGTCCTTTTGCAGAAGCTGTCCCTCCGCGCAGGTCCGTTTCCACCCGTTCCGAGCATGTTCCGAAGGTCGGAGGCCGGCCCAGAGGACACGATTTCCCGGCCCCACCCTGACAGTGTGGCTAAAGTTGCCCCGAAAACAAGGGGAAGCCCACGCACCTAGTCCTCTTGGAGGAACTGCCCTCCGCGCAGGCCTCCGTTTCCGCTTGTTCTGAGCGCGTTCCGATGTTTAGAGGCCCGCCTGGAGGCCACGATTTCCTGGCCCCACACTGACAGACGGCCAAAAGACGCCACGAAAAGAGGTAGACGCTGACATGCCTAGCCCCCTTTGAGATGCTGTCCCTCCACGCAGAAATTCGTTTCCGCCCGTTCCGGGCGCGTTCCGACGGTCGGAGGCCTGCCCAGAGGCTGCGATTTCCTGACCCCACCCTGACAGAGGGCCAAAAGTTGCCCCGAAAAAAGGGTGACGCGGACACACCTAGTCCTCTTTGAGACGCTGTCCCTCGCCCAGGCCTCCGTTTCCGCCCATTCCGAGCACGTTCCAAAGGTCGGAGGCCCGCCCGGAGGCTGCGACTTCCCGGCCCCACCCTGACAGAGGCCCAAAAGTTTCCCCAAAAAGAAGGTGACGCGGACACACCTAGTCCACTTTGAGAGGCTGTCCCTCCACGCAGAAATCCCTTTCCTCCCATTCCGTGCGCGTTCCGATGGTCGGAGGCCGCCCAGAGACCGCGATTTCCCGGCCCCACTCTGAAAGAGGCCCAAAGGTTTCCCCAAAAAGGGGGTTCTGAGGACACACCTAGTCCCCTTTGAAACGCTGTCCCTCCGCGCTGGCCTCTGTTTCTGCCCGTTCCGAGCACGTTACGACGGTCGGAGGCTTGCCCGGAGGCCGCGATTTCCCGGCCCCACTCTGACAGAGGGGCAAAAGATGCACGGAAAACAGGGCGAAGCGTGCGCACCTAGTCCTCTTTGAGAAGCTGTTCTTCGCGCAGCCCTCCGTTTCCACCCGTTCCGAGTGCGTTCCGACTGTCGGAGGCATGCCCGGAGTCCGCGATTTCACGGCCCAACCCTGACAGAGGAGCAAAAGTTTCCCCAAAAAGAGGGCGACGCGGACACACCTAGTCCCCTTTGAGACGTTTTCCTCCGCGCACGGCTCTGTTTCTGCCCGTTCCGAGCACATTCCGATGGTCGGAGGCTTGCCCGGAGGCCGCGATTTCCCCGTCCCATACTGACAGTGGGGCAGACGTTTCCC
Organism: Varanus komodoensis; assembly: GCF_004798865.1. NCBI lineage: Eukaryota > Metazoa > Chordata > Lepidosauria > Squamata > Varanidae > Varanus > Varanus komodoensis. The sequence continues at coordinate 24,305 of NW_025335577.1, read as the reverse complement.
CGAAAACAGGGTGACACGCTTCCACCTAGTCCTCTTGGAGGCGCTGTCCCTCCACGCAGGCCTCCGTTTACACCCATTCCGAGCGCGTTCCGATGGTCGAAGGCCCGCCCAGAGGCCGCGATTTCCCGGCCCCACCCTGACAGAGGCCCAAAAGTTTCTCCACAAAGAGGGTGACACGGACACACCTAGTCCCCTTTGAGACGCTGTCCCTCCACGCAGGCCTCCGTTTCCGCCCGTTCCGAGCGCATTCCGACGGTCGGAGTCCCTGCCGGAGGCCGCGATTTCCTGGCCCCACTCTTACAGAGGGGCAAAAGTTGCTCCGTAAAGAGGGCCAAACTGACACACCTGGTTCGCTTGGAGATGCAGTCCCTTCCGCAAGACTCTGTTTCTGCCCATTCCGAGCACGTTCCGACGGTCGGAGGCTTGCGCGGAGGCTGCGATTTCCTGGCCCCACGCTGACAGTGGGGCAAAAGTTGACTCGCATCAGGGTGACGCACGTCCACCTAGTCCCTTTGAGACGCTGTCCCTCTGCGCACAAATCAGTGTTCGCCGTTCCGAGTGCGTTCTGACGGTCAGAGGCCCGCCCAGAGGCCGCGATTTCCCGGCTCCACCCTGACAGAGGGGCAAAAGTTCCCCCGAAAAGAGGGCCACACAGACACACCTAGTATTCTTTGAGACGCTGTGCCTCGCGCAGGTCTCAATTTCCACCCGTTCTGAGCACGCTCGGACGGTCGGCGGCCCGCCCGGAGGCCGCGAATTCCCGGCCCCACCCTGACAGTGGGGATAAAATTGCCCCGAAAACAGGGAGATGCGCGCGCACCTAGGCCTCTTGGAGACGCAGTGCCTACACGCAGGCCTCTGTTTCCACCCGTTCCGAGCGCGTTCCGAAGGTCGCAGTCCCGCCCGGAGGCCGCGATTTCCTGGCCCCACCCTGACAGAGGTCCAAACGTTGCCCCGAAAAGAGGGCCTCGCGGACACACCTAGTCCTCTTTAAGATGCTGTCCCTCCGCACAGGACTCTGCTTCCGCCCGTTCCGAGCAGGTTCCGATGGTCGGAGGCCCGCCCGGAGGACGCGATTTCCCGGCCCCTCCCTGACAGAGGGCCAAAAGTTGCCCTGAAAAGAGGGTGACGCGCGTCCACCTAGTCCTCTTGGAGACGCTGTCCCTCCCCGCCATCCTCCACATCCACCCATTCCGAGCGCGTTCCGATGGTCGGAGGACCGCCCGGAGGCAGCGAATTCCCGGCCCTACCCTGACAGAGGCCCAAAAGTTTCCCCAAAAAGAGGGTGACGCGGACACACCTACTCCCCTTTAAGACGCTGTCCCTCCGCTCAGGCATCCGTTTCTGCCCATTCCGAGTGCGTTCCGACGGTCGGAGGCCCTCACGGGGGCCGCGATTTCCCGGCCCCACTCTGACAGATGGGCGAAAGTTACTCCGAAAAGAGGGCCACGCGGACACACATAGTCCTCTTTCTGACGCTGTCCCTCCGCGCAGGCTTCCGTTTCTGCCCATACCGAGAACGTTACGACAATCGGAGGCCTGCCCGAAGGCCAGGATTTCCCGGCCCGATCCTGAGAGAGAGGAAAAAGATTCACGGAAAACAGGGCGAATCGTGCGCACCTTGTCCTCTTTGAGAAGCCGTTCTTCGCGCAGGCCTCCGTTTCCACCTGTTCCGAGCGCATTCCGACGGTCGGAGGCTTGCCCGGAGGCCGCGATTTCCCGGTCCCACGCTGACAGTAAGGCAAACGTTCCCCGAAAACAGGTGGACACGCGTCCACCTTGTTCTCTTGAGGTGCTGTCCCTCCCTGCAGGCCTCTGTTTCTGCCCGTTCTGAGCACGTTCCGAAGGCCGGAGGTCCGCCAGAGGCCGCAATTTCCCGGCCCCACCCTGACAGAGGCCCAAAAGTTGCCCCGAAAATAGGGGGATGTCTGCGCACCCAGTCCCATTGGAGACGCTGTCCCTTTGCGGGGGCCTCCTTTTCCGCTTATTCTGAGAGCGTTCCGACGGTCGGAGGCCCTCCCAGGGGCCGCGATTTCCCGGCCCCTCCCTGAAAGAGAGGCAACAGTTGCCCGGAAGACAGGGCGAAGCGAGCGCACCTAGTCCTCTTTGGGAAGCTGTCCTTCGCGCAGCCCTCTGTTTCCGCCCGTTACGAGTGCGTTCCGACGATCGGAGGCCCGCCCGGAGGCCGCGATTTCCCAGCCCCACCCTGACAGAGGCCCAAAAGTTGCCCCTAAAAGAGGGGCATGCAGACACACCTTGTCCTCTTTGAGACGCTGTCCTTCCACGCAGGCCTCCGTTTCTGCCCGTTCCGAACACGTTCCCAGGGTCTGAGGTCCGCCGGGAGGCCGGGATTTCCTGGCTCCACCCTGACAGTGGGGCAAAAGTTGCCCCGAAAAGAGGGCCACACGGACACACCTGGTTCCCTTGGAGACGCAGTCCCTCGTGCAGGCCTCTACTTCCGCCCATTCCGAGCGCGTTCCGACACTCGGAGTCCCGCCCGGAGGGCGCAACTTCCCAGCTCCACCATGACAGAGGGGCAAAAGTTGCCCCGAAAAGAGGGTGACGCGGACACACCTAGTCCACTTTGAGATGCTGTCCCTCCGTGCACGCCTCATTTCCACCCGTTACGAGCTCTTTCCGTCGGTCGGAGGCCCGCCCGGAGAGTGCGATTTCCCGGCCTCACCCAGACAGAGGGCCAAAAGTTTCTCCGAAAAGAGGGCCGCGCGGACACAGCTCTTCCTCTTTGAGACGCTGTCCCTCCACGCAGAAATCCCTTACCACCCATTCCGAGTGCGTTCCGATGGTCGGATGCCCGCCCAGAGGCCGCGGTTTCCCGGCTCCACCCTGACAGAGGGGCAAAAGTTGCCCCGAATAGAGGGTGACGCGGACACACCTAGTCCTCTTTGAGATGCTGTGCCTCCGCACAGGCCTCCGTTTCCGCTTGTTCTGAGCGCATTCCGACGGTCGGACGTCCGCCCGGAGGCCACGATTTCCCGGCCCCATTCTGACAGAGGGGAAAAAGGTGCCCCGAAAAGAGGGTGACGCGCACACACCTATTCCCCTTTGAGACGCTGTCCCTCCACGCAGGCCTCCGTTTGTGCCCACTCCGAGCACGTTCCGACGGTCGGAGGCCCGCCCGGAGGCTGCGAGTTCCCAGCCCCACCCTGACAGAGGGGCAAAAGTTGCCCCAAAAAGAGGACGACGCGGAAACCCTAGTCTTTTTTCAGATGCTGTCCCTCATGCAGGCCTCCTTTTCCGCCCGTTCCAAGTGCGTTCCGACGGTCGGAGGCCGACCCGGAAGCCGTGATTTCCCGGCCCCACCCTGGGAGAGGGGTAAAAGTTGCCCCGCAAGGGGGGAGAGGCACGCGCACCTAGTTTTCTTTGAGACGCTGTCCCTCCGCGCAGGCCTCTATTTCCGCACGTTCAGAAGCGTTCCGACGGTCGGATGCCCGCCCAAAGGCCGCGATTTCCTGGCCCCACTCTGTCAGAGGGGCAAAAGTTGTCCCGAAAGGGGGGCGATGAGCGCACAACGAGTTTTCTTTGAGATGCTGTCCCTCCACGCAGGCCTCCGTTTCCGCCCGTTCTGAGCACGTTCCGTCGGTCGGAGGCCACCCAAAGGCCGCGATTTCCCGGCTCCACCATGACAGAGGGCAAGAGTTGCCCTGAAAACAGGGCGACGCTTACACACCTAGTCCTCTTTGAGACTCAGTCCTGCCGCGCCGGCCTCTGTTTCCGCCTATTCCGAGCACGTCCTGATGGTCAGAGGCCGCCCAGTGGCCGCGATTTCCTTGCTCCACCCTGACAGAGGGGCAGAAGTTGTCCAGAAATGAGGGTGATGCGGGCACACCTAGTCCTCTTTGAGACGCTGTCCCTCCATGTAGCCCTCCGTTTCTGCCCGTATGGACCGCGTTTCCACGGTTGGAGAATTGCCTGAATGTCGGGATTCCCGGCACTACCCTGACATAGGGGAAAATGTTGCCCCGAAAAGAAGGCCACACGGACAAAGCTAGTCTTCTTTGAGACGCTGTCCCTCCGCGCAGGTCTCCGTTTCCGTCCATACCGAGCGCGTTCCGACAGTCGGAGGCCAGCCTGGGTGCCGCGATTTCCCGGCCCCACTCTGACAGAGGGGCAAAAGTCTTGCCCACTCTTTCAGGGGCACTCTGAAAGAGGGCCACGCGGACACACCTAGTCCTCTATGAGACGCTGTCCCGCAGCGCGGGCCTCCATTCCGCCAGTTCCGAGCGCGTTCCGACGGTATGAGGCCCGCCCGTGGTCCTCGATTTCCTGGCCCCACCCTGACAGAGGTCCAAATGTTGCCCCGAAAAGAGGGTCACGCGGACATACATAGTCCTTTTAGAGACACTGTCCCTCGTGCAGGCCTCTTTTTCCGCCCGTTCCAAGCACGTTTCGCTGGTCGGAGGCCCGCCCGGACGCCGCGATTTCCTGGCCTCACCCTGACGGGGGCCCAAAACATTCCCCCAAAAGAGGGTGACACGGACACACCCAGTCCACTTGGAGACGCTGTCCCTCCGTGCAGGCCTCTGGTTCTGCCCATTCCGAGCATGTTCCGATGGTCGGAGGACCGCCTGGAGGCCGCGATTTCCCAGCCCCACCCTGACAGAGGCCCAAAACTTTCCCCCAAAAGAGGGTGACGCGGACACACCTAGTCCTCTTTGAGATGCTGTCCCTCCACGCAGGCCTCCGTTTCTGCCTGTTCTGAGGGCGTTTTGACGGTCGGAGGCCCTCCCAGAGGCCGCGATTTCCCGTCCCCACGCTGACAGTGGGGCAAAATTTGCCCGAAAACAGGGGGACGCGCGTCCACTCAGTCCCCTTGGAGACGCTGTCCCTCCGCGCAGACCTCCGATTCCACCCATTCCAAGCACGTTCTGACGGTCGGAGGCCTGCCCGGAGGCCGCGATTTCCCGGCCCCACCCCGACAAAGGCCCAAAAGTTTCCCCAAAAAAAGTGTGATGAGGACACACCTAGTCCCCTTTGAAACACTGTCCCTCCGCACACGCCTCTGTTCCTGCCCGTTCCGAGGACATTACGACGGTCGGAGGCTTGCCCGGAGGCCGCGATTTCCCGGCCCCACGCTGACAGTGGGGCAAATGTTGCCCGAAACAGGGTGACGCGGACACACATAGTCCTCTTTGTGACGCTGTCCCTCTGCGCAGGCCTCCGTTTCTGCCCATACAGAGGACGTTCCGATGGTCGGAGGCCCGCCAGAAGGCCGCGATTTCCCGGCCCCACCTTGACAGAGGCCCCAAAGTTTCCCCAATTAGAGGGTGACGCGGAAACACCTAGTCCCTTTTGAGAGGCTGTCCCTCCGCGTAGAAATCCGTTTCCGCCCATTCTGTGCACGTTCCGACGGTCGGAGGTCCGCCCGAAGGCCAGGATTTCCCAGCCCAACCCTTACAGAGAGGCAAAAGATGCCCGGAAAACAGGGCGAAGCACGCGCATCCTGTCCTCTTTGAGAAGCTGTCCTTGGCGCAGGCCTCCGTTTCCGTCCGTTCCGAGTGTGTTTTGACGGTCGGAAGCCCGCCCGGACGCCGCGATTTCCTGGTCCCACCCTGACGGTGGGGCAAAAGTTTCCCCAAAAAGAGGGTGACGCGGACACACCTACTCCTCTTTGAGACCCTGTCCTTCCACGCAGGGGTCTTTTTAGCCCGTTCTGAGCACGTTCCCACGGTCTGAGGCCCACCCGGAGGCCGGGATTTCCTGGCCCCACCGTGACAGAGAGGCAAAAGTTGCCCGGAGAACAGGGCGAAGCGCGCGCACCTTGTCCTGTTTGAGACACTGTCCTTCGCGCAGGCCTCCGTTTCTGTGCGTTCCGAGTGCGTTCCGATGGTCGGAGTCTTGCACGGAGGCCGCGATTTCCCGGCCCCACGCTGACAGTGGGGCAAACTTTGCCCGAAAACAAGGAGGACGCGCATCCACCTAGTCCCATTGAAGTCGCTGTCCCTCCGCGCAGACCTCCCTTTCCGCACGTTCCGAGCGCGTTCCGACGGTCGAAGGCCCACCCGGAGACCGCGATTTCCCGGCCCTACCCTGACGGAGGGGAAAATGTTGCATCAAAAAGAGGGCCACAGGGACACACTTAGTCCTGTTTGAACGCTGTCCCTCAACCCAGGCCTCCGTTTCTGCCCGTACCGATCGCGTTCTGATGGACAGAGGCCCCCCCGAAGGCCGGGATTTCCCGGCCCCATCCTGACAGAGAGGCAAATGTTGCCCGGAAAACGGGGCGATGCATGCACCTGGTCCTCTATGAGGCGCTGTCCCTCCGCGCGGGCCTCCGTTTGTGCCCATTCCAAGCGCATTCCGACGGTCGGAGTCCCACCAGGAGGCCGCGAATTCCCGGCCCCACCCTGACAGATGGGCAAGACTTGCCCCAAAAAGAGGGCGACGCGGACACACCTAGTCCTGCTTGAGACGCTGTCCTTCCATGCAGGCATCCATTTCCGCCCGTTCCGAGCGCGTTCCGATGGTCGGAGGCCCGCCCAGAGGCCGCGATTTCCTGGCCCTACCCTGACAGAGGGGGAAAAGTTGTCACGAAAAGAAGGTCACTTGGACACACATAGTCCTCTTTGAGACGCTGTCCCTCATGCAAGCCTCTGTTTCCACCCATTCCGAGTGCGTTCCTACGATCGGAGGCCCGCCCGGAGGCCGTGATTTCCCTGCCCAACGCCGACAGAAGGGCAAAAGTTGCCTGAAAATGGGGGAGATGCATGCGCACCTAGTTTTCTTTTAGACGATGTCCCTCCGTGCAGGCCTCCGTTACCACCCGTTCCGAGCATGTTCCGTGGTCGGAGTCTGCCCAAAGGCCGAAATTTCCTGGCTCCACCCTCACAGAAGGCAAAAGTTGCCCCGAAAACAGGGCTGCGCGTACACACCTAGTCCTCTTTGAGTCGCTGTCCCTCTGCGCAGGCCTCCATTTCTGCCTGTACCGACCGCGTTTCTATGGTCGGAGGCACGCCCAGAGGCCGCAGTTTCCTTGCCCGACCCTGACAGAGGGGCAAAAGTTGCCCCGAAAAGAGGGCCACGCGGACACACTTAGTCCTCTTTGAACGCTGTCCCTCCGCACAGGCCTCCGTTTCTGCCTGTACCGATCACGTTCCCATGGACGGAGCACCCCCGAAGGCCGGGATTTCCCGGCCCCACCCTGACAGAGAGGCAAAAGTTGCCTGGAAAACAGGGCGATGCGCGCACCTGGTCCTCAAAAAGGCGCTGTCCCTCCGTGCAGGCCTCCGTTTCCTCACATTCCAAGCACGTTCCGATGGTCGGAGGACCGGCCGGAGGCCGGGATTTCCCGGCCCCACCCTGACAGAGGGCCAAAAGATGCCCTGAAAAGAGGGCCAAACGGACATACCTAGTCCTCTTTGAGATTCTGTCCCTCCGCGCAGGAATCCGTGTCCGCCGTTCCGAGTGCATTCCGACCATCGGAGGCCCGCCCAGAGGCCGCAATTTCCCGGCCCCCCGCTGACAGAGGGGCAAAACTTGCCCCGAAAACAGGGGGACGCGCATGTTCCTAGTCCTCTTGGAGACGCTGTCCCTCCTCGCAGACCTCCGTTTCCACCCATTCCGAGCGTGTTCCGATGGTCTGAGGCCCACCCGGAGGCCGAGATTTCCCGGCCCCACGCTGACAGATGGGCAAAAGTTGCCCAGTAAACAAGGCGATGCGCGCACCTGGTCCTCTTTCAGGCGCTGTCCCTCCGCGCAGGTCTCGGTTTCCGCCCGTTGCGAGCACATTCCGACGGTCCGAGGCATGACTGCAGGCCGGGATTTCCCGGCTCCACCCTGACAGAGGGGCAAATGTTGCCCCGAAAACAGGGCAACGTGCGTGCACTTAGGACTCTTTCGGACGCTGTCCCTTGCGCAGTCCTCCTTTTCTGCCTGTACCGACTGCGTCTTGAGGGACGGAGGCCCCCCCGAAGGCTGCAATTTCCCGGCCCCACGCTGACAGAGAGGCAAAAGTTGCCCCTAAAAGAGGGAGAAGTGGACGCACCTAGTCTTCTTTGAGACGTTGTCCCTCCGCGCAGGCCTCCGTTTCTGCCTGTACCGACCGCATTTTGACGGTCGGTGGCCCTCCCAGAGGCCGTGATTTCCCGGCCCCACTCTGACAGAGGGGAAAAGTTTCCCCGAAAAGAGGGCCTCGCGGACACACATAGTCCTATTTGAGTCGCTGTCCCTCCGTGCAGGCCTCCGTTTCCGCCCATTCCGAGCGCGTTTCCGATGGATGCAGGCCTGGCCGGAGGCCGAGATTTCCCAGCCCCACGCTGACAGGGAGGCAAAAGTTGCCATGAAAAGAGGGTGACGAGCCTCCACCTAGTCCTCTTGGAGATGCTGTACCTCCGCGCAGGCCTCCGCATTCACCCATTCTGAGTGCGTTCCAACGGTCGGATGCCCGCCCAGGGCCGCGATTTCCCGGCCCCACACTGACAGAGGGCCAAAAGATGCCCCGAAAAGAGGGAGACGCAGACATACCTAGTCCCCTTTGAGACGCTGTCCATCCGTGCAGGAATCTGTTTCCGCCCGTTCCGGCGCGTTCCGACGGTCGGAGACCCGCCCAGAAGCCACGATTTCCTAACTCCACCCTGAAAGAGGGGCAAAAGTTGCTCCCAAAAGAGGGCCACGCGTACACGCCCAGTCCTCTTTGAGACGCTGTCCCCCGCGCAGTCCTCCATTTCCGCCTGTTCTGAGCACATTCCGACGGTCGGAAGCCCGCCCGGAGGCTGCGATTTCCCGGCCGCATGCTGACAGGGGGGCAAAAGCTGCCATGAAAAGGGGGTGACGCGCCTCCACCTAGTCCTCTTGGAGACGCTGTACCTCTGCGCAGGCCTCCGCTTCCGCCTGTTCCGAGCGCGTTTCCGACACACGCAGGCCCGCCCGGAGGCCCTGATTTCCTGGCCCCAGTCTCACAGAGGGGAAAAGGTCGCCCCGAAAAGAGGGCGACAACCGCGCACCTTGTCCTCTTTGAGATGCCCTCCATCACTCAGGCCTCCGTTTCAGCCAGTTCCGTACAAGTTCCGACGGTCGGAGTCCCGTTTCCGCCCATTCTGAGCGCGTTCCGACAGTCGGAGGCCCGCCCGGGGGCAGCAATTTCCCAGCCCCACTCTGACAGAGGGGCAAAAGGTGCCCCGAAAAGAGGGCCACGCGGACTCTCCTAGTCCTCTTTGAGATGCTGTCCCTCGCCCAGGCCTCCTCTTCCGCCCGTTCTGAGCGCGTTCCGACGGTTGGAGGCCCGCCCGGAGGCCGAGATTTCCCGGTCCCACTCTGACAGAGGGCGAAAAGTTACCCCGAAAAGAGGGTGAGGCGGATACACCTAGTCCTCTCTGAGACGCTGTTCCTCCGCGCTGGCCTCCACTTCCGCCCATTTCGGAGCGTGTTCAGACAGTCGGAAGCCCGCCCGGTGGCAGAAATTTCCGGCCCCACGCTGACAGTGGGGCTAAAGTTGTCCCGAAAACAGGGGGATGAGCGCAAACTTAGTCCTCTTGGAGACGCTGTTCCTCTGCGCATGTCTCCGTTTCCGCTCGTTCCGAGCGCGTTCCGACGGTAGGAGGACCGCCCGGAGGCTGCGATTTCCCCGATCCACCCTGACAGATGGCCAGAAGTTGCCCCGAAAAGAGGGTGACTCGGACACACCTAGTCCCCTTTGAGACGCTGTCCCTCTGCGCACAAATCAGTGTTCGCCGTTCCAAGCACGTTCCGACAGTCGGAGGCCCGCGCAGAGGACGCGATTTCCCGGCTCCACCCTGCCAGAGGGGCAAAAGTTGCCCCGAAAAGAGGGCCACACGGACACACCTAGTATTCTTTGAGACGCTGTCCCTCACGCAGGCCTCCATTTCCACCCTTTCCGAGCACGTTCCGACGGTCGGAGGCCCGCCCGGAGGCAGCAAATTCCCGGCCCCACCCTGACAGTGGGGCTAAAATTGCCCCGAAAACAGGGAGATGTGCGCACACCAGGGCCTCTAGGAGACGCAGTACCTCCGGGCAGGTCTCCGTTTCCATCCATTCCGAGCGCGTTCCGACAGTCCGAGGCCCGCCCGGAAGCCACGATTTCCTGGCCATGCCCTGACAGATGGGCAAGACTTGCCCCGAAATAGGGCCACGCGGACACTCCTAGTCCTCTTTGAGATGCTGTCCCTCCACGCAGGACTCCCCTCCGCCTGTTCCGAGCGCGTTGCGATGGTCAAAGTCTCGCCCGGGGGCCGCGATTTCCGGCCCCATCCTGACAGAGGGACAAAAGCTGCCTGGAAAAGAGAGTGACGCGGACACACCAAGTCCACTTTGAGACGCTGTCCCTCCATGCAGGCCTCCATTTCCGCCTGGTCCTAGCGCGTTCCGAGGGTAGGAGTGTCACCCGAATGCCGGGATTTCCCGGCCCCACCCTGACAGCGAGGCAAAAGTTGCCCGGAAAACAGGGCGATGCGCGCATCTAGTCCTCCTTGAGGCGCTGTCTCCCTGCGCAGGCCTCCGTTTCCGCACATTTCAAGTGTGTTCCTATGGACGGAGGCCCGCCCGGAGGCCGGGATTTCTCGGCCCCAGTCTGACAGAGGGGCAAACCGTTGCTCCGAAAATAGGGCCACGCAGACACACTTGGTTCCCTTGGAGACGTAGTCCCTCGTGCAGGCCTCCGTTTCAGCCGGTTAATAGCACGTTCCACATTCCGATGCACGCCCAGAGGTTGCAATTTCCTGGCCCCACCCTGACAGAGGGGCAAAATTTACCCTGAAAAGAAGGCGACCTGGACACACCTAGTCTTCTTTGAGACGATGTCCCTGAGCACAGGCCTCCGTTTCTGCCCATTCCGAGCACGTTCTGACGGTCGGAGGCCCGCCCAAAGGCCGCGATTAACCAGCTCCACCCTGACAGAGGGCAAAAGTTGTCCGGAAAACAGGGCGACGCGCACACATGGACCTCTTTGACGTGCTGTCCCTCCGCGCAGCAATCCGTTTCTGCCCGTTCCAAACGCGTTCCCATGGTCTGAGGCCCTCCCGGAGGCCGGGATTTCCCGGCTCCACCCTGACAGAGGGGCAAAAGTTGCCCCGAAAAGAGGGCCACACGGACACACCTGGTTCCCTTGGAGACGCAGTACCTCGCGCAGGCCTCCGTTTCCACCCATTCCGAGTGCGTTCCACCAGTCGGAGACCCACCCGGAGGCCACGCCTTCCCGGCTCCACCCTGACAGAGGGGCAAAAGTTGCCCGGAAAACAGGGCGATGAACGCACCTAGTCCCCTTTGAGACGCTGTCCCTCCACGCAGGAATCTGTGCCCGCCGTTCCGACTGCGTTCCGACGGTCGGAGGCCCGCCCTGAGGCCACGATTTCCCGGCCCCACTCTGACAGAGGGGCAATTGATGCCCCGAAAAGAGTGCCACTCGGACACACCTAGGCGACACACCGAGGGCGTTCCGACAGTCGGAGGCCCGCTCAAAGGCCGCGATTTCTCGGCCCCACATTGACAGATGGGCAAGGCTTGCCCCGAAAAGAGGGCGACGCGAACACACCGAGTCCTCTTTGAGACGCTGTCCCTCCATGAAGGCCTCTGTTTCTGCCCGTTCCGAGCACATTCCGATGGTCAGAGGACCGTCCGGAGGCCGCGATTTCCCCGCCCCACCCTGACAGAGGCCCAAAAGTTTCCCCAAAAAGAGGGTGACGCGGACACACCTAGTCCTCTTTGAGACGCTGTCCCTCCGTGCAGGCCTCCATTTCCGCCCATTCCGAGCGAGTTGCAACGGTCGGCGGCCCGCCCGGTGGCCGCGATTTTCTGGCCCCAGCCTGACAGAGGGGCAAAGGTTGCCCCGAAAAGGGGCCATGCACGCGCACTTTCTCCTCTTTGAGACGCTGTCCCTCTGCGCAGGCCTCCATTTCCGCTCATTCCGAGCGCGTTGCAATGGTCGGCGGCCCGCCCAAAGGCCGCGACTTCCCAGCTCCACCCTGAAAGAGGGGCAAAAGTTGCGTGGAAAACAGGGAGATGCACGCACCTAGTCACTTTTGAGATGCTGTCCCTCAGCACAGGAATCTGTGCCCGCCGTTCCGAGTGCGTTCCGACGGTCGGAGGACCGCCGAGAGGCCGCGATTCCCCGGCTCCACCCTGATGGAGGGCCAAAAGTTGCCCCGAAAAGAGGGTGACTCGTACACACCTAGTCCTCTTTGAGATGCTGTCCCTCCGCGCAGGCCTCCATTTCGCCCATTCCGAGCGCGTTCCAACGGTCGGAGTCCCGCCCGGTGGCCGTGATTTCCCGGCCCCAGCCTGACAGAGGCGCAAAAGTTTCCCCGAAAAGGAGCCATGCACGCGCACTTACTCCTCATTGAGACGCTGTCCCTCCACGCAGTCCTCCGTTTCTGCCTGTTCTCAGTGCGTTCTGACGGTCGGAGGCCCTCCCGGAGGCCGCGATTTCCCGGCCCCACTCTGACAGAGGGGCTTAAGTTGCTCCGAAAAGAGGGCCACGCGGACACACATAGTCCTCTTTGAGACGCTGTCCCTCCGCGCAGGCTTCCGTTTCTACCCATACCGAGTGCGTTCCAACGGTCGGAGGCCCTCCCTGAGTCCGCGAATTCCTGGCCCCTCGCTGACAGTGGGGCTAAACTTGCCCCGAAAAAAAGGGGAAGAGTGCACCCCTAGTCCTCTTTCAGACACTGTCCCTCCGCGCAGGCCTCCATTTCCTCCTGTTCCGAGCGCGTTCCAACGATCGGAGGCCCACCCGGGGGCCGCGATTTCCCAGGCCCTCTCTGACGAGGGGCAAAAGTTGCCCCGAAAAGGGGGCCACAAGGACACACCCAATCTTCTTTGAGATGGTGTCCCTCCACACAGGATTCCATTTCCTCCTTTTCCGAGCCTGTTCCACGTTCGGATGCAGACCTGGAGGCTGCGATTTCCCGTCCCCACCCTGACAGAGGGGCGAACTTTCCCTGAAAAGAGGGCCACGCGGACACACCTAGTCATCTTTTAGATGCTGTCCCTCCACGCAGGGCTCCGTTTCTGCTCGTTCCAAGAGCATTCCAACGATTGGAGGCCCGCCCGAAGCCCGGGATTTCCTGTCCCCACCCTGACAGAGGGGCAAAAGTTGCCCGGAAAACAGGGTGACGCAGACACAGATAGTCCTCTTTCAGACGCTGTCCCTCCACGCAGGCCTCCATTTCCACCAGTTCCGAGCGCGTTCCAACGATCGGAGGCCCGCCCGGAGTCCGCGATTTCCCGGCCTCACCCTGACAGAGGGCCAAAAGTTTCTCCGAAAAGGGGGCCACGCGGACACAGCTCGTCCTCTTTGAGACACTTTCCCTCGCGCAGGCCTCCGTTTCCACCCATTCGGAGCGCGTTACGATGGGCGGAGGACTGCCCGGAGGCCGCGATTTCCCAGCCCCACCCTGACAGAGGACCAAAAGTTGCCCGGAAAACAGGGCGACGCGCGCACCTAGTCCTCCTTGAGGTGCTGTCCCTCCGAGCAGTCCTATGTTTCTGCCTGTTCCGTTCGCGATCCGGCGGTCGGAGGCCCGCCCTGAGGACGCGATTTCCCGGCTCCACCCTGACAGAGGCCCAAAAGTTGTACAAAAAGTGGGCGACGCGGACACCCCTAGTCCTCGTTGAGACGCTGTCCCTCCGCGCAGGCCTCCGCTTCCACACGTACCGAGCAGGTTCTGGGGATCGGAGGCCTCCCCGGAGGCCGGGATTTCCCAGCTCCACCCTGACAGAAAGGCAAACGTTGCCCGGAAAACAGGTCGATGCACGAACCTAGTCCTCCTGAGGAGCTGTCCCTCCGCGCAGGTCTCCGCTTCTGCCCGTTCCGAGCACATTCCGACAGGCGGAGGCCAGGTCAGACGCAGGGATTTCACGGCTCCACCCTGACAGAGGATCAAACTTTGCTCAGAAAAAAGGGCGACGCGCACACACCTAGTCCTCTTTGAGACGCTGTCCCTCGGGCAGGCCTCAATTTCTGCCTGTTCCGAGCGCATTCCAATGGTCTGAGGCCCGCCCGGAGGCTGCGATTTCCCAGTCCCAATCTTCCAGAGGGGCAAAAGTTGCCCCTGACAGGAGGGCCACGCGGACACACCTAGTCCTCTTTGAGATGCTGTCCGTCCGCGCAGGCCTCCGTTTCTGCCCGTACCAAGAGCTTTCCGACGGTCGGAGGTCCGCCCAAAGGCTGGGATTTCCCGGCCCCACCCTGACAGAAATGCAAAAGTTGCCCGAAAAACAGGGTGAAGCTCGCGCACCTAGTCCTCTTTGAGACGCTGTCCCTCACGCAGGCCTCTGTTTCCGCCCATTCCGAGTGAGTTCCGACGGTCTGAGGACTGCCCGGAGGCCGTGATTTCCCGGCCCCACCCTGAGAGAGGGCCAAAAGTTGCCCTGAAAGAGGGTAACGGGGACACACCTAGTCTTCTTTGAGACGCTGTCCCTCCGCGCCGGCCTCTGTTTCCTCCCATTCCAAGCGCGTTCCGCAAGTCGGAGGCCTGCCCGGAAGCCGGGATTTCCCGCCTCCACCATGACAAAGAGCGATGCACGCGCACTTAGTCCTCTTTGAGAGGCTGTCCCTCCCCGCAGGCCTCCATTTCCTCCCATTACGAGCGCTTTCCGTAGGTCGGAGGCCCGCCCGGAGAAACCGATTTCCCGGCCTCACCCTGACAGAGGGCCAAAAGTTGCCCCGAAAAGAGGGCCATGCGGACACAACTAGTCCTCTTTGAGACGCTGTCCCTCGCGCAGGCCTCCGTTTCCGCCCATTCCGAGCATATTCTGACGGTCGGAGGCCCGCCCGGAGTCCGAGATTTCCCGTCCCAACGCTGACAGTGGGGATAAAGTTGCCCTGAAAACAGGGGGATGCTTGCGCACCTAGTCCTCTTTGAGAGGCTGTCCCTCCCCGCAGACCTCCATTTCCTCCCGTTACGAGCGCTTTCCGTCGGTTGGAGGCCCGCCCGGAGGCAGCCATTTCCCGGTCTCACCCTGACAGAGGGCCAAAAGTTTCCCCGAAAAGAGGGCCACGCGGACTCACTTAGTCTCCTTTGAGACGCTGTCCCCCACGCAGGCCTCCATTTCTGCCTGTACCGACCGCGTTTCGACGGTAAGAGGCCCGGCGAAGGCTGAGATTTCGCGGCCCCAACCTGACAGAGAGGAAAAAGTTGCCCCGAATAGAGGGAGAAGCAGACACACCTAGTCCTCTTTCACCCGCTGTCCCACCGCGCAGGCCTTCATTACCGCCCATTCCGAGCGCGTTCCGACCGACGGGGCCCGGCCTGGGTCCGCGATTTCCCGGCCACACTCTGACAGAGGGGCAAAATTTGCCCCCAAAAGAGTGCCACGCGGACACACCTAGTCTTCTATGAGATGGTGTCCGTCCACTAAGGACTCCGTTTCCGCCTGTTCCGAGCGCGTTCCACGTTCGTATGCGGGCCCGGACGCTTTGATTTCCTAGCCCCACATTGACAGAGGGGCAAAAGTTGCCCCGAAAACAGGGCGACGCGCGTGCACCAAGTCCTTTTGAGACACTGTCCCTCCGCGCAGGCCTTCGTTTCTGCACGTACCGAGCACGTTCCGACGGTCGGAGGCCCGCCCGATGGCCGGGATTCGCCAGCCCCAGCCTAACAGAGAGGCAAAAGTTGCCCCGAAAACAGGGCGACGCGCGCGCACCTAGTTCGCTTTGAGACGCTGTCCCTCCGCTCAGGCCTCCGTTCTACCCATTCTGAGCGCGTTCCAACAGTTGGAGGCCCGCCCAGAGGCTGCGATTTTCCGGCCCCACTCTGACAAAGGGGCAAAAGTTGTCCCGAAAGGGGGGCGATGCACACGCAACGAGTTGTCTTCGAGATGCTGTCCCTCCGCACAGGCCACCATTTCCGCCCGTTCCGAGCACGTTCTGTCGGTCGGAGGCTGCCCAAAGGCAGCGATTTCCTGGCCCCACCCTGACAGAGGGACAAAAGTTGCCCCGAAATGAGGGTGAAGGGGACACACCTAGTCCTCTTTCAGACGCTGTCCCTCCGCGCAGGTCTCCGTTTCCGCCCGTACCGAGCACGTTCCGACAGTTGGAGGCCCGCCTGGGTGCCGCGATTTCCCGGCCCCACTCTGACAGAGGGGCAAAATTTGCCCCGAAAAGAGGGCCACGCGGACACACCTAGTCCTCTTTGAGACCTTGTCCCGCCGCGCGGGCCTCCATTTCCGCCAGTTCCGAGCGCGTTCTGACGATCAGAGGCCCGTCCGGGGGACACGATTGCCCGGCCCCAATCTGACAGAGGGGCAAAAGTTGCCCCAAAAAGGGGACCACGCGGACACACCTAGTCCTCCTTGAGACGCTGTCCCTCCGCGCAGGCCTCTGTTTCTGCCCATTCCGAGCACGTTCCAACGGTCGGAGACCCGCCCGGTGGCCGCGATTTCCAAGCCCCAGCCTGACAGAGGGGCAAAAGTTGCCCCGAAAAGGGGCCATGCACGCGCACTTCCTCCTCTTTGAGACGCTGTCCCTCCACGCAGGCCTCCGTTTCTGCCTCTTCCGAGTGCGTTCCGACAGTCAGAGGCCCGCCCGAAGGCCAGGTTTTCCCGGCCCGACTCTGAAATAGAGGCAAAAGATGCCCGGAAAACAGGGCGAAGCGCGCGGACCTAGTCCTCTTTGAGAAGCTTTCCTTCACGCAGGCCTCCGTTTCCGCGCGTTACGAGAGCGTTCCGAAGTTCGGAGGCCGGCCCGGAGGCCGCGATTTCCCTGCCCCACCCTGACAGAGGCCGAAAAGTTGCCCCGAAAAGATGGCCGCGCGGACACACATTGTCCTCTTTGAGACGCTGTCCTTCCACGCAGGCCTCCCTTTATGCCCGTTCCGAACGCGGCTCCACCCTGGCAGTGGGGCAAATGTTGCCCCGAAAAGAGGGCCACACGGACACACCTGGTTCCCTTGGAGACGCAGTCCCTCGCCCAGGCCTCCGTTTCCACCCATTCCGTGCGCGTTCCAACAGAGGACACCCGCCCGGAGGCCGCGACTTCCCGGCTCCACCCTGAAGAGGGCCAAAAGTTGCCGGGAAAACAGGGAGATGCACGCACCTAGTCCCCTTTGAGATGCTGTCCCTCCGCGCAGGAATCTGTGCCCGCCGTTCCGAGCGCGTTCTGACGGTCGGAGGACCGCCGAGGGGCCGTGATTTCCCGGCTCAACCCTGACAGAGGGGCAAGAGTTGCCCCGAAAAGAGAACCACGCGGATACACCCAATCCTCTTTGAGCATCTGTCCCTCGCGCAGGCCTCCATTTCCGCCCATTCAGAGCACATTCTGACGGTCAGAGGCCCGCCCGGATCCACGATTTCCCTGCCCCACCCTGACAGAGGGCCAAAATTGCCCCGAAAAGAGGGTCACGTGGACACACATAGTCCTCTTTGAGATGCTGTCCCTCCGCGCAGGCCTCCATTTCCACCCATTCCGAGCATGTTCGAACGGTCAGAGGCCCGCCCGGTGGCCGTGATTTCCCGGCCGCAGCTTGACAAATGGGCAAAAGTTGCCCCGAAAAGGAGCCATGCACGCGCACTTTCTCCTCATTGAGACGCTGTCCCTCCACGCAGGCCTCCGTTTCCGCTTCTTCTGAGCGCGTTCCGACGGTCGGACGTCCGCCCGGAGGCCACGATTTCCCGGTCCCACTCTGACAGAGGGGAAAAAGGTGCCCCGAAAAAAGGGTGACGCGGACACACCTAGTCCTCTTTGAGACGCTTTCCCTCGCGCAGGCCTCCGTTTCCGCCCGTTCTGAGCACATTTCGATGGTTGGAGGCCCGCCCAGAGACCGCGATTTCCCGGCCCCACCCTGACAGAGGCCCACAAGTTTCCCCAAAAAGAGGGTGACGTGGACCCACCTAGTCCCCTTTGAGACACTGTCCCTCCGCTCAGGCCTCTGTTTCTGCCCATTCCGAGTGCGTTCCGACGGTCGGAGGCCCTCCTGAAGTCCAGGATTTCCCGGCCCGATCCTGACAGAGAGGCAAAAGATGCACGGAAAACAGGGCGAAGCGTGTGCACCTAGTCCTCTTTGAGAAGCTGTTCTTCGCGCAGGCCTCCGTTTCCGCCCATTCCAAGCGCGTTCCGACGGTCAGAGGCCCGCCCGGAGGCCGCGATTTCCCGGCCCCACCCTGACACAGGAGAAAACGTTGCCCCGAAAAGAGGGTGACGCGAACAAACCTAGTCCTCTTTGAGATGCTGTCCCTCCGCGCAGGCCTCCGTTTTCGCTTGTTCTGAGCGCGTTCCGACGGTCGGACGTCCGCCCAGAGGCCACGATTTCCCGGTCCCACTATGACAGAGGGGAAAAAGGTGCCCCGAAAAGAGGGTGACGCGGACACACCTATTCCCCTTTGCGACGCTGTCCCTCCACGCAGAAAATCGCTTCCGCCCGTTCAGAGTGCGTTCCGAAGGTTGGAGGCCCGCCCAGAGGCCGCGATTCCCCGGCCCCACCCTGACAGTGGCCCAAAAGTTTTCACAAAAAGAAGGTGATGCGGACACAACTAGTCTCCTTTGAGACGCTGTCCCTCCGCGCTGAAATCCGTTTCCGCCCATTCCATGTGCGTTCCGATGGTCGGAGGCCTCCCAGAGACCGCAATTTTCTGGCTCACCCTGACAGAGGGGCAAAAGTTGCTCCGAAAAGAGGGCCACGCGGACACACATGGTCCCCTTTGGGACGCTGTCCCTCCGCGCAGGCTTCCTTTTCTGCCCATACCGAGCGCATTATGACAGCCGGAGGCCCGCCCGAAGGCCAGGATTTTCCGGCCCGATCCTGACAAAGAGGCAAAAGATGCACGGAAAACAGTGCGAAGCACGCACACCTAGTCCTCTTTGTGAAGCTGTTCTTCGCGCAGGCCTCTGTTTCCACCCGTTCCGAGCGCGTTCCGACGGTTGGAGGCCTGCGAGGAAGCCGCAATTTCCCGGCCCGACCCTGACAGAGGCCCAAAAGTTTCCCCAACAAGAGGGTGACGCGGACACACCTAGTCCCCTTTGAGACGCTGTCCCTCCGCGCAGTACTCTGTTTCAGCCCTTTCCGAGTGCGTTCCATGTTTGGATGCACGCCCGGAGGCTGCGATTTCCCAGGCCCACCCTGACAGAGGGGAAAAAGTTGCCCAGAAAAGAGGGTGATGCAGACACACATAGTTCTCTGTGAGACTCTGTCCCTCCACGCAGGCCTCCCTTTCTACCTGTATCGCGCGCGATCCAAAAGTCGGAGGCCCCCCCCCGAAGGCCGGGATTTCGTGGACACTCCCTGACAGACTGGCAAAAGTTGCCCAGAAAACAGGGCGACGCGTGCACACCTAGTCTTCTTTGAGGATCTTTCCCTCGCGCAGGCCTCTGTTTTCGCCCGTTCCAAGAGCTTTCTGACGGTCGGAGGCCCGCCTGAATGCCGCGATTTCCCGGCCCCACCCTCACAGATTGGCAAAAGTTGCCCCGAAAGGGGGACGACGCGCGCACTCCTAGTTTTCTTTGAAAAGCTGTCCCTCCGCGCAGGCCTCCATTTCCGCCTGTTCCGATGGCATTCTGATGGTCGGAGTCCCGCCCAGGGGCCGCGATTTCCCGGTACCACCATGCAAGTTGGGCTAGACTTGCCCCGAAAACAGGGCGACGCGGACACACTTATTCCTCTTTGAGACGCTGTCCCTCCACGCAGGCCTCCGTTTCCGCCCATTCCGAGTGCCTTCCGACAGTCGGAGGCCCGCCTGGGAGCCGCGATTTCCCAGCCCCACTCTGACAGAGGGGCAATGGATGCCCCAAAAAGAGTGCCACTCGGACACACCTAGTCCTCTTTGAGACGCTGTCCCTCCACGCAGGCCTCTGTTTCCGCCCATTCCGAGTGCCTTCCGACAGTCGGAGGTCCGCCTGGGGGCCGCAATTTCCCGGCCCCACTCTGACAGAGGGGCAAAAGTTGCCCCGAAAAGAGGGCCACGTGGACACACCTAGTCCTCTTTGAGACGCTGTCCCGCCGCGCAGGACTCCGTGTCCGCGTGTTCCGAGCGCGTTCCAACATTCGGAGGCCCGCCCAAATGCCGCGATTTCCCGGCCGCAACCTGAGAGAGGGGCAAAAGTTGCCCCAAAAAGAAGGCCACGTGGACACACCTAGTCCTCTTTGAGACGCTGTCCCTCAGTGCAGGCCTCCATTTCCGCCCATTCCGATCACGTTCCACGTTCGGATTCTGGCCCGGAGGCGGCAATTTCCTGGCCCCACCCTGACAGAGAGGCAAAAGTAGCCTGGATAACAGTGCGACGCGAGCACCTGGTCCTCTTTGAGACGCAGTCCTTCTGCGCAGGCCTCTATTTCCTCCCATTCCGAGCGCATTCCGATGGTCAGAGTCCCACCCAGGGGCTGCGATTTCCCTGCACCGCCCTGACAGATGGGCAAGGCTTGCCCCAAAAACAGGGCGACGCAGACAAGCCTAGTCCTCTTTCAGATGCTGTCCTTCCACTCATGCTTCCGTTTCCGCCTGTTCGGAGCGCGTTCCGACGGTCAGAGACTGGCACAGAGGACGCGAGTTCCCGTCCCCACCCTGACAGAGGGGCAAAAGTAGCCCCGAAAAGTGGGCCACGTGGGCACACCTACTCTTCTTTCAGATGCTGTCCCTCGCGCAGGCCTCCAATTCCGCCCGTTCCGACGGTCGGAGGCCCATCCGGAGGCCGCGATTTCCCTGCCCCACTAAGACAGAGGGGCAAAAGTTGACCCGAAAAGAGGGTCACGCGGGCACACCTAGTCCCCTTTGAGACGCTGTCCCTCTGCGCAGGAATCCGTTTCCACCCGTTCCGAGTGCGTTCCGACGGTTGGATGCCCGCCCAGAGGCCGCGATTTCCCAGCTCCACCCTCACAGAGGGGCAAAACTTGCCCCGAAATGAGGGTCACGCGGACAAACCTAGTCCCCTTTGAGACGCTGTCCCTCGTGCAGACCTCCATTTCCGCCCGTTCCGAGCACGTTCCGATGGTGGGAGTCCACCCGGAGGCCCCGATTTCCAGACCCCACCATGACAGAGGGCCAAAAGTTGCCCCGAAAAGAGGTTGACGCGGACACACGTATTCCTCTTTGAGACCCTGTCCCTCGCCCAGGCCTCCGCTTCCGCCC
The DNA here is from genome assembly GCF_004798865.1 of Varanus komodoensis. NCBI lineage: Eukaryota > Metazoa > Chordata > Lepidosauria > Squamata > Varanidae > Varanus > Varanus komodoensis. Next base: position 3,278 of record NW_025335577.1, on the reverse strand, counting down.
GTTCTGAGCGCATTCCGACGGTCGGAGGCCTGCCCGGAGGCCGCGATTTCCCGGCCCCACCCTGACAGTGGGGCCAAAGTTGCCCCAAAAAGAGGGTGATGCGGACACACCTAGTCCACTTTGAGACGCTGTCCCTCGCCCAGGCCTCCGCTTCCGCCCGTTCTGAGCGCATTCCGACGGTCGGAGGCCCGCCCGGAGGCCGAGATTTCCCGGCCCCACGCTGACAGTGGGGCTAAAGTTGTCCTGAAAACAGGGGGATGCGCACGCACCTAGTCCTCTTGGAGACGCTGTCCGTCTGCACATGTCTCCCTTTCCACCCATTCCGACCGCGTTCCGATGGTCGGAGGACCGCCCGGAGGCCATGATTTTCCGGTTCCACCCTGACAGATGGCCAGAAGTTGCCCCGAAAAGAGGGTGACTTGGACACAACTAGTCCCTTTTGAGACGCTGTCCTTCCACGCAGGCCTCCATTTCCACCCATTCCGAGCGCGTTCGAATGGTCGGAGGCCCGCCCGGTGGCCATGATTTCCCGGCTCCAGCTTGACAGAGGGGAAAAAGTTGCCCCGAAAAGGAGCCATGCACGCGCACTTACTCCTCATGGAGAAGCTGTCCCTCCACGCAGTCCTCCGTTCCTGCCTGTTCTCAGTGCTTTGCGACGGTCGGAGGCCCTCCTGGGGGCCGCGATTTCCCGGCCCCACTCTGACAGAGGGGCTTAAGTTGCTCCGAAAAGAGGGCCACGCGCACACATATTCCTCTTTGAGACGCTGTCCCTCCATGCAGGCTTCCATTTCTAGCCATACCCAGTGCGGTCCGACGGTCAGAGGCCTGTCCGAAGGCCAGGATTTCCCGGCCCGACCCTGACATAGAGGCAAAAGATGCCAGGAAAACAGGGCGAAGTGCGCGGACCTAGTCCTCTTTGAGAAGCTTTCCTTCACGCAGCCCTCTGTTTCCACGCGTTACGAGCGTGTTACGACGGTCGGAGGCCGGTCCGGACGCCGCAATTTCCCGGCCACACCCTGACAGAGGCCCAAAAGTTGCCCCGAAAAGAGGGCTGCGCAGACACACCTCGTCCTCTTTGAGACGCTGTCCTTCCACGCAGGCCTCCGTTTATGCTCGTTCCGAACACGTTCCCATGGTCTGAGGCCCGCCCGAAGGCCGGGATTTCCCAGCTCCACCCTGACAGAGGGGCAAAAGTTGCCCCGAAAAGAGGGCCACACGGACACACCTGGTTCGCTTGGAGACGCAGTCCCTCGCACAGGCCTCCGTTTCCGCCCATTCCGAGCTCGTTCCGAGAGTCGGAGTCCCGCCCGCAGGCCGCGACTTCCTGGCTCGACCCTGACAGAGGGGCAAAAGTGGCCCGGAAAACAAGGAGATGCACGCACCTAGTCACCTTTGAGATGCTGTCCCTCCGTGCAGGAATCTGTGCCCGCAGTTCCGAGTGCGTTCCGACAGTCGGAGACCCGCCCGGAGGCCACGATTTCCTGGCTCCACCCTGACAGAGGGCCAGAAGTTACCCCGAAAAGAGGGTGACTCGGACACACCTAATCCGCTTTGAGACGCTTTCTCTCCGCACAGAAATCCATTTCTGCCCATTCCGTGCACGTTCCGACGGACGGAGGCCAGCCCGGAGGCCGCGATTTCCCGGCCCCACACTGAGAGAGGGCCAAAAGTTGCGCCGAAAAGCGGGAGACGCGGACATACCTAGTACTCTTTGAGACGCTCTCCCTCTGCGCAGGCCTCCCTTTCTGTCCGTTCCAAGCGCTTCCAGACGGTCGGAGTCCCACCCAGAGGCGGCGATTTCCCAGCTCCACCCTGACAGTGCTGCAAAAGTTGCCCTGAAAACAGGGCGACATGTGCGCACCTAGTCCTCTTTGAGACACTGCCCCTTGCGCAGGCCTCCGCTTCCGCCCGTTCTGAGCACGTTCCGATGGTCGGAGGCCCGCCCGGAGGCGGGGATTTCCCAGCACCCACCCTGACAGAGGGGCAAAAGTTTCGCCGAAAAGAGGTGGTCGCATGCACACTTAGTCCTCTTTGAGACGCTCTCCCTCCATGCAGGCCTCCATTTCCGCCTATTCCCAGCACGTTCCGACGGTCGGAGGCCCGCCCAAAGGCTGCGAATTCCCGGCTCCTCCCTGACAGAGGGCCAAAAGTTGCGCGGAAAACAGGGCAACGCGTGCACCTAGTCCTCCTTGAGGCGCTGTCCCTCCGAGCAGTCCTCTGTTTCCGCCTGTTCCGTTCGCATTTCGACGGTCGGTGGCCAGCCCGGAGGCTGAGATTTCCCGGCCTCACGCTGACAGAGCGCCAAAAGTTGCCCCGAAAAGAGGGTGACACGGACACACCTAGTCTTCTTTGAGACGGTGTCAATCCGCACAGGCCTCCGCTTCCGCACGTTCCGAGTGCGTTCCGAAGATCGGAGGCCCGCCCGGAGGCCGGGATTTCCCAGCACCCACCCTGACAGAGGAGCAAAAGTTTCGCCGAAAAGAGGTGGTCGCATGCACACTTAGTCCTCTTTGAGACGCTCTCCCTCCATGCAGGCCTCCATTTCCGCCTATTCCCAGCGCGTTCCGAGGGTCGGAGGCCCGCCCAAAGGCTGCGAATTCCCGGCTCCTCCCTGACAGAGGGCCAAAAGTTGCGCGGAAAACAGGGCAACGCGTGCACCTAGTCCTCCTTGAGGCGCTGTCCCTCCGAGCAGTCCTCTGTTTCCGCCTGTTCCGTTCGCATTTTGACGGTCGGTGGCCAGCCCGGAGGCCGAGATTTCCCGGCCCCACTCTGACAGAGTGAGAAAAGTTACCCCGAAAAGAGGGTGACTTGGACAAACCTAGTCCCCTTGGAGACGTTTTCCCTTGCGCAGACCTCCATTTCCGGCCGTTCCGAGCACGTTCCGATGGTTGGAGTCCGCCCGGAGTCCGCGATTTCCCGACACCGCCCTGACAGAGGGCCAAAAGATGCCCCGAAAAGAGGGTGACGCGGACACACCTAGTCCTCTTACAAATGCTGTCCCTCAGCACAGGCCTCCGTTTCCGCCCGTTCCGAGGACGTTCCGACGGTCGGAGGCCCGCCCGGAGACCGCAATTTCCTGGCCCCACCCTGACAGTGGGGCCAAAGTTGCCCAGAAAAAAGGTGGATGTGCGCGCACCTAGTCCTCTTGGAGACCCTGTCCCTCCACGCAGGAATCCGTTTCCACCTGTTCCGAGTGCGTTCCGATGGTCGGATGCCCGTCAAGAGGCCACAATTTCCCGGCTCCAACCTGACAGAGGGGCAAAAGTTGCCCCGAAATG
>NW_025335576.1:16701-18791 GCF_004798865.1 Varanus komodoensis | reverse complement strand
GCCCTCCAGTTCACAGAGCCGGACCCCCAGGGATGGGTAGGGGTGGACGGGGGAGGGGGTTCTTTCTTCATTTGGATAAATCAAAACAGGAGGCACTATGCAGCTGTGGCATGCATAGACGGGGGGGGCACAGTGTGTGTGAGGGCACCTGGTCAAGCCGAGAGAATGCCTTGTTGTGGGAAATGCTCCCGCTGCCAATCCGTGCCAGCATGAGGGACCGAGTCCAGGAGAGGGACTTCCCTGGGCGCACGAGGGGAGTCTCTGCAAGGTTCCCTCAAGCCAAATTGGGTGAAATCGCACTCAAGCGCCAGCCAGATGACTGGATGCTGCAGGACGTCCCCCGCAAACATTTTTTCCACCACCAGAGGAGACCGAGGAGCGCCAGCAGCCCTTCTCGGGCACAGTAACTTGCACAGCGCCCCTGCAATGCAGCTGAAGCAAGTGAATGTGGGCACTGCCTCCGGTGGTGTATTTTGGGCACGGCGTGGGTGGCTGCCCTGTGACCCACAATCTGACCCAGGGACCATCTTCCCTGCGCTGAAGAGTTGGATTGGGCCCCGTATGCAGTGGTGAGGTGGTGGAGGGCCCTTCGGATCCTCAGCCTGACACCAGACCCCTCTGGCCAGCAGTTGCCAGTTGATCTCCTGAGGAGGGTGCCAGAATGGCACCTTCCTGGTTACCCGGTCTGGGTCCCAAAGCGAGGCCCTCTGCAGAGCGGAAGAGCCCTTCTGTGCCATTTCCAAAGGGATAATGTTGGGAAAATTCAGCTAAATCCTGGCAGAAAGAGGTTCCTTATGCAACTTTGTGCTATATAATATTTTGGGGAACAGATCCTCGCCACCCCAATCGTTTCACAGACGGGAAAAGGTAATAGATTGGGCCTTAGAACCCCATTGCTCACGGGTTTATTTCAGACAACCAGTGGCATGTGGTTTCAGGGCCTTGGGTTCCCCCATGCTCACCGCCACAGGAGGTGGAGTGGACGTCCAGGGGCAATGCATAGAGTTGTGTCGCGCACGCGCTCATTATGTGAGTTATACTGCTTGTCCTGATCCTAGGTAGCCTTGACCTGACCTGATCCTAGTTAGCCTTGAAAGACCCCTTTGATCAGGAAATGCTCCTCTTGTGTAGGAGGCGGATGGGCAGGTTTCCTGAGCATTTGGGTATTTATTGATCTGGGCAGACCGGGGGAAAGTAGATTAGGAACAAAAGCTAGCTAACATCTTGCATGCATGGACATCTGTGTGCAAGATCTTGAAAATGGTGCGGGGGGCAGATGAGCAGATGGATAGTGGCTGGAAAAAGAGGGAAAGAGCAAAACAAACAAGCAAAGAAACTGTCGAGAATTCTCAGGGTGGGAATCCTGAAGGGTTTCCCAGGAAGAAATAAAGGAAAGGAAGGGGGAAAAGGTCAGGGGGGGGGGGGGGGAGAGAGATTCAGAGGGAAGGCTTTCCTTTATATTTTTGGGAAATTTTTTGGTCAGCTCCTGGAAATTTGAATGGTTGTGCATAGCAATTACCCTGAGCGCAGTACAGGCTGGAGTTCAAGGAAGGAAATTGTAAAATCAGTGGTGGAGACAGATTGCAGTCGGCCATTAGATGGCCCAGAGGCAGCAGGGGGAGGGGTTGCCAGGCATGTGAACAGAGTAGCTCTGGGCAGAGAACTTGCCCTTTCCTTCCCAATACAAGGGCTGCTGCTGGAAACCCACCTGGTCAGGCAGGTAGTAAATGTATTTTTCTCTCCCTTGGCTGGTTCATTTTCTCCCCCTGTTGAACATGCAACTGAAGGAGCCTGATTAGCTTAACTAATGTTATTTGCTTTTAGCTTAACTAACGCTATTTGCTTTTGTAAACAGCCGCTTGCATAGGAGCTTGGTTAGCCTAACAAACGCCATTTCCTTTTGTAAAACTGCTTGCTTTGGAGAGGAAAAAGGGAAGGCAAAGGAATGGTGATAGACAAAGAGGTAGTGTGAAGAAGAAGACCCCCCCCCCACGTAAGGACTGGCACGCAGTGACCACGCTCCCCCCGTGAGGGGATTGGACATAGATAAGCACCTGCGCGAGGCCAGGCATGCAGCGGACATGCAGACC
>NW_025335576.1:15295-16462 GCF_004798865.1 Varanus komodoensis | reverse complement strand
AACACGGAGTGAAGCCTCTTCCAAAATTACCCTTTGACATCAACATTAAACACAAGAAATTATGGATCTGGGCAGAAAAGGAAGCTTAATGAAACAAGGACAAAACAACAAGTGAAAATGCACAAATCCAAGCAGAACATGGAGGGATGTGGAACCAGGTGGAACAAATAGCACGATTCATCTGGGACGGCAGGGAGCCTCGCATGACACCTGCGGTCTCAGACTGGGAGGGGTTTCACAGGAATTTAAGCCTCGTGCTCCTGGGTCAGTCCTCCTGCAGAGAAACTGGAGGGCACTGAGGATGCTTCGAGGAGGTCCCCACTCCCTCCCGCAGCCCCACATGCGCCAGTGCTTCGCGCAGGGTGCCAGGGACTATTTCCCTCCCGCACCGCTTCCTGGGGACCCGAGGCAGGCAGCTCCTTGCACGCCACATGTGTGGCACTGGGGGGACTTTTCCGTCCCTCCGCTCTGCTGTGCGATCTCCTCTTTCTTTGGGGGCGCACAGGATGCATGTTCTGAAAAGCAAAGCAAATGAAACCTGCCCTTTGCAAGGACTTGGGAAACCCAGGTGGAGGGTGGGGGGAGTGTGACAAGCGCCCTCAGCAGCAGAAGCTGTCCCAGGTGTGGGTGCCTGGGAGGCGCAAGCGCCCCATGACAAAAGCAAAGCCCAGGTGGGATTCATCCCATCCTCCCCCTTGCCACAGGCTCTCCAGGGTTTGTACGCAGAATTACGGGGGCCATGGAGCCCCTCCAGTTGCCTCTGACCCAGGCCAGGCAGTAGCTCCCAGGTGAGCAGCAGCCCCCACGTCAGTTCCTGCATCTGTTGTTCAGCCTTGGCACAGCCTATTGCTTCTGGATAGAGATGGAAATTTTCCCCCAGTCTGTGCAGTGGGACTCGAGGGCTCCTCCAGGCATTCTTCCCGCTCTGAGAAGGTGTAGATAACAGCATGGGGGTTGGTCCTCCTGACACCACTTGTGAGGTTTTTGGAAGATACAGTAGCTCTGAGTGGAGGAGAAGAACCGTGTTCTCCAGTAGCACCAGCAGATGTAGACCTGTGCTTATCCAAGTGCTTCTCAAAGGTTCTGAACTGAAAGAGGAAGCCACATTCCTGGCTGTCATCCCCACCATTCCCTGGATTTCTTGCAATGCTACAACTTTGGTGTTCT
>NW_025335576.1:8327-13114 GCF_004798865.1 Varanus komodoensis | reverse complement strand
CAGCCTCGGCATAAGTCTCCTCCCACAATGAAACACTGTGAGAAACGGATCAGTCCCTGCCCTGGGACACAGAGTCACATGCGTGGGATTGGCCTGTAAGGGGCAATAGCAGGACATTGACCCTGTCTTTGCTGCTTCTTCGTCATCCAGCATAAGCTGGGTCTTTTCATCTGGAAATTATCTTGACCCTAACAGGAATCTGTAGGTCACTTGTGTGGTCTGATTTTTGAAAATCATTGCTTCAGATATCCATCCCACCCTCTCTCCCTCTCTTCCTCCGTGGACCTGATGCATCCTTCTGCTAAATGTATCACAAAAGATATCAAGATGGTAGGATGGCAGCTCAAATCCCAAAAACCTCAAAACCTTTTCATTTCAGCCATTTAATGTTCATGGTCACCAGATAATATCTGAAAGCCTGGAGACTTTCTCTCAAGAGATCATTTGGGGCAGGAAGGACACCTCCGTTAAAGAGGATAACCATTTGCCAGGTTTCAGCCCAGGCATTTTGCAATTAAGCCTTGCCAAAATGTAAACCAGAACTGCACCAGATTCCATTACAAATGTATCCAATTGTGGTTTAATCAATCATGGCATTTCATAATGCTTAATGATGGAAATTAAAGAGTTTATGTTACACTGTATGCATCGAATGTGTGGACTTCACATTTTGGATGGCTGTCTCTCTTAGGTCCCCCGGGGTTTTGGGCATTCTCAATATTCACCTGGGACTGTCTGCTTTATGCAATTCAAAACATTACTTTGAGTACATGTATAGTCTAACACAGACATTGCAGTCTGCCTTTAGAATTATTATTACTGTGGAAGGTAATTGCAGGACGTTTGGGAAAGTGGGGGCAATATGCACTGGAAGGAGTGCTGGCCCTTCCCTGTCGGAATCTTGAATCCCTCTCAGCGCCATACAAATTTGTTGCAGCCACTCTTGAATCCAAGGTCCTTTCTTGTTTCCCCTTTGCAACCAAATTCTGGCCGAAAAGATTCAGTTAGCCATGAACACCTACTCTTTCTTTCTGACTACATCTCACATAAATCCTGGTTAAAAGTCCCTGGGTTAGAAATGACTTAATGGAGCAATATTGCTCATTTTGCGTTAGTGCTCGAGCCTGGAAAGCTTCGTCCCAGATTATCCATGTATGAGATTTCTCCCTGGCCATTGACATTCCGTTCCCTGAGTTTCTTTTCTGCCAACATTGTGTGCTCACTTTGACTGGCAAGAAGCTGCTCTTACCTGCACATTCCTCTCAACCCTCATTTCTCTCCCTCTCTCATGTGCCACCAGTGAACCAGGACAAAACCAGCCACTCACCTGTGCTCTCCGAAGCCTGTCCAATTCACGGGCCACACGCCTGCAGATAGCTCCCAGCCTGGCACGCAGCACTTTGAGCACCAGGAGGGTGGCCATGGTGGCGGAGGCGGTGCAGGCAACCCCGTAGAGTAAAGGCCAGTCCACTTCATAGCTGGCTGGCCCATCGTCCATGGTGGAGAAGAGCTCCAAGGGACTGAAGAGCTCCACTCGGTCATCAACGAAGTGGCCCAACTCGTCCAACTCCTCAGAATGTAGGAGCAAGTAACCTGGGGCAAAAAATACAGAAGAGGTTGGCAGGGAAACTTACTGCTTGAACACTCACTTGTGTGGAGCTTTTGTCCTGTGTGTGGGGGCTCCTCAACCCAACAGCACCATTGGAACACCTGCCTATTCCCTCTTTGGGCAAGAGTGCATGCGAGGCCTCTTCATCAAGCGCCCCTGCACTCCACGTGTGCGTGTAAGCCCCTCCCAGAACATGCATGTAGGGGCACAATCCTCAGTCAACCCCCTCCTCTAAAGCACTCTCCCCGCAGTGCTCATGGCCTAGCCTGTCCATGTCCAGCAGGAAGCATCCCCACTGACTCCTCGAGGCTAATTTTGGCCAGGGGAATGGGAGGAAAGGGGGCAGGGAAAGCAGCTTAGAAGGGAGGGAAGGGGTGATAAAGGTATGTGATCTGGATCCCCATGGCCTGCAAATGCAGAGGCTTGATAGTTCTCAACTGGCAGAGCTCCCATATTCTGGGGCTTCTGGCAAAGGACCAAAATGGCAGTTATCACATACAACCTAAGGGACATCTTGGCATGTGTAGAAGTATTCCTGCTGCAGCAAAAGAGGCACAAAACAGGATGCTTGGTACACTCCAGATTAACTATGTACTAGAGATGCAAAGGAATGAGAGAGAACAGATGTACTGGTTCTACAGCATTGCAATGTACTTAAATCATCCAATTAAACATACAGTTTAGAAAGAAGGGACTGAAAGATATCCATTCCCCAATCCCTGCAACTGCTCAGTGTTTCTAGATTTTGGACAGTCCACCGTCCAGGACCTTCTCTGGCATCAGCCCAGCTACCACTCCCCTGCATGAGAGTAGCAAAAGCTTTCCAGTGAAGCTTTTCAGAAAAGTCTAGAATGTGTCACCTACCGGATGCAAGCAGAAGCATTGTCATCGCCTTCAGAAGGCCTGGAAAGATCATCTGCACAGGGAAACACACAGAGTCACATTGAGACAGTAACCAAGGCTTGTCCCCCACACACGTTCACATAAAAGGGAACCTGCTAGATCAGAGCATTCTATTCCAGAGCTCCTCATCAGGTAGGGAGCCTGGGTAGGGATGGGGCTTCTTGACTGTGGCGCCTAAATTGAGGGTGCCCTCTCTTTGCTGCTTCCTCGTCATCCAGCACGAGCTGGATCTTTCCACCTGGAAATACTCTGGAGTCTAAGAGATATCTATAGCTCAGTTATGTGCTCTGCTTTTCTAAAACCATTGCTTTGGATCCCTCCCTGCCTCCCTCTGAAGCATCCTTCTTCTAGATGGATCACACTAGATGTCCAGACTGTAAGCTGGCAGCTCACTTCCTGAAGACCTCAAAATCTTTTCAGTGATACAGCTAAAAGTCAATTTTCACTTAAAAGCACAGAGGCTCTCTGTCGAGAGAGCATTTGTGGCAGGAAGGGCACCTATGTCAAAGAGAAGCTCAGGCATTTCACAATTAAACCTTGCCTAAATGCAGACTTCAACTGTACCAGATTCAATTAGAAATTTTTTTAATTCTGGTTAATTTAATCATTGCATTTAATTATAGTTAACTTTGGTTAATTCTGGCAAGTAGGGCATGTATTTTACCATGAATGCCTCAAATGTGGGGACTTCCCTTTTGGATTGCTGCCCCTCCTATGTCCTGTGGGCTTTGGGCATTCTCAATATTCACCTGGGAGTGCCAGCTTTTACCAAATGCCAAACATTAATTTGAATACATGTATAGTCTAACAGACATTGCAGTCTGCATTTAGAATGCTTTTATTACTCTGGAGAAGGGAAGAGATGGCATCCTTTTTCTCAATCCATGAAAGCCACGGTCCAGAGACGGGTGATCAGGCTGAAGTCTCTTCGGCATTTGTGAGACTTCCACTAATGTAATCAATTAGCCATCCCCTCTGATGTCTGTGGTTGTTGAAGCACCCATTTTGACAGAATCTAGCATAAATCCTGCTGAAAAGATCCCTGGGTTTAAAAATGGCTCCTATGGATCAACATTGCTCATTTGGAATATATATTCCCCTCCACTAAAATCTGGAAAAAGAAAGGGAAAGGCAAGCTGGATTTGGTGGACAGCTTTGCCTCTGAATTACTGGCGGTTCATTGGACTGACATGAGAATGTCTTCCACTTGCGTTCAAAACCAGATCATCCGACTCAATCCTGGCTGCAAGCTGAGTGAGCCGCTTACCGTCCTGTCTGGGAACATTTCTCCGCCTCTCTGTGCACATCTCAGTCTGTCCGTGCCAGAAAGTGAAGGTGATGCCAGTCCCATCTCTCTCCTGACAGTTGTACTGGCAAGTCAGCAATGTAGACAAAGCATCCTAGGCTGGTCGAAGCAGCATTGTGACATAGGACAGTGGGCATGAAGCTGTAGAGGTCAGGGGCTTTTGTGCGGCACACTGCACACGGTTCCCCCATGCATGCTGCCAGGCTCAGCCTCGGCATAAGTCTCGTCCCACAATGCAACCTTGTGAGAAACGCAAGAGTCCCTGCCCTGGGACACAGAGTCACATGCGTGGGATTGGCCTGTAAGGGGCAATGGCAAGATATTGACCCCTTCCACCAACTTAGCGGAATCGCGGAGCTGCCTCTCCACCTACCCTGGTCTTCAGGAACCTGGTGCAGTTGGAGACATCTACCTACAGCTGCGCCCATGTAGGTTTTTTTCTTCTGGAACTGGAAATAACAGAAATTTCTTCATGAAATTTCTTCATTTCCTTAGGGCATTTACCTGCAAAAGCGTCTGAACTCTATGGTGTTGTCGCTTTCCTTGGTTTGGTTGCAGTTTGGCTTTCCAGAGGCTGGAAGACACAACACACTGTGAGGCAAATCATGTCCAGGGCAGAAGATAAGGCTAAGATACAGAAAGGTGGCCTGCCATATTTTCTCCGCTTCTGGCTTACTAGCTTGTGCGCAGGGTGAGGGCCATGATCTGCTGTGCCTGTCAGCTATCAGGCAGTTTTTCTCAGCTTTCTTCCCAAAAAGGGACCTGCCCTACATCTAATAATGCATGGGGACTGCAAAGAAAGGGGGCCGATACCAGAATGGCATTCAAGCGAGAGCAGCACACTAGCGCATGAACTGAAAGACCAAGCGTGCTGAGAGGTACATGTTCAGGCAGAAAATGGACTTCCGACACCCAGCATCCCCAAGGCAGCCCTCCTGCCTCCATTGGTTGCTTCTGCTATTTGGACCA
>NW_025335576.1:5531-6698 GCF_004798865.1 Varanus komodoensis | reverse complement strand
AACACGGAGTGAAGCCTCTTCCAAAATTACCCTTTGACATCAACATTAAACACAAGAAATTATGGATCTGGGCAGAAAAGGAAGCTTAATGAAACAAGGACAAAACAACAAGTGAAAATGCACAAATCCAAGCAGAACATGGAGGGATGTGGAACCAGGTGGAACAAATAGCACGATTCATCTGGGACGGCAGGGAGCCTCGCATGACACCTGCGGTCTCAGACTGGGAGGGGTTTCACAGGAATTTAAGCCTCGTGCTCCTGGGTCAGTCCTCCTGCAGAGAAACTGGAGGGCACTGAGGATGCTTCGAGGAGGTCCCCACTCCCTCCCGCAGCCCCACATGCGCCAGTGCTTCGCGCAGGGTGCCAGGGACTATTTCCCTCCCGCACCGCTTCCTGGGGACCCGAGGCAGGCAGCTCCTTGCACGCCACATGTGTGGCACTGGGGGGACTTTTCCGTCCCTCCGCTCTGCTGTGCGATCTCCTCTTTCTTTGGGGGCGCACAGGATGCATGTTCTGAAAAGCAAAGCAAATGAAACCTGCCCTTTGCAAGGACTTGGGAAACCCAGGTGGAGGGTGGGGGGAGTGTGACAAGCGCCCTCAGCAGCAGAAGCTGTCCCAGGTGTGGGTGCCTGGGAGGCGCAAGCGCCCCATGACAAAAGCAAAGCCCAGGTGGGATTCATCCCATCCTCCCCCTTGCCACAGGCTCTCCAGGGTTTGTACGCAGAATTACGGGGGCCATGGAGCCCCTCCAGTTGCCTCTGACCCAGGCCAGGCAGTAGCTCCCAGGTGAGCAGCAGCCCCCACGTCAGTTCCTGCATCTGTTGTTCAGCCTTGGCACAGCCTATTGCTTCTGGATAGAGATGGAAATTTTCCCCCAGTCTGTGCAGTGGGACTCGAGGGCTCCTCCAGGCATTCTTCCCGCTCTGAGAAGGTGTAGATAACAGCATGGGGGTTGGTCCTCCTGACACCACTTGTGAGGTTTTTGGAAGATACAGTAGCTCTGAGTGGAGGAGAAGAACCGTGTTCTCCAGTAGCACCAGCAGATGTAGACCTGTGCTTATCCAAGTGCTTCTCAAAGGTTCTGAACTGAAAGAGGAAGCCACATTCCTGGCTGTCATCCCCACCATTCCCTGGATTTCTTGCAATGCTACAACTTTGGTGTTCT
>NW_025335576.1:2407-4515 GCF_004798865.1 Varanus komodoensis | reverse complement strand
CAGGCTGCAGCTACAGCCACTGAATGTCCCAGTCACAGCTTATTGGCCTGACCTCTTAACCAGGACACTCTGGGCTGCTCATGGATGAAAGTAACCTACTCTTTATTCTCAACACTCTGTTTGCCACCGAATGCCACCATTCCATACAAACAGTTTCACTGCTTGATTGACCTGCATCTCCAACAAAGATATGCCAGTTTCTTTCCCAAAAAATGCTCTCTCTCCTTTGGGGATTATAGAAGTCACAAAAACGCAGTCCCATTCCAGGGCAGCCTGGGTGGCTGAACTCATGTCTCTGAGCTGCCCCAATAGGGACAGATCTGCCCCGGGTTGTCCTTACGTGTGGTTGCCTTCTCACCAGGGGCACTCTGTTGGCTGATGTTCTTTTTGGCCGACATCGCGTGCAAGCTTTGATTGGCGAGAAGCTGGCCTTAACAGCACACACTCTGCTCACCACGCATTTCTCGCCCTCTCACACATGCCACCGGTTAACCAGGATAAACCCACCCGCTCACCTGTGTCCTCCAAAGCCTTTCCTGTTCAGGGCCCACATGCCAGCGGACATCACCCATCCTGGCCTTCAGCCACCTGAGCATCAGGAAGGTGGCCGTGATGGTGAAGGCGGAGTAGATGGCCTCATAGAGGAAGGGCAGCTCCTCATCATAGTTGGCAGGCCAATCGTCCACGGAGGGGAAGAGCTCAAGTGGACTGAAGAGCTCCATGGGCTCATCAGGGAGGTGGCTCAGCACATCAGGGTCCACTGTTTGGCAGATGATGTAAAATGCTGGCCAAGAAAACAGAAGAGTTGAGAGGGAAATCACCTGTTGAACACTGACTTGTGTCAGACTTTTGTCCATTGGAACATCTGCCTGTTCCCCCTTTGGGCAAGGCTGCACGCAAGGCCTTTTCATCAACCGCCCCTGTACTCCTGGCCTCAGCCCAGCTAATGGCCCAGAGACCATTTCCCTGCACAAGAGAAACACAAGCTCTTCAGGGAAGCTTTTCAGGAAACCCTAGAATTTGTCACCTACCAGATGCAAGCCCAAGTATCTCCACTGTCTCCAGCCAGCAGAATCTGCGGAATCCTTCAAAGATCACCTGCACAGGGAAACACACACAAAGGCACATTGTGACAGCAAGCAAGGCTTGTCCCCCACACACCTTCACATATAATGGAGCCCACTAGATCAGAGCAAGCTATTCCAGCGCTCCTCAACAGGTAGCCTCGGTTCAGAGGTGGTTTCCTGACTGTGGCACCTAACTTGAGGGATGCCCCCTGTGAAGAGGCCCTCTCCTTGCTGCTTCCTCGACATCCAGCATAAGCTAGGTCTTTTCATCTGGAAATTATCTGGACACCAACAGGCATCAGTAGTTCACTTGTGTGCTCCGATTTTTGAAAATCATTGCTTTAGCTATCCATCCATCCATCCATCCATCCATCCATCCATCTGTCCCTCCCTGCACCTTCTGCTAAATGTATGACAGAAGATATCAAGATGGTAAGTTGGCAGCTCACGTCCTGAAATCCTCAAAACTTTTCATTACTGCCACTACGAATTCATTGCTGCAAGATAATACCTGAAAGCCTGGAGACTCTCTCTCAAGAGATCATTTGTGGCAGGAAGGGCACCTCCGTCAAAGAGGATAACCTTTTACCAGGCTTCAGCCCAGGCATTTCGCAATTAAGCCTTGCCAAAATGTAGACCAGAATTGCACCAGATTCTATTAAAATGTATCTAATTGTGGTTAAATCAATCATGGCATTTCATAATGCTTAATGATGGAAATTAAGGTGTTTATGTTCCACTGCTCGTCCTTCCTTACTTCCACTTTGCCTCCAAATTCTGGCTGAAAAGATTCAGTTAAGCACGAACATCTACTCTTTCTTTCTGTCTGCATCCTGCATAGATCCTGGTTGAAAGATCACTGGGGTTAGAAATGACTTATGGAGCAATATTGCTCATTTTCAGTTACTGCTTAAGCATGGGAGGATTCCTCCTGTACTACGCGTGTCTGAGATTGCTCCCTTCTTTTCTGCCAACATTGTGTGCTCACTTTGACTGGCAAGAAGCTGTCCATCACTGCACACTCCTCTCAACCTTCATTTC
>NW_025335576.1:0-2352 GCF_004798865.1 Varanus komodoensis | reverse complement strand
CTCTCCGAAGCCTGTCCCATTCACGGGCCACACGCCTGCAGATAGCTCCCAGCCTGGCACGCAGCACTTTGAGCACCAGGAGGGTGGCCATGGTGGCGGAGGCGGTGCAGGCGACCCCGTAGAGTAAAGGCCAGTCCACTTCATAGCTGGCTGGCCCATTGTCGATGGTGGAGAAGAGCTCCAAGGGACTGAAGAGCTCCACTGGGTCATCAGCAACGTGGCCCAACTCATCCAGCTCCACTGTGTGGAGGAGCAAGTAACCTGGGGCAAAAATACAGAAGAGGTTGGCAGGGAAACTGACTGCCTGGGCACTAATTGTGTCAAGCTTGTGTCCTGTGTGGGGGGGCTCTTCAGCCCAACATCACCATGGGAACACCTGCCTGTTCCCTTGTTGGGCCAGGGTGCAGGTGAGGCCCTTCATCAAGCGCCCCTGCACTCCACGTGTGTGTGAAGCCCCTCCCAGAACATGCATGTAGGGGCACAATCCTCAGTCAACCCCCTCCTCTAAAGCACTCTCCCCACAACGCTCCTTGCCTAGCCCTGTCTCTGTCCAGCAGGAAGCATCCCCATTGACTCCACAAGCCTGATTTTGCCCGGGTGAATGGGAGCAAAGGGGGCAGGGAAAGCAGCTAAGAAGGGAGGGAAGGGGGGATAACGGTGAGTTATCTCGATTCCCCTGTCCTGTGAATTCGGGGGCTTGAGAGATCTCAGCTGGTAGAGCTCCCATATTCTGGGGCTTCTGGCAAAGGACCACAATAGCAGTTATCACACCCAGCCTAAGGGACGTCTGGGCATGTGTAGAAGTATTCCTGCTGCAGCAAAAGAGGCACAAAACAGGATGCTTCATACATTCCAGCTTAAGTTCCTACTAGGGATACAAAGGAAGTAGCAAGAACAGATGTACCATTTCTACAGCATTTCAGTGTATTTAAATTATCCAAGCAACATCTACAATCGACATTTTAAACGTACAGTTTAGAAAGAGGGGACTGAAATACATCCATTTCCCAACCCCTGCAACTGCTCAGTGCTTCTAGATTTTGGACAGTCCACCATCCAGGACCCTCTCTGGCCGGTCCAGCTACCACTCCCCTGCATGAGAGTAGCACAAGCTTTTCAGTGAAGCTTTTCAGAAAAGTCTAGAATGTGTCACCTACCGGATGCAAGCAGAAGCATGGTCATCGCCTTCAGAAGGCCTGGAAAGATCATCTGCACAGGGAAACACATACAGTCACATTGAGACAGTAACCAAGGCTTGTCTCCCACACACCTTCACATGTAAGGGAACCCGCTAGATCAGAGCATGCTATTCCAGCACTCCTCATCAGGTAGGGAGCCTGGGTAGGGATGGGGCTTCTTGACTGGTGCCTAAATTGAGGGTGCCCTCTCTTTGCTGCTTCCTCATCATCCAGCACGAGCTGGATCTTTCCACCTGGAAATACTCTGGAGCCTAGGAGATATTTATAGCTCAGATGTGTGCTCTGCTTTTCTGGAACTATTGCTTTGGGTCCCTCCATCCTTCCCTCCCTCTTCTAAATGGATCACACTAGATGTCCAGACTGTAAGCTGGCAACTCACGTCCTGAAGACCTCAATATCTTTTCAGTGATACAGCTAAGTGTCAATTTTCACAAGATGTTACTTAAAAGCACAGAGGCTCTCTGTCGAGAGAGCATTTGTGGCCGGAAGGGCACCTACGTCAAAGAGAAGCTCAGGCATTTCAAAATTAAACCTTGCCTAAATGCAGACTTCAACTGTACCGGATTCCATTAGAAATGTTTTTTCTTCTGGTTAATTTAATCATTGCATTTAACTATGGTTAACTATGCTTAATCCTGGCAAGTAGGGCGTATAATTTACAGTGCATGCCTCAAATGTGGGGACTTCCTTTTTGGATGGCTGTTCCTCTTATGTCCTGTGGACTTCGGACATTCTCAATACTCACCTGGGAGTGCCAGCTTTTACCAAATGCCAAACATTAATTTGAATACATGTATAGTCTAACAGAGAAATTGCAGTCTGCTTTTAGACTAATTTTATTACTCTGGAGAAGGGAAGAGATGGCATCCTTTTTCTCAAACCATGAGAGCCACGGTCCAGAGAAGGCTGATCAGCCTGAAATCTCATTGGTATTAGTGAGACTTCCACTGATGTAATCAAGTAGCCATCCCTCTGATGTCTACAGTTCTTGAAGCACTTGAAGCACCCATTTTGACAACATCTACCAGAAATCCCGTTGAAAAGATCCCTGGGTTTAGAAATGGCTCCTGTGGAGCAATATCACTCATTTTGGTGACTTTCCCAATCCCCACAGCTTGGAATATGCATTCCCCTCTAGTAAAATCTGGAAAAA
>NW_025335575.1:19177-134949 GCF_004798865.1 Varanus komodoensis | reverse complement strand
AGTTCGGCTACGACGGGAGGGACTTCCTCAGCCTGGACAAGGAGCATCTCAGGTGGACGGCAGCCGATGCCAAAGCCCAGATCAGCAAGCGGAAGTGGGAGGCCGAACCCGCCATCGCTCAGGGATTCAAGGCCTACCTGGAGGGGGAGTGCCTGGAGTGGCTGTGGAGAGTCCTGGGCTACGGGAATGAAAGTCTGCTGCGGACAGGTGAGTGGGGGAGACGGAGGTGTCTTGGGGACAGTTTTTCTCCCCTCCCCTCGTTCATCACTGGACAGAAGAGCAGTGGTGGCAGGAGCGTTCCACTTCAGCCTGCACTGTGGGGAGCACCGCTTCGAATGCCTCCCCCAGATTCTTTGCTCTCACAAAGCTGCCCAGAAGTCAAAAAGTACCAGAGCATGAAAGGTGGGAGGGCTGGAAGTTGCCCCCCTTGGAGCCTCCGTGTCAGCTCATGGGGCTCCCCCCAACGCACATGTGCAGAGTCCACTCCTTCCCTCTGGGGACCTTACGCCCCCACCCCTGGCCTGCCACCCGGTCTTAGCTGGGTGGGGCCACTGCAGGAGGGGGCTGGGTGCATGTGGGGATCCCCTCCCTGAACCCATCAAACCAAATCCTCCCATTGGGACAGCTGGGCCCCACCTGCCTAATTTCTCTGCTCAAATAACCCCCTTCCCCCAAATTATGCTGTGTGCTTGGGGATCGGGCCCTTTCTTGCTCTCTGACTGCCTCCCAATGCATCTGCCCTTTGGCGCCACATGCCTCACGAGTGAGGAAGAGGAATCCCCGAGCTGGGAGGAGCAGAAAAGCATATCCAGTGAATCCCTCCTTTGAAGGGGGAGAGAAAGTTTCTGCAAGTATGTAATCCTAGCCAGTTTGTTAGGAGTGTATCTGAACATGTGCAGAGTTTCTTCACCTTTCAACTACCTGAGAACCCCTTTCTTTAGGAGTTTTATTTTCTGGGCATGCTGAAGGTGTGGGGTAGCCAATCTTGGGGCAGCGTTGGGAGGGACAGGATGGCCCCAGGAAACCCTGACCTGCTGCTCAGATACACCCCATCAGATTGCGGGAGAGGTTCTGCTGGCGGTGATAACACCCAGTTTGCCCATTTTGCAGAGCCCCCCGAAGTGAAGGTGACTCGCCACAAGTCATCCACGGAGGAGGTGGAAACCCTCGTCTGCCAGGCCCACGGTTTCTACCCCAAGGAGATCGAAGCCGCCTGGACCAGAGACGGGGAGAGACGGGAACAGGAGACCTTCCGTAGTCGTGTGGACTCCAATCCAGATGGGACTTACTACATCTCACTCTACACTGACGTAGAGCCCGAGGAGCGGGGCCTCTACCGGTGCCGTGTGGCCCATGCCGGCCTGTTGCAGCCTCTGGTCTTGGCCTGGGGGGGCCTGCGGGTGAGAGACAGCTGGGGAGGGGAGAAGGGAGAGATCCTTAGTCAGGGGGCTGGATTCTGGAAATCTGAGTTTTCCCTAGGAAAGATGGAGGGATCCAAAAAAGAACCTCATGTGTGCTTTGGGATGTCAGTTAATTTGGAGGGGGGGTGATTCCTGGCAGGAGAGCTGGAAGATTAGCCCTTGGAAGGCAGGGGGTCCATCTCTGGTTGAAGTCATGGCAGGGATGTGGGTGTTTCAGCCCCGGGATGCCCACAGTCAGAACTGTTGCCATGCAATGCCTTTAAAAATAAGTGTTATACAGGGCTGAATTGGTTGAAAAGCATCTTTTAAGGCTGGGGAGAATAATACATGGCCTGGGGGTGGGGGTGGCCTTGCATGGCCCCACTGGTGCTGCCGTCCCTGCACTGCTGAAATTTGGCAGTGTTGTGGCCAAAATGTGGGCAATTTGCCACCAAAAGTAGGCAGCAAACTACTCTGGAGACTCAAAATGGTCATTTTCCCTTTGTTCTCATGGAAAAAGGGACCCTTTGGAGTCTCTGTAGCTGGAAGTTCCCGAATTTCAGGGGCAAGATGCCTTGGTTACTGGGGGGGGGGGGTGCTGCGGCAGGGGGGGGGCACACAGGGTCTCTGCGTGAGGCTTGAAGGGCTGCTGCCAATTGGTGCTGACATGTGCCTGTCCCCTTTTAGGGAATCTAGAATCCCCTTTTTGGGAGTCAAGTGTAGGAGGTGTCACACTGGCTTTGATTTGCCTGCTGGAGGTTATGGTCATCACCATCATCACCGTCGTCGTCGTCGTCAGTAAGTAAACTGCGGATGCCTTTGCTGGGCTGCATGTTCACATGTGTCATTCGGGATGTTCATGTGTGTCACTCTGCTGGTGACCTCACTAAGAATGGTGGATCGTGGCCCCTCCATGCTAGAGGCTGCCCCAAATGTGCCTGCCCTGATGTAGCTTCAGGAGCAGGGAAGGATCTGAAGGAAGGCCGTGGGTCGCTGCCCCCTGCGCAGGAACGGCCTCCCGGTGTCCACCCATGTTGGAGAGGACAGGACAGCAGCGGCACCCCAAAGTCCACCAGCCACCACAGTGCACCTTGAATCAGGCTCCCTATTTTCTCACCCGGGGTCCTGCCTGATAGTGAACCTGTGAAGTCCGGAACAGAAGGCCCAAATCCCAGGGGCTGGAAGGCTCCGGAGTGTCTTTGGGTTTGGGCTCCCTTGTCCACTGCCAGGATTTTCACCAGGATCCTAAATATATTTAACCTTCCTGCATATTTTTACTACAATTTTATGGGGCTCTTTCCTTCATCCCTGTGAGCTCTGGATGTTGCCTGATTTTGTGGAATCTCTTCCACACTTCCAGGCAGCCCTTAGCATGACATTGCAAGTCCTCTGCATTTTTGTTTGGAAAAAAACCGATTTCCAGTACCCTGTATGTGGATCCTGTCTCAAATTGCTCCTGAGGGTGGTCAGGAGGAATCTTAAGTATATGACTGGGGCCTTCTATGTTCCAAAAGCCTTGGTTCATTGGAAAAGGCAGCCTTTCTCCAGGGTTCTCTTCCAGGTCTAATTTGCTAATTCTGTCTTTGTAGAAAAACGACAAGCCAGAGAGTTGCACGAATTACAGCCAGGTGAGTATCTTTTCCCTCCTTGAATCATGTAAACGACATTGAGTAGTACCTGATAGAGCCCATAGAGAGGTGAAGTGCAAGTGGCGAGCGCATGTGCTTCCAGGCATTCCGGCTGCTGCCACACTCGGCCTTCATCAGAACCTGTGTGCTCCCATCCATTGCTTATTCCTGACCTCCCGCACTTTCCCGGCGCCGCTGCCATTGGTATTACCTTCCCCTGCAGGACGTCCCTCTCGAGGGGGCAGCAGCGTGAGCCTGAGAGGCAGAGGCGCCCCCTGGACTCGCTTGCGTGTGCTTTTTGGCCGGAGTTTCGTTTCAGCAGGCAAACCTGTCACAGCTCTCCCCTCATTCACGATAAATTTGTTGTGGGGCACCAGAATCGCAACACCATTCCTTGAAATAGGATGCGGTCCTTGAAGCAGCGTTAAAATGTTTTAGCGGATGAAATTCTGGGGAAAAATATAATAAAATACTGCCTGAATGAGGGAATGCTAAAGCATGTCCAGTGTCGTGAGCTGGCTCCTTCCCTCTCTCCTTCTGGTTTTTAAACTCAAGACAATCTCTTGCAGCACAGATCTTTTCCTGAAACTTAGCAGATGCCCAGTCAGGGTTCACGTCAAATAGCCTTCTCTCTTACTGGTCTATGACTGAATTGAACCACTATTTGGCCTCGGTCAAAGTTGAGGGAGAAGCTTCTGCCCATGTGATGAGTTGGATCCAAATGGGAAACCTCCCCTTGGTCCCTCGGCAATTTTCTGCTGGGTTGTGGGAGAAAAGCGGGCACAGCTCAGCAGTGGAGTGGGGCCCTCTCTGGATTCTGCCTGGGCAGAGCTGGTGCCCGAAAGGGGGAGGCACTGTGGACCATGAGGGTTGGGCCAGGTTCCGGCCAGCTTCAGGCTGCCTGCTGGCTTCCACTGCTCCAGGGGGGTGTCTGGACCAGAACACTCCCTCTACGGATGGTTCCTTCAGGGAAACTGCAGTTTATCAGCTTTGTAAATAAAAAGTCAGTTGCTTGTGTGCATGAGGATGCAGCTGTTGGGCAGGCCCGGAGGGGAGAGGTGGGCAGCTTCCCAGGGAACCTAGAGCCTCAGTCAGCCAGTTGCCTGCAGGATCCCACAAGCAGGGCAGGAGGGTGGCAGCACACTGTCACCCATGTTCCCCAGCCACTGGTGTGCAGAAGAACATGGTTCCTGTCATTAGGACTAGCAGCCATGGAGACCTCCTCCTTCCGTCCCCTTGAAATCTGTTCAAATCATGTCACCTCTCATGGAGGGGAATTCCCTGGCTCAGCCAAGCTCTGTGTGACGGAGTCCTTCCCTCGGTCCGTCCTGCATCTCCCAGAAATCCGCTTTGCGGGGGGACCCCTCTGGTTCTCTTATCCTGGGAGGCAATTCCCCTGCCGAGGCCGTTCTGGGCTCCCATGCGCCCCTGGGAGATGGGACAAACAGAGGATCTCCCAGGCTGCTGTTTGCAGTGAATTCAGTTGCAGAGGTGTATGGCTGAAGCGTGTTTCCCGATCTGAAGCAATGTGGAGAGAAGCTGCATGTATGAATGGGGTGGGGGGCAGGGGAGGAAAGGGATTTGTGGGGTGGAAGGCCCCACTGCAAGAACCATGGCAGCAATTCTCCTCCTTTGCTCCTTTTGCAGCGCCCGGTGTGTCTTCAGTGGGCTCCGAAAACAGTAAGTGTGCGTATGATGTGTGTCCAACAGGGAATGTGCCCAGAGATTAAAGGGTTTCCTCTTGCCCATGGCCCCACCTGGGGGCTTTCCAGAACCTGCGGCCTCTGGGGTGAGTGTGGCTTTTTCCGCCCATTTGCTCAACCCATCTGTGGTTCATCTGGCATGACAGGGATCTTCTTCCTCTGTCACTCTGAAGGACGAGGGTTGCCCAAGCTGCACACGAGAGCCATATTTGGAATACAGGGTGGAATTTTTCCCTGCACAAGAGGCTGTCTTCTCACATGCATGCAGCTTGGTTCACCTGCTTGACCCCTCTGATGCAGGCATCTTCTGCAAGAGCTCCTCTCTCTTGCTAGCACATGATTTGTCTGATACAACAGGGTGGATGGCCTCATCCATGGGGCTGGCTAGATGGCCTTTGGTCCCCTCCAGGTCTGTGATTTTTCATTCCTCCCATGGAAAGGCCCATTGCAAAGACTTAACAGTCCCCCCACCCATGTTTTTGTTTCTGCAGCCCAGGTGGACTAGACGTAAGAGCCTTATCCTGCCTCTCACCCAGTAACTTGCAATGCCGTGGGGCCCTCACCTGGCCGGCTGCGGTCTGGGCTTGGGCCTCCCCATCCGCCTGCCTGCTGCCCGCGCATTCGCCTGACACCCGGCAGCGCCACAGAAGGCCCCCGGGACACAGCCGCCACCACTGCCACGGGCACCGAGGGACCAGGACTGCGCCTGGCTCCTCCCCTGTTGCTGCCGTGGCTGCCCGGCTGCCCTTGCTTCTCCGGGTGCGGATTTTCGCTCTACCCCTCATAAGCTCACCTCTCCGTTTAAGGTTGCGATAGTCACCCCAGAAGAGATGGGCGTGGGGTGCGGGGGTTGGGAGGGGCAGCGTGGCTGCCCAGCTCAGCTGGACAGGCTTTGGGGCTGTGGGCACATCTGGGAGTGGGGGAAGCTCTCATGGAGGACGCACTGGCGCCCATGATGGCTGTGGTGGGGGGTGGCTGGTCCGAGCAAGAGGGAGCTCCGGAGGCCAGGAGGAATAGCCCGCTGGAGGCGAGAGCCTTCATTCCAGATGGCACCCCAAGCCGTCCTCGGTTGGCCCTTCTGTGAGTCGATCATCAGAATGTCACACGTCGCACAGTTAACACTTTCCAGTGGGGCACAGAAGCAAAAATGGACAATGCTGAGCTCTCCCCCACTTGCGTACCAAGGAAGATGCTCCGAAGGCGTGGGGAGGACGGGGTGCCCACACGTGGAGGAGGAGGAGGGCCGGGTGGGCTGGTTTGAACTGCCCTTTGCTGGGCCTGCCGTGATCTGGCAAGAGCCAGCCGGCTCTCTCTGGACTGGTGCCTGCTCAGTGCCAGCTGCATTTCAAGGATGAATCAATTCATGCTGGTTTCTAGCAAAGAGGGCTTTCTCAGGCCTGGTTATGTGTCAATGAGTGCGTGACCTGAGCAATGAAAGACCTGCCTATTGACTTGTTTCAGACCTAGAGATGGGTTGCACCTGGAGAACGAGAAGTGCCAGCCACTCCAACCTATCTGGGAAGGGCCATCCCAGGTGTTGCTGGCCAGGCACAAGGCGGCGAACGTTGCAGGAGCCAAGTCTTGGACGTGCAGCACTCTTCCTCCAGAAGAGGGAGCGGAGGGAGGGCAGTGGGGGAAGGTGTGGATCTGTGAACCAGTGGAGATGCTTCCAAGGAAGCTGCTGGTGCTGTCAAGGGACTTGCAGTGAAGCAAAGGGAGCTCTGCCGGTGGCATTGCAGAATTGAGTGGCCCAAGGTATGATCTGGGCTTCAAGGGTGGCCTGTGGGGCGAATGCAATCTGATCGGGCAAGACCGCTGTGTGCCCTGAAAACTACATTGAAGCACAGACCATGCTGCCAAAAATTAGGTAGCCTGTAGCCCACCAAGCAACAACTGGAATCTTTGGAACTGGGTAACCTCCTGGCTGCCAAATCTTGGTTGACTCAAACCAAGTTTTTGTAACTCTGGTAGTTCTCCATGACCTGCTGCTGTATTCAGTGCCCACCAGGAATGCTAGAAGTCGTGAGCAGAGTTCTGCTTCCCAGCAGTAACAGCCTCATCAGTGTGTAAGTCTCTGAGCATACATGAAGTGAAATGTTGAACCCTCTCTGGCCCTCTCACCCAGAACTTTGCTTATGAATCCTTCCGTGCCTGTTCCTGTGGGAAGGAGTGCTGTGGAACCGGGAACGCCCGTGCGCCTCCCTCTGGGACCCCAATTGGGCCACCCAGCAACTGTGACGACGGACTGTGGGGACCACCTCCTCAGGAGGCTCCCCAGCCGATAGACCTCCTCAGGAGGCTCCCCAGCCGATAGACTCCCCATCTCTACATCTCTCCCTCGGGATGTTGCTGCTCTTCCTCATTCCTACAGGCGGGTTGACTGGGTCCCACGACGGCCTTTGAACTAACCTCTCCCACAGCGGGCACAGGCGGTACCCAGGGCCTTGGCCTGCAGCTGGAACTGGCTGTGTTTCAACAGTCGTCTCGTTATCAGAGCTGGAGCTGTCAGTCCAGCTGAAACCATCAGCCTCTCCTGTTTGCCAGAATGTGCATACACAACGCCAGCAAACTGTAAGAATATGTTTCCACCCAGTTCAACAGTGTGCGCAATGTATGTACACAAAAGTGTGGCGATGGTCAGTGAAATGGGGCTACTCAGGCTGAAAGGACCAAAGCCCCAAAAGGGGGAGCTGAAGGGCAGACCCAAATTTCCCCTGGATGGGTCCATGCATGGGTTTCGGCTGGCCAGGTTGTGGGTTGGAGGCACTGCCTTGGGGTGGCTCTGCTCCTCCCTGGCTGGCCAGTCCCAGGTGGTGTTTGCCACGGGGTCCCGCAGGGTCCCCTTTATCCCCTGCGCTGTTCAATATCTACATGGAGCTGCTGGGAGAGGTCGTCTGGAGGTCTGGGCTGAGGAGCTGTCAATATGCCGATGACACCCAGCTCTACCTCTCGTTCGCATCCAGCCCAGTGACTGCTCCAGACAGGTATCTGGAGGGTGTGATGGGCTGGGTGAGGGCCAGTAAACTGAGGCTCAGTCCAGGTGAGACGGACGTGCAGCTGGTGGGTGGGCCGACTGTTCGCGTGAGTGAGATCTGCCCTGCCAGGGAGGGGGCATTGCGCTCCCCCCAAGGGACAGCGTACGCAGCCTGGGGGTACCCCCCACCCCAGAGCTATGCCTGCAGTCCCAGGTGGCGTCTGGCAAGGAGTGCTTTCCTTCAGCCACGGCTGGTCCATCAGCGGCACCCCTACTGGGCAGGCAGGCCCCAGCAACAGTAGCACAGGCACTGGTAGCCTCCCATGTCCGTGGGGCTGCCCTTGAGGAGGGTCGGGGCATCGTAACTGGCTCAGAATAGCGCTGTCAGACGGCTGCCTGGGGCCGGTGGATGAGAACACATCGCGCCAGTCCTGTATCCGCTGCGCTGACCACCAATTGCGGTCCAAGCCCGATATAAGGTGCTGTTTATGACAGAGCCCTAAGCAATTTAGGGCCCGGCTATCTAAGGGAATGCCTCTTTCCATATGAGTCTGCACAGACCTTAAGATCATTTGCCAAGATCCTTCTCCAAGAGCCCTCCTTGCAAGAGGAGAGGAGAGGAGAGGAGAGGAGAGGAGAGGAGAGGAGAGGAGAGGAGAGGAGAGGAGGAGGACATTTTCTGCTATAGCACCCCAATTGTGGAACTTGCTCCCCAGAGCGAGTTCCACACTGATGCACTGATGCTTTATTCGTTCCAGCATCAGGCTGGAACCTTTCTATTTACCCAGTGTCTTGATTGTTACATTGTTTTTTAAAAACTTTTGAATCGAGTACTGGCATTAAGGAGATTTTAACTGTTGTACTGTTGATTAAATTGTTTTTACTTTTTTTGTGTAAATTGTCATGAGATGTTTAATGATTTGTAATGAATTTATAAAGAATTCTAAATAAACAACAGGAAGAAAGCAGTTCTCTGACCGTGAAAGACAAGACTATGGAGCCCCAAATTCTGGGAGAGCAACTGCCCCACCACCCAGCTGCCCAGGAGCACTTGCCAAAATAAACTCCCTCACATCAGATCCCCTCCATCAGGTGGCTTTTTGCCCACCTGCCCTTCACCTCCACCTGTCCTCACCCTTGGATCTCTCTGCCTAAGGTTTCTTTCCAAAACCAAATGCCTCGTCTCCCCTGGCCAGGCATCCCTTGTGTGCATACCAGTGTGGGGTTTTTTTAGGAAATTTACTTATTTATTAAAAGCATTTCTATCCCATCCTTCACCTGCATCTCAGGAAAGAGTAGCTGCACACACTCACATTTTATGTAAATTGGCGTTTGCAGATGTGGGCCCGGTTACACCGGTTGCCCTGGCCCCTGATGACCTCTGCACCCAGCACTGCCCTTGACTTCCTTGGCTAAGTGGCTCAAAGCGGATTGCAGAGGGAGGAAATGCTCCTCTCCCTACGAGGGGCAACAGCCTGCCAAAAGACACTCTCCTTGTGGGAGCAGCTCCGGGCTCCAATGTGAGTGTATCCACTCCAGGTTTTAGCCTGAACTTCAAGGAGCTATCTAAGAAGCTCAAAGAGTGCCAGCGACACCCCACTGACATTGGAGCCATCAGCCTCCACTCAGGAAGAAAAAGCATTGATTTAGGTTGATCAGGGTGGAGATGCAAACGAACTGAAGATATTTTATTTGAGGTGTTCTGGGTGATTAATTGGCTGGCTTTGCCTCCTGTGAAATTTAAATCAATAATTCTACATTTGTGTATATAGAGAAATAAAGTGGCGCATTCTGTTTTCATGCAGATTTGAGGCCTGCGGCTGTGCTTCCTCAGTATTTTCACTATTCAGCAACACCCCTGGCTGCTCGCTCCTTGCAACATTTCCTTCCTGACCTGTATGTTCTGCAAACCCACTGGGGCCGGGCCCATTTCCTTTGCCTTCCAAACCAGCTTTCCCCAACCTGGACTGCACCTCCCTTCTTCCCCAGCCAGCCATGATCCAATGCATCTGAAGGGCTGGGGTAGCTTGGTGATGGCTGTGTTTTACCAAATCTAACAAAAAACAAACAGCCCGCCCCCCGCATAAGGTTGCATGGTTGCAGTAAAGAAAATAAATGCGTTCCATGTTCCACCTCAAATGAGTCCCTAATCCTGGGCTCTGCCCCCTGATGAAATTAGCTTCCTATTCCCAGGCAAAGGGTGCTTCCAAATGAGGCCCTGGCCTACAGACCTACTGCCTTGTTCACAGGTTTTTATAGAGCCACAGAATCCTGCAGTTGGAAGGGGCCTGGAAGGCCACCAGGTCCAACCCCCTGTTCAATGCAGGACTGAGGGCGCCCATCCAAGATCAGGCACTTTAGGCTATATGGAAGCTAAACATGTATGGAAGTTTTACTCATGGGCCTCCTGTGTTTCCTTACCTTTTCTTCCATCTTTTTCCATAATGCAACAAAGAGAGAGAGAGATTCCAGTGGCCAAGGAGAAGGACTGAGGGGGGTATTTATTTTAAAAGTTGTACTCAAGTTAATTTACTGAAAAATAAACATAATTTTAAATCAACGTGTAAAGCAGGCCCTATAATCCATTAAAAATCAGCTTTCCCCCTTGCAATCAGAGTGTGGAAAATCTGCCACCTGGGAAAGGTGCTCCTCCTGCCACAGGGCAGGGCCAGCAAAGGGGTGCTCTGAAGGGGCAAGGGGGAGGACACCTGCCCGGTTTCCTCACCTGGGCCTGTGCAGTTCACTTCGCGGTTCTTGAGGCCTCTGAGTTGTGGTCCTGGGGAGGAGGGCTGTTCTCATCCCAGGTGCAGCCAGAGGCAGGTTTGCTTGAAGGAGCCTTGTGTGAAGCGAGCGGAAACCAGTGCCGGGTGTCAGAAGTGGCTCTTTGGGCCCCCACCTGCCTTATTGCTCACAAAGGAAGGCACCTGAGCTGGAGGAAAGCACAGAGAGACCTCCGAGCGCTGCAGACAGGTGTGCCCTGTGCAGCTGGAGGCGACTCTTGTGGGTTGTGGGCTTTTCCCACTCGGAGGGCTCAGCCCTTTCAAGGGTGGCTTTGTGGTGGTCTTGAGGTTGTTCAAAGCCACCAGGGACGGCCCCATTGGGCTCGCGAGCCTCGGCACTGATGCGGCCGAAAGTGCACTCAGCCCACGGCCCTTGGAAACGAGGTGCGTGCCTCGTCTGGTGCATAGAAGCACATGCCCCCCAGCGCCCCTTGCTTCCCGCTTCATTTCCACCCAGGCCCTCCCACCACCCACACCCTGGGGAGGTTCACGTGCCACACCATGCGACCGCTGCAGTGGCTCCTTGCGCAGGATGGTCTGGTGTGCCCTCTGAACCCCGTTGTGGTATTTCAGCAAGGAAGGTCTGCTTTTTAGAAGTCATGCTAAGAAACGATATTCTTCTTCAGACTTCCCCACGGTTTCTCTAGTCACCCGAACCCAAATTTGTGCTTTCTCTGGTCTTGCTTTGCAGCTACCATGGAATCCCCTGGAAAGAAACGTCATTTAAATTAATTTAAATTATTTTAAACGTCATTTTAATTGTTAACAATATTTACTTATTTATCTGGCCAGGGCGACTTCTTCTCTTTTCTTTTAAAACTTTTATAACTTATTTTATATCTTTTATATTTTTTATTTATTTTATATTATTAATTGTAATTTTATATTGTTATTTTTGTATTGTATTGTGTTGTAAGCCACCCCGAGGCTTCGGCAAGGGGTGGCATAGAAATGTTCTAATAATAATAATAAAAATAATAATAATGAGCGGCAGCTTTGGGAGCTGCTCTAGCCATCCAGCATGGGATTGAATTTCAGGTGTGGTGACTGATGGGATATGTGCCAACAGCAGGAGGACTGAGCAAGGCAGGGGGGAACCCCTTGATTGTCTGTCAGGCATGTCCAGGCAGAAAACATGCCCGTGGGTGACAGGCAGGGCCACCTGTCATGGCGCGCAGTGGGGGATCCCCTCTGGCTGAAGAAACCTGGCTTGGCCTCTCCCTTTCCTGTCCAGGCCCCTCCTTGCACTCCTGCTTTGTACTCGGGGCCTTGGAGGCCAGTCAGGGCGGCCCAGGGCAGGGAGGCCTCGTAAGGCTATGCAGAGGGGCCTTCTTGTGGCCGCCTTCGGCCCAGGACTAGCCAGAGGCGGCCTGCGCATCACCGCCATCGTCTGCACGAGATCCTCCGCCAGCGTCGCCCGCAGCTCCCCTGCGGCCCAGTCGCGGCCCTTCGGGGGTCCTCCCCCCCTTCACCGCCAGAGGGACCCTCTCTCTGTTCGCTGCCGTGGCCGTTTCTCCCGAAGGGGCGGATGCTCCTTAGCCGGAGTCCCAGCCTCCCGCCCTCCTTGCTGACCTGCTGGGGGACCAGCGAGCGAGCGAGCGAGCGGGCGAGGTGATTCTGGCCTCCGCGCGGCTCTCTGTGGCCCTCGGCCCCCTCACCGCGCTGAGGCGTGGGCTGGGAGGCGGCCGCATTAGGGGCCACTGAGGGGGCAAACTGGAGGAGACCGTTGAAGGCGCGAGAAGGGGAAGACCACCTGTGAGGTGGATCCACTCCGCAAAGGAAGCCGCAGCCTCGCGCTCCAGGAGCTCGACGGGGCGGTCAAGGGCGGGACATTTTGGAGGGCTGTACCCAACCCTCATCGGAGACACAGCCAGGACGGCGGCCGGGCGCCGCCTTTGCTGGGAAACCAGCTGGGTGTCTGGGCCTCTCTGGGCAGCAGGGGGCGCTGCTGCACCGCCCCTGCCGGCCTCGCCATGCCGGCTGCTGGGTGAACAGGCGCCAGGCGAGGGGGACCCCCGTGGGCCCGATCCGGCTCGGTGTCTCCACCGCCCTTCAGTGTGGCCGCCTCTGTGCCCGAGAGAAGGAGGACCGGGGAGCCGACGGCAAGAGGGCAGGCGGCCTGCAGGGGGAATCCGCGGGGCAGAAGAGCCGTTTTCTTTGGCTGGAAACAAGAAAGGGCCGAGGGGGCGCGGCGAGGAAGGGCGAGGCGCTGGGGAAACGCCGCGCCTCGCCGGGGCTTTCCAGGGCAAGGGGAAGAGGCGCAAAGGGAGAGCGGGCCCACCGCACACTTAGGGGGCTTTTTTCTGGACTGCCCTGGCCCCTCTCCTCCTCCAGGGCTCTGGGATGCAGGCGGAGTCTCTGCCCCCGCGGCCTCGCCCCGTCCTTGCTGGACACGCACCGGCCGGAGGTTCGTCCCCTGCGCGGCGAGGAGGAGGGGAGCTGCGTGCGGAAATGCCCCAGCCCTGCCCTTGCCGGCCTGCCAGCGGGGAATCCCAGACAGCCCAGCTTTCGTGCCCAACATGCAGCAGCCTGCTTATGAGTTTGCACGTTTTCCTGTAGCCAAGCCCCGTACAAGACTTCCAAAATGTATAAACCATCATTCGGGGGATGCCATCAAACTTAACTGCTGCAAAAAAAAATGCCAGTCATTCTTGAAAGGGGATTGCCATTTTCTTAACAGTGTCTCTTTTGTATTCCTTATCTTGTTTTTGCACTATAAGTTTTGCCATGTCAGCCATTTTCCAGACATGTTTGGCCCCATTGATAGAGAAAGGGCACTAGGGCTCTGCTGAATGGGTTCCTTAAACTGCCAGTTGGGTGGTGTGGACAAAGTCCAAATAAAATAAAATAAAATGTATGCTTTTGCATGTCCTTAAATATAAAACCTGGCAGCAGTGTCCTTGCTCCTCTCCACTCAAAGGGACTAGAACTTTTAACCCAGCTCCACACGCCTGGGAAAAGCAGGCAGCCCCAAATCCATTCATGCATTTTCTCCCAGAAACAGACAGGCCTTTGGAAGTTGTGCTTCCTTTGCAATGTAAAATTACCTAGATTGCAAAAACCCACAACATTTTAAACCTGTTAGGTTTCTGTAACTCCTGATTATTTTTATCTGTTATCTGTTACCCAATCCTCCAATGGGTCATGATGCATTCCCTGGTGCCTATAATAATTTCTCAGTGTTTCTGTATTATTCTTCATTGTCCTCTCCTTCTCACCCATTCAGAATCTCATCCCTCTCTTGAGACTGTGTATGTGACTTGAAACCCATAAAACATTCTGTGTATACTCAGGGAATTTGTAGTTGGTGGGTGTACCTCTACCTGGCAGTGCTGTTGTACTTTTGGTCTCTGCAAAGGGGTTTCCTGGGTGTTCTCACCAATAAAACTACTGAGGTTCAAGGTGAAGGCGTCTTCCTGTGGATCCAAGCATTCATTCTCCCGGGCTGCTAAACCGGGATTTCCCAATAGTGGCATCCTTCATACCAGGGAGGGGAAGTGCCAGCCGACGGACCAGATCTGGCCCACCAGGTTTTCCACCAAGCAAGGCCCCTTCTGCAATGTTCTACCCTGCCTGAAGATGCAGGGGGAGGAGTGACTGAGCTTTGGACTCCAGGCCTATGCTCCTTCCATATGCCTACGCACACCCATTGCGGGGGAACATGGGAAAAGTGCTGCGCACTCCTGCCCTGCTTGCAGGAACCCATGGGGCACTCTGTGAACAGAATGGTGGCTAGATGGACCCCTGGCCTGATCCAGGGGGTTCTTCTGCTGCATTTGTACCCGCTGTACCAGTGGGTGGTGTGTTGCTGAGCCCAATTTCAAAGGCTGGGATGGCCTTTAAGACCCTAAGTGGTCGGTTATTTGAGGACCCCCTTCAGCCACAGAAACTGCCACTGCACTGAGATTCGTTTGGAAGCTCTCCTTGTAGGCTTTCCTCCCACTTCAGTTGGATTTGCAAACCCGGGGTTGGGGCTGCCTTCTTTATGCCCCCCACCCCACCCCAAACTGGAATGCATCAACATATGTAGAATCAGCCTTTCCAAATTTGGCCTCCTTTGGTGATGAGAAGGCAAAACTTGCTGGAGAAGACAGTCCTGCTGGGGAAGCCTGAAGCCTTCAAACCTGCTTTCAGGTCAGAGGCAAAAGAACATGAAGAAGACCAGGTGTGCGAAGGACGAGCTCCACAACAAAAGCTGTGGCTTTGACTTTGTAAGAGCTGAGTGGGCCAGTCCGGGGCAGGCCGTTCTGGAGCATTTACATTCATGGGTTCAGCGTAAGTCAGAGATGACTCGGGGGCCTCCAGCAGCAACCACCAGCCCTATTTAGCTACATCTCCTATCATCCCTATCCCATCAGTCAGCCAGGGAAAGGTTGGCATGATGGCGAAAGTAGTGCTGAAAGCCCCTGAATTTGGGTAACTCTTTGACATGACTCATAGATCTGCTTGCTGAATTAAAAAAAATGTTTCAGTTTCAACTTAGAAGGGTATTTTAGACTGCTGTTTTAAAGTGCTGCTTTGGTTGACTGCTTTTTGTGTTTCTGTGTATTTTTAAAAAATGAAACAGTTCTGACAAGGCCTCTGTGGGAAAAGGAAACCTAACTTTGGCACCTCTGCCGGGTTTATAAGCTGGTGTATGTTCTTCGCCTAACATTCACACAAGCAAGTCACACATGCAACTCTTAGGTTTTCCCTGTGAGTGAGTGGCAAGGGTCAAGCTGCCGGCTGAATTCGGAGTTTTCAGAATGGCGGAGAACTTTTCCTGGTTTGATCAGTTGAGGCAGCTCAAGATGGAGCACAGAAGGATCTCCACACGCCAGAGCTGTAAAATTTGAAAAGCCCAGGAGGTCGGAAGGTAAAGGATCTGGAGAGGAGAATGTTGCTGGCTGCAGCTGCCACTTTCCCCTCTGCTTTTTGGCTTCAGAGAATACAACCATTTGCTGCTTTCTTGTGAACAGAAATATTTGGCTGCTGTGCAGAGAGGTACCCAGAAATTGGCTGCCTTGGGTTGCCACCTTGCAGGATTGGTGTGTGATAGGAAAACAGCAGCTGCTGTGCTTCCATCCTGGTTAGAAAAGCTGCAGCAGATGCCGTCTGTGCTTCTCCCTGCCATCTTCATCTTCACAACAACCTTGTAAGGTTGAAAGGGAGAGTGGCAGACTTGGGGTCACCATGGGAGCTCCATATCTTTGTAGGAATGTGAACACGGATCTCCCCAGCCTGACTGGAGAGGTACTGACTAGTATGGACACTGCAAGCTGGGGAGAGTCATGCCTTACTAGGCATCTGCACCAATTTCCCGATTCTGAACATGCTACAGTCTCCCCGCATGAGCTTTCTTCAGAAGCTCTACCTGTCAGTATGCGCTGGTGATCTCTAAACTAGACTACTGCACTGCACTCCACAGGGGGCTGCCCTGGCAGACTGTTCAGATGCTGCAGCTTGCACAAAATGTGGCAACCAGTGTGGCAACTGAGTCCAGAAGGTCAGGATATATCACACCAATGCTGGCCTGGTTGTGTTCTGAGTCCAACTCAGGGTACTGGATGCAGCCTATAAATCCCGTAGATCTGGGGACCACAATATTTGATGGAACACCTCTCCCAGCTGCAGTCTATCTGGATGCTGCATACAAGAACTCCACCGTCTCCAACGTGGAGATGGTGACTTAGTGGTGGCCCCCAGTTATAGGAACAAGCTTTCCACTGAGCTCAGCCTGGTGCCGACACAACTCCATCCGTTTGGTGCTAGGCTCAGACTGTTTTCCATAGCAGGTCATTTAATTAGTGTCCTATAGTATATTGGGGCCTTGTGTTAGCTGTTTAACCGGACTTGTGATTTGATTTGTGTTGGCTATTGTAGCTTTTTAAATTTGGTTTTAAATTTGGCTTTTAAATTATGTTTTTACTGTTGTCAGTATTTTTATATTGTATTTTTATCATACTTTGTGTGCTATCGTAATCTGCCCAGCAAACTTCATCTATTGGGCAGTATAGAAATATCATCATCATCATCAATAATATAATAATCACCTTGGATGAACTGATTTTCCTATTTCATTAATACTGTTGTAACCAGACAACAAGAAACACAGAAAAAGAAGGGAGGTTTTTGCTTTATCCCATATTGTTCAATATGGACAAGGCTGCACAGCTGTAACTAAGAATGTGCAAACTTTGCCAGAGCCGCACCTAACATGGACTGGGAGCTGCACAGCGGTTCTTTCCGCCCCACTTCCTGAGTGCCGCAGAAGTGCGAGGGTGGGGAGCATGCTTGCACCTCATTCCTTGTCTTTGAGGAAGCCCCCCCCCCCAAAGGCCCTGCTGCGCAGAACCAATTAGACCCTCTGGTGCTGGGCCCTTTTTGGACCCAAATCCACAGAGGTCCATTGGCCGCAGAAGCTTCTCCACTTACTCCAGCAAAGCGCATTCTGTGAGTCCCTTCCTCCTCGTGGATTTAAGCCCCGTGCTGAAGCTGGCCGCCCCTTCCCAGTTCCTCATTTGCACAACTGTTCGAAATCAGTTCAGACAGTAAAAAGAGGCCTGGAAGTTTGTATTCCCCAAGACCCCCAGAGAAACAGCATGCATCAGGCCTTCCTGTGACCGGAGAGCTCTCTGCTGTGGAAATTATAATGGTTTCTCTTCTTCCAAACCATTTTTTGCATAATGAATACCCACGCAGGCTGGCCTGGGGTGGGGGGATTGTGAGTAAGAGACTGGGACTTCCCCCCATAATGATCTGCGTCCTGCAAGTCCCCATCCCACCCGTCCAAGAGAATGTTCTTAATAGGATTGAGTTGGTGCCTGGCCCAACTTGGTCAGTGGGCACATAATCATTAAAACGTTCATTCAGTTTGGTACATAAAGAGCCATCTAACTCTTCAGTCTAAACTCAGCTGCAGAGATGCTTTTGACGCTGAGCTGCCCGTCAGTGCCTGCTTTTGGGCAACGGGCACATCTGGCCATTTGTCCCGGGCACCACCACAAGATGGCTGCCCTTGGAGTCATGGCAAAGGTCAAGTAAAACGCCCACAGGCTGTGGACAAGCCAGAGGCTGGATCCCAGCACACAGATCGGCTTGCTTGCACGCACCGTCCTCGGCCCCCACAGAAGCCTTTCCACAGCAATCCTGTCTGCTGGGAAGCATTGGGCTATTTTTTGTCTTTTTAAGTGGGGGGGGGGGCTTAAGGCTCTTCGGTGGGCACCAAGCAAGGTGTCTGAGGGCGCACTGGCACTTGCGGGCTCCCGTGTCTTCTATGTCTTCTAGCCCTGCTTTAGAAGTGCAGCGCCCTTGTCCAGGAGAATGACCTGGGCTCCATAGGCACGTACCCCGTGCTTTCCAGCCAGTGGCAGAGCAGCAACTCGGCGGGCAGAACACGCCACGCTCGATCTCCAGCAGCGGGCTGGTACGCCTCTTCCCTCAGCCCTGGAGACCCACAGCTGGTCCATCTCCACAAAACTGGGCCTGATGGAAAAGGCTGCAAGTTGTCCCGTTGTTAAAAAATGAAGAAATCCAAGGCGCCCCTGGCACTGACAAGAAAAACCAGAGTTCTCCGGGGGAGCACAATCAAAAGAACATTTGCCGTTTGTTCAGACATGCAGTAAATATGTGTGGCATGTAGGGAGAGAGTCCTGTCCATGGAGTAGTATGAAAATGAACTGAATAAATAGGTAGCCCCCCGGGAGGGACTGCCGAGGTGGAGTTTGTACAGAATGCTTTTATAACCTATCAGTTACATACGCAGTTTGGAGGGTGGGGGGAATCAGTTTGCTCGAAGCACACGAGGAGAAGATAATAGGGATGAACGGATTAAGACGCCCCAACACAAAAAGAAGAATCTTCAGGACAGGCTAACAAAGAGCGTACCTAAGAGTGCACTTGAGCAGGGCAGGCAGACATCGGTGCACCTAAGGCACACCTGGAGAGCAAAGCTTCGAACATGATCAGGACAGGGTTGCCTTTAGGCCTTCGGTCTGCAGCTGCTCTTGCAGGGTCAGCCTTTCGGCGGCCATATTAGGGTGGAGCTTTTGCTCCGTTGGTCCTGGCAGCTCCAGGAGCTGCATCTGGTCTCAGCACAGGGCCACGGATGGGCAAACTCAGGCCCCCGCGGTTGCTACGACGGGGCATGGGCAGAAGGGTGTTCATCTTGCTCCTGCCCCAGCCGACTTGCCCAAAATCAGGGCGGAACGGCTGCCTCGGGAGTCAGCAGAGGAGAGGAAGGCTAAAGACATCTCCCCCCGCCATGGTCCCTGTGCGCATGGCTGCTTCGGGGCCCCCAAGGATATGGGCAAAGCTTCAGGGGCGCCGGAAGGAGAAGCCAGCACAGCTTCCAGGCCGGCCATGGGCAGCGCAGGCGCAGAGCTGACGAGCAGCAAGGGGGGCCGCATGGCCGGGGTCTGCTGGCGGCCTACGGGTTGTGCCGGCCGGGCCAAGAGCATAACTTGCCTGCCCACCCCGCAAACCTAGCGGCCCACGGTAGGTTTAATTCAGTGGGGTTGCTGTGGGACTGAAAAGGGCGCGACGCCTCCGCTTTCCGTTTTCTGTGCCGCAGCGGAATCGGCAGAGCGGTGCCCCTCAGCCTCGGGCAACTTTCCACAGCTGCGCTGCCCCAGCGCGTCCCTCTGAACAGCCTTCTGGCTTCTGACCACACGCTTGCCACGTGCTAAGCAGTGGCTGCAGAGCGGGGGCAGCCCATAATATTTCCGTGTGCCGTGGGCACCCGTGGCTTGCACCACCCACAGCCCTCTGCACACAACTGGAAAGAGAACCACCAATCTGAGAAAATGGGGGTTTTCGGTGTGCTGTTTATGAACACGCTCTCCGTGTTGCAACTTCTCTCCTTTCTGTTTGACTGTGCCACCAACAGATGACAAGACGCTCTGCGGAACCATCACGAGGCTGAAGTTTCCAAAATTGCTGTTTAGCCAGCAACAGATTTCCAGAGGGGGAGGGGCAGAGCGCAGCAGCTGGAAGGTATCTGGTGCTCCGTTCATCAGAGATCTGTCTGTACGCAGCGCACAGAGAGATGCTAATCTTGAAAGCCGTGCTGTATTTTTCACTTAGATGTGAAATTGAAAAAGTTCAAAGGGCAAAGGATGTGGCGGACCGGACAAGATCCGATGCTGTGTCACGTGGGGCGCTGCCCTTGCTGTGTGGGCACAGCCTCTGAGGCATCCCAAAGCTGATTTGGAGATCCATGCCCGCTTTTCTTGATTTGTCATTGCCATCTGTGTATTAAAGAACAAGGCAGAAAGTAAGCCTTCCAGTTGGAGGGAATTGATGTGTTTCAGAGGGAACAGAGATTTAGGGAAAATTGGGTGCAATTGTACGAGCTTGAATTTCTTTTTAAGTGTTCTGACTGAACTCTGTTTGAACTTCTGAGCAAATAAGGAACTGGGACCTCTCAGCGCCAGCTTCAGCATCGGGCAGCAAGCGGATTGTGACAAGCGACAGAGGCGCTTTTCGGGCCGAGATGAGGGTGCTTCACTGGGCCCTTTCGCTCCTGCTGGGGATCTGCTCCAGTGAGTACTGAGGCTCAAAGAAAATGGACCT
The DNA here is from genome assembly GCF_004798865.1 of Varanus komodoensis. Taxonomy (NCBI): domain Eukaryota; kingdom Metazoa; phylum Chordata; class Lepidosauria; order Squamata; family Varanidae; genus Varanus; species Varanus komodoensis. The sequence continues at coordinate 114,912 of NW_025335575.1, read as the reverse complement.
CCATGTGCATGGGGAGGAGGGAGGCCTGGATTTGCAGCAAGGGTTCCCCTGGGAGAGGGTGGGGCCCCGATCCCATAGAGTAGCCAGCCAGAGCTGGGGGTAGGTACATGAGGGGGTGTCATGTGGAGGTGGGAAGAGACCTGTTTTCCCCTGCGAAGGAGGGCAGGATATGTTCCGATGGAGCGAAGCTCAGGGAGCCAAGGTTCAGTATGGATGCCAAGCAATAATTCCCGATGGAAACGACCCCGAGGGTATGGAATGGGCTTCCACAGGAGGTGGCTGATGCCCCATCGGTGAGGGTGTTCAAGGAGAGATTGGACAACCACATGTTGGGGATTACATGAGCGGAGCTGGCTGGAGCCAGGGGTCAGACTAGATGACTGGGGAGACCCCTTCTGACTCACTCAGCTTCTATGTTTCTATGTGTATGTTTTGTATGCTGTTTGGGGCTGGGACCAGGCTATGCGGGAGAGCGCCAACAATTCAAGCCAACCTAAAATAAAATAAAAATCAGATTTAGGCTAGCATGAAGGAAGTCGATTTCATGTTCTTCCCCAGATGGCTATGCTGACTCTTTGAGCTTGGTGTTGAATTTGGGTGGAAAGTCATAACGTTTTCTTACTCACGTGAACCCAGCTCATCTTCCAGGAGCGGATTTGTGGCACTGAGTCATCCATCTAGCCTGCCATTGCCACCTCCGCGCAACTCAAGGGCTGGCTGGAGTGTGCAAGGGCCCCGTCCCCGCAGGGGCCCACGGATGGACCCCCGGGGTGCCTCTCGCTTCGGCCCCAGGAATGCTGCTGGAGGGGAGGACTGGCTCCCGGGTGCTCTTGGCATCTCACGCTCTTTCCCAGCGCCAGGGCTGACTTTAAAGGAACGGAGGGCACACTCATTCCAGTCTGCCTTTGGTGCTTAAAAAACACGTACTTACTTATTTGTAGGGGTATGTACAAGGAGCCCTGAACAGCAGACTCAAAACTTTTATCGTAAATGAATGAAAATTCAGTGGTGAATTTTCACAAGCACGTGCAAATAGCTCTTATATCGCAGAAACACCTTAGGTGCCCGGTGACCTTCTAGGAAGGCTGCACCCTGCGCGGAGGCTCTGGGACTTCGCACGGCTCCGTATACCGGCTGCACCCTCGCTTGTGCCCTTGCAGGTTGCTCCGCGCGTTCTCTGCGCTATCATTACGTGTCTTGGTCCGAGCCCGGCCAGAGGTTGCCGCGGTTCATGGCCCTGGGCTACGTGAACGACCAGCCCTTCATCCACTACGACAGCCAGGGGGACACCCAGAGGGCCGAGCCTCGGGCGCCTTGGGTGTGGGAGATGGAGAAGGACGACGGCCGGTTCTTGGAGAGGGAAACCCAGCGCTTTCGCAACGCCGAAGTGTTCTTCAGAGAGAACCCGGCTCAGCAGAGCAGCTCAGGAAACCACACTGCAGGTGCGCGACGGTTGCGGGGGTTGCAGATCTCCATGCTGCCCTGTATATTTGTCCTGAGCAGGAGATGAGGAAGGAAGGGATCTTCCACCAACCAAGGGAGTTTGGACTGGCTGGCCTTTAGTGCCAGCCATGACTGAAGGGGTGGGGAAGTGGAGACCCTCCCAATATTTTGCCAACCATTCCCATAAGCCCCAGCCAGCACTGCCAATGGCAAGGGATGCTGGGAGTTGTAGGGCAAAGCACCTGAAGGGCCTCAAGCTGCCCACCTGTGTGTGACAGGACTCGGTGGTTAATGAGATAAGCCTTCTGTGCATTGTTTACCGAAAAAAGTGGATTTGCCCAAATTTGTGCAGCTTCCCTCTCTGCCTGCTCCCTGAGTCTCAGGTAAGGGTGCCCACCTTGCATTTTTTTATATGCCGTGTGACTTGCATGGATAGCCGCCAACTCATGGGCCTCTTTCAGGGCTTCACACCTGGCAGCGCAGGTATGGCTGTGAAATTCTCCACGGTGATCACAGGAACAGATTCTGGCACTATGGCTACGACGGGCAGGATTTCCTCAGCTTGGACATGGAGACGCTCACCTGGACGGCGGCCAGTGTGGAGGCCCAAACGACCAAGAGGGAGTGGGAGGCTAGGACAAAGAATGCCGAGATCTACAAAGACTACCTGGAGCGGGAATGCTTTGACTCACTGTGGAGACACCTGGACTATGGGAGGCCGACCCTGCTGAGGAAAGGTGGCTGAGGGGAGGAGGAGGGGGCAGGTGGGACGGGGTTTTCGCCATCTTCTTTCCCACCCCCTTTCATCCTGGAGTGAGCTGCCAATCCGTCCATGACAAAACCAGTGAGCAGCTGGGTCTGGGCCTCCCATCTGCAGATTCGGATCTTCCTCCCACATTTAAAAAGCAAATCCTAGAAGTCTAGATAGGCATTGCTGCAGTGCTGTCAGGCTTCGTGTGTTTTTTTTTAACAGCTTGACCTAACAACTTAAGCCTAACGGGAAAAATTAAAAAGCCACGGGAAATGCTCTAAAAAGCTCTGCTATGTGTCCAGTTCAGCGAGATCTGCAGTTCCAGCATCTTCCTCCATGTCCTTTTCCTGTCCATCAGTTTGAACATGTAACCCGTGACCACTTTTGACCTCCCCCAGGGCTGCGACACTGAATTTACTGCCCGAGTTTGGTGTGTGTTACCATAGTGTGGTCATGAAGAATAGCATCTTGGTTTTGGCAGTTTCACATCAAAACTCGGAAGTGCTCAGCCAAAGGTAGTCTTTTTAAAGCAAAATAGCCCCTTTCTCTTTCTACTGTACTGCTGAATTTTGGCAGAAAATTCCACTTTGGGCTTTTAAATACAGGATATGTTCTCCACTGCCATTCACGCTAGATTCGGAGGGCACAGAGGGCAAAGTAATCCCACAGATCCTGGAAGTTTGGGCTTTGCTTGGAGGCATCTTAAGCCAATTCTTTTATAGGGCCGAATAATATTCACCCTCGAGGCTTGGAGGGTAATTTGTTCAGGATTGGGATTTCTCCCCAAGGCCTTATCTGAGTCTTTTCAGAGTGTAACAAAACTCACAACAGGCTAGTGCAGGCCACAGTTTCATTCAGATATGGTACCCCGTGTGGTTCTGAATTCTAAGTTGCTTCAAGAAAAAAAAATCAGAAAGATCAAATATTCAAATATATTTTCCCCCTGAGATCTCGAAAACAAAACTATTTGCAGCGGGGGCTCAGCAACAGTGCAGTTCCTGTTGCCTAAGAAAGCATCCCACACATGAGCAAAAAAGTCGCGGAGCCTATGCAGGAGAAATGCATTCAGAAAAGCCCACTAGCTGCTCCCGGATCCCTTCGCTGGCCTCTGCTGCCACACACCGACGCTGAGGGGAGACCCCTTGCTGGAGCTGCAGCCTGGCCTGCAAAATCAGGGAGCAACTCAGCCCATCAGCCCCAGCTGCAGGCCTTCCCCTTCCAGAGACGCACTCCTGGTCCCGGCTGGGCTGATGAGCCATTTTTCCTCTGACACAATCAAGCAAACAAGCCACAGCCTGGTCTGCACAATTAGGGACCCGAACAGACCCGGGTTTGCCCTTCAGGGGACCCTCTCCTGGTCCTGGCTGAGCCTTTTGCCTTCCTGCACAGGTTCCCTGGGGTTACTCAAGGCAGGTGGGAACATGTTGCCGCTATCCCACCCCTCCGGCATTCCGAAGTGATGCAACCCTTCCGCCTCAGCACAGCGGGTGGGACTGGATGACCTCATGGGAACCCTTCCAGTGGCTCAGTGCTCTTGATGCTGCCATTTCTGCAGAGCCCCCTGTGGTGCGGGTTTCACGGAGAGCGCTGAATGACAGCAGGGACGTCCTGGTCTGCCAGGCCTACGGCTTCTACCCCAGGCAGATCAGCGCCATGTGGATCCAGGATGGAGAGCTCCAGCTGCAGAACACCTTCTACAGGAACGTCACTCCCAATGTGGACGGGACCTACAACCTCAGGCTGGCCATCGAGATCGACTCCAAGGACTGGGACCACTACCAGTGCCGTGTGGACCACGCCAGTTCAGCCCAGCATCTGGTCTTGGACTGGGAAGCTCCTGGGGGTGAGAGGCGATGGGGAAGGGCGGACAACTCCTTGGCCCAAAATCTGGGGTGGAGGAAGGGACCTGCCCTAGGGGGCCACGCCCCGGAGGACCCCACGTGTGCCCTGGGGTGCAGTGCAGGAGGTTTCGGCCCAGGGAAGACAGGAGATGCAACCCCTGGCTGGAAGATTTGGGAGCAGAGGGCCCACCCCGGGAGGAGGCAGGCAGAGGTCAGCCGGGCTGGTCAGGACTTTTGCATTACTTGTGCATGAGACAGAGCCAGACTCGTCTCTCTGGCCACTGAGTGCCTCTATAAACAGGAAGGCCTTCCAAGCCTTATTTATTCATTTTAATTATTTGGAACATTTATATGCCGCCTCCTTCGCAAAAAGCCTCGGGGCGGCTTCCAAAACAAATAAACAATTATACAATTATATTAAAAATCTGGAGACCTCTCGGCACAGAATAAAATCAATGAATACAATCAACAATTAAAATGACGCTTAAATAAAAAGGTCTTGGCCTGGCGCTGAAAAACAAATAATGACGGCACCAGGCAGACCTCTCTGGGGAGCGCATTCCATAGGTGGGGCGCCACCACAGAGAAGGCCCTCCTCTGGGTACTCACCCTCCTAGTATCTCTCACGGAGGATTCCCGGAGAAGGGCCTCTGCCGCCGATCTCAAGGGGCAGGAGGGCAAATATGGACGCAGGTGCTCCTTCAGGTAACCAGGTTCCAAGCCATTAAGGACTTTATAGGTGATAAGCAAGACCTTGAATTGGGCCCGGACTTCAATGGGGAGCCAGTGAAGCTGACAAAGGACTGGGGTTATATGAGAACAGCGCCCAGTCCCCGTCAGCAGCCTGGCAGCTCTGTTTTGCATCAATTTTGCACCTTCCGAGGTCTGTTGCAGGCTGTGGCCTTGGCAGGTAGCAGGAGAGAGCAAATTCCTCATCTGGGGCAATCGCTCGTGCTAAAGTCCAGATTATTTCAGGGTAAATCTCTTGAGGGTTGCAGGAGAGTGCGAAGTGAGTCAGGCGAGTGGCTGGCACGATCTTGTCTCCATTATAAAGTTCACTCCACCTAGGAAACTTCAAGGCCAAGCGGAGGATAAAAATTCCAGCCTCTGTAGTCCCGCCCAACACATCCGCCATTTTGCCGCGTGGCTGGAGGGCGCGGCCATGTGTGGGCCCCGCTCTGCCTGGCATCTCCCGTTCATCTGCTGGTCCAGACAGCCTCAGAGCGTGGAAGAGGAGCGGGGCCAACTCCGAGGAGCCTCTGTGGGGTAGCGGTTGGGTGTTTGCTGAAGAGGCGCAGGCTCTCGGCCTCCCTCAGGCGTGGGTCGCTTCAGGCCCGCCACGGACTCTCGGCCTCACCTACCTCACAGGGTCGTTGTGAGGATAACATGGAGAAGAGGCCCATGTAAGCCAGCTTGTTGGAGGATTTTCCTGTAATAACAGACAGAGTGGCTTGTCCTGGCCGTGGGGCGAGGCTGAAGTGGCACAAGGGTGAGCCAGAATCGCTGCCACCCTCTCCGTCTTTCTCTCTCACGCATTTTCGCACACACACAGCCATCTCGCCACGCCGTTATCTCTCCCCCACATTCCTTCTTCCCTTCTCTTTCTCTCTCGCCCTCCACGTGGAAATCGGGGGTTTTAGAAATTCCCCTTGGTACCAGTGGGGGGCCATTTTTAAAAAATTGCTTGTGGGGGTTGCCGTGTGAGGGGAGGGAATATTTTTGGATCCCGGCCTCCAGACCCAGAAGCCGGGCAGCGCACATCCCCACTTTGGCCCGAGGGATCGCAGGACCCCCCTGCACGAGGCCGCGGAGAGCAGACGGGTGCCCTTTCTCTCCTCTCAGCTACCTGGGCTCCCATCTTGATGGCAGTGGCTGTCGCGCTGGTGGTGGCCGGGATCTTCATCCTCAGTAAGTGTGTGCGCCGGTCTCTTGCACTTCCCCTGAGAACGTGCAGATGGCCTGAGGCAAAGGGCAAAAGCGCCTGCTTCCCTAAATCCACATGCAGAAGCCACCAGGCTGCGCACGGGCCGACAGCCTGGACTCTCACTCTCCGCCCTGCCTACCTCTCAGGGTTGCTGTTAGAAAGAAACAGTAGCTCCCCAGCTCTTAGACAGAATGCCAGGCAGTTTACAAGGTCCTGCTCAGCTTCATTTATGCATATCGGATACTAGCTCCATGCCATGCGATTGCCCCGCAAGGCTCAGCTTTAACAGGGGAGCCACGTGATGGGCTGGGCCTCCTTTTCAGTGAATGTGCACAGGATTACAATGCAAAGCCTCCCTCTTCCCTGCCCACCACACGCCCCCCCCCCCCATGTGTTTGAGGACCAGGGCCCGCTTCACAGAATTCTAGCTATGAACCAACCAAGTCCTGTTCCCTATATCAAAAGTGTAAAAGGGCTGGGATTTTCCCCTCAATCCTAGAAACTTTTGTATGGAAGGAGGTCCCAGGAACTCTGGCCAATTTGTGAAGGTGGATCTTCCGAGCCTGGTTCAGGCTCCTGCCTTCTCCTTCTGGCTACGATCTTTTCAAGATAGTTGGGTCTTGCCCTTGGTTCTGTTGCCAGACCTTGTAAACTAGAATTCTGGGCATGATTTTTGCCCCACTCATCAGATTTCTGAGAGAGGAATAATCTCTGGAGCGTCTCTGCCAGGAAGGAGGCCCAGGTGACACGGGGGCACGGAAAAGAGAGCAGGACTGTAGGATGCCTATTTGAAACACGCTTTCTCTGCCATAAGTCTCTTACATCAAGGAGCTACTTTTCCAGAAAGATGATCAGGAAAAGTGCTTTGTGTGTTCAAGGGCCATTCCTTCAAATAAGCATCACTGGAATTGCTCATGGGGGGGGGGGGATACTTGTCTGGGAGGCATCACCCACCCCCTGGGCTGCCCAGGGCTGGGCAAGGGGCTTCCCGCATCTGTCTCTGCAGAGCTGCCTGTTTCCTGCTTTGGATGCTGCCTGTTTCGTTGTCCTCCGGTGTCCCAGACAAAGGGGGGCTGCCTGCAAAGGTGCCCCGTCCCCTGGGAGCAAAGCTCTGTGCCCTTCTCCCCTGGAGGTCTTGGGAAGAGGCTGAGGAGCATGTACTCTGGCCAGATTTGAGGACTGGGGAGCCCTGGAAGGGGAGAGGGAGGGTTTCTTTCAGCACTGACCTTCTGGTTCTTCCTCCCCAGAGAGCCAGAGATAGAAGGCATCCCACAAGGGACGGCGGGTAAGTGAGCCCTCCCTCTCGAAATACGGTTTCTCCCGAACTGTTGTAAGTAAACAGACAATGTTGGGGGGTCCAGTTAGGAAACTGGCCTCTGCACCCCCACCGGCTCCCCCGCATTTCTCTCCACCCAGCAAGCGACTGAGGATCGGGCAGGTCCCAGGCTGAGCTTTGCGGTGTCCGGCCTTCCCAGAAACCCATAGCTTCCGAGTGGCGCCAGATCTGGCTGTGTGGACAGTAGACGGCGGGGCAGTGTGGCAGCAGCCAGTTGCACCCATTGCCAGCAAGTTCCTCGGTTCTTTTCCAGCTGCGTCCCTCCTCAGCCGGAGCAGCATCGCAGCAGGACGGAGACCAGAGGCCTTCTCCAGCCCTCCCTGTTGGACGGAACATGTGGGAGCAAGAAGAGCCACTGGGAGGCTGCACCGGCCCCCAGACCCCCAGGAGAACATTGCCGCAAGAGGGAGATCAACCAGGCCCGATACATCGGCCCGAGAAAGACCAGCTGCAGGGAGCTCGCTGCACTTCGACATTCAGAAGGGCTTGGGGTCTGCCTTTTTCCTCCTCCCTCCCAATCTCTTTTCCTTTAGTGTTGTGCTTTTCCATGTGTAGGCCTGAAGGCAAGGGCTGTTGTACGACTGATCTCTGTGAGCCACGCTGGGAACCTTTTTCTGTTGAATGCTGTCAATAAAGAATGAGGCCCTTTTGAGGGTTGGTGTTGGCCTTGAAAGAGCTGAATGATTTGGAATCCAGCCATCTGGAAGGCCTCCTTCAAGGGGCCCCAAAAGGGGACTCCCAGGATGGATGGAGGAATAACGGAGTGCTTAAGAACCAGAGAAGCTCCACTGGAGGGGAGGGGGAGGGATTTTGGAAGGGGGTTGCTTTTCTTTGTCTTCCTTGTCCTTTTGGCCATGTCCCCCTACTATCAAATGTACTCAGGAATCTGCTGCCATGGATTGCTGCCTCTTTTTTCCCTGGCGTAACTGCTGTGTTAAAGGTAGAAATTCAACAGGTGCAGTTTTTCATCAGTTCTCCTTGCTTAGCAAAGCTGCACCACTTTGATTCCTGCCCCTCAGTTGGGAAAAGTGTAGCAGGTTTCCTGTTATTTTGGAAATTACTCCTTCGGTGTAGGTGGGATGGAGCTGAAAAGCTCGGAGTGGCATTCATGGCAGGATCGCCTTTCTCTGGCCCTCCTTTTCTGAGAAAAGCATCACTGTCTCTGGGCTCCAGGGGGCGCTGCTGCTGCACCAGCACGAAGCCTTTTTGCAGGGGAGGCGGGAGTGTTTTGGTGTGAGAGAAGGCCAGAGAGAGGCAGACCCTAAAACGGAAAGCAAACGGAAGATCAAGATACAAGAAGAAAGTTAGAACTGAGTATTTCGAGGGATTCTCATAACTCGTCCTTGTTTTAGATGAGGATCGAAAGAACACAAGGGAAGGCCTGCTGGGTCAGACCAGAGGGCCATGTAGTCCAGCACTTGAGGGCAAACCAGCTGCCCCAGGATCTCCCCAGCAGGAGCTGCAAGACCTCCTCTGGCCCAAAAAGCTCAGCAACTGGTATGCACAGGCAGGGCATCTCGCCTGACGCAGTCACAAGGGATCCCCACCAGCAGGCATCCCAGGGGACAATGAACTGCTTCCGCCCTTCCCCTCACAGATACAAGTCGTTTCCCCTCACAAACACAAGTCAGCAGAAGGGAGGTGGAAATCCAGGTGCCAGCAGAATGTGGGTAAACAGAGGAGTCCGGGCTGGGCCTGGGAAATACCACGGTGCTTGTTCAACCAGTGCCACGGCTGCAGAGCAAGGGGAATCCCAGTTCCACGGTCCAGCCAGCAGCACCTAGGCTGACGAGCACGTCTCTGCGAATATCTGCATCCGCTCAGCCACAACGCCTGAACAGCCGCCGCCTTTTCTAGGAAATCAGGTGGCAATTGTGAAGCGGCCTTTCCCGCTGTGGTCACCAGGGGGCGCTGCGGCGCCAGCAAAGCCATTCTTCGGACTTAAGCTGAACTCTGATGAGAGCGTTTCCTTACCCGGTGCTCGTTATTCACACAACCAGATCAGCTACAGTTGGGAGTTTAAATTTCCCTCGATGTCTTCACTGAGTGCAATTTTTACTGTTTTAACCATGGGGGCGTTAGAGTTGACAAGCAGAAAAAAATGTATCCTTTAGATCACGGGTCCTCAAACTACCGCCTGTGTGCCAGATCCAGCCCGCCGTGCCCGTTTATCTGGCCTGCCTCAGAGGGTTTGGACTCGCTCGGAGAAAACAGAAGATCAAGATACAAGAAGAAAGTTAGAACTGAGTATTTCGAGGGATTCTCAGAACGCGTCCTTGTTTTAGATGAGGATCGAAAGAACACAAGGGAAGGCCTGCTGGGTCAGACCAGAGGGCCATGTAGTCCAGCACTTGGGGGCAAACCAGCTGCCCCAGGATCCCCCAACAGGAGGTGCAAGACGTCCTCCAGCCCAGCTCCTGAGCAACTGGTATGCGCAGGCAGGGCGCCTTGCGCGACGCAGCCACAAGCGAAGTGCGTGTGTGCGTGCCACACCACCTCACCCTGGCAGGCAGTCACAAGATCGGTTGCTGTGCAAACAACCCACGGTGCACCCAGAATGCTCCGGGGGGGGGGTGTCATTGTGGGTGAGTGGCTCCTTCCTCCCTGCTTGGTCTCCCTGCAGGCATCCCGGGGGACAATGAACTGCTTCCGCCCTTCCCCTCACAGATACAAGTCTTTTCCCCTCACAAACACAAGTCAGCTGAAGGGAGGTGGAAATCCAGGTGCCAGCAGAATGTGGGTAAACAGAGGAGACCGGGCTGCGCCTGGGAAATATCACGGTGCTTGTTCAACCAGCGCCACGGCTGCAGAGCAAGGGGAATCCCAGTTCCACAGTCCAGACGGAAGCACCTAGGCTGACGAGCACGTCTCTGCGAATATCTGCATCCGCTCAGCCACAACGCCTGAACAGCCACTGCCTTTTCTAGGAAATCAGGTGACAATTGTGAAGCGGCCTTTCCCGCTGTGGTCACCAGGGGGCGCTGCGGCACCAGCAAAGCCATTCTTCGGACTTAGCTGAACTCTGATAAGAGCGTTTCCTTACACGATGTTCGTTATTCACACAACCGGATCAGCTATAGTTGGGAGTTTAAATTTCCCTTGATGTCTTCACTGAGTGCAATTTTTACTGTTTTAACCATGGGGGCGTTTGAGTTGACAAGCAGAAAAAAATGTATCCTTTAGATCACGGGTCCTCAAACTACCGCCTGTGTGCCAGATCCGGCCCACCGTGCCCATTTATCTGGCCTGCCTCAGAGGGTTTGGACTCGCTCGGAGAAAACGATCTCCGAGTGAGACCAAAACCTCCGAGCTGCTGCAGGCGTTCTCAGAAACTGGAGAGAGCCGGCGCCTGCCCAAATTGCAACAGCTCAACTGCATGTGTGCCGGTCCCCCCCCCCCTCAATGGCACACATAGACAGAGCAGAAACACAGAGGGGAAACAAAAGAGAGGTGGGCGGGAGAGAAAGACGAAGATGACGAAGAAACTAAAAAAGCATTGAAAGTAAGTAAAATGGAACTTTTTAAATCTATTTTTAGTTATGCGAGCCCTCAGGTGGCAGCCGCGTGGCCTTCTCCGTGCGACCAAGCCACCGCCTCGCCGACCGCGCCCACAGCCCCCGCCTTTCAACGGGCCCCCTGTTGACAACGTTTGAGGAGCCCCGCTTTAGATTGCGGCAGCCGCCAGTCTGCTCAGACCTTGGGCACAGCTGTGGGTGGACTCCAGGGGGCGCTGCTGCTGCACCAGCACGAAGCCCTTTTGTCGTGGGGGAGGAGGAGGAATTTTTTGGTGTGAGAGGCCGGAGGGGTGACGTGTGAGTCTGAGAGAGGCCCATCCTAAAACGGAAAGCAAACAGAAGATCAAGATACAAGAAGAAAGTTAGAACTGAGTATTTCGAGTGATTCTCAGAACGCGTCCTTGTTTTAGATGAGGATCGAAAGAACGCAAGGGAAGGCCTGCTGGCTCGGACCAGAGGGCCATGTAGTCCCGCACCTGGGGGCAAACCAGCTGCCCCAGGATCCCCCAACAGGAGGTGCACGACCTCCTCTTGCTCAGCTCCTCAGCAACCGGTGTGTGCAGGGCACCTCGTGTGAAGCAGGGAGCACATGGCCAGCAAGACTAGTGGCCATAGATAGCCTCTTCCCTCCTGGATCTGTCCCGTTCCCCTTTAAAGCCATCCAGACTGGGGCCTTTCCCCACTTCATCTGGCAGTCAATTCCAGTTTCACTGTGTGCTTTGGGAAGAACTTTAAAAAAAAAAATCTGTCCTGAATCTCCCATTAATCTCTCCCAAAAAGCCTCCGTATAAGAAATGAGGCCTTTGGGTTGTCGGCTCATGGGAGAGAGAAGCCACTGCTGCTCAGCTCAGCCACTGCTGTGCTTCTTGCTGGGGGGGGGGGGGCACAAAAGCCCCTTTATGGGCTGAATAAAGCGCATGGCAATTCTCAACTGGAGAACGAGGGAGGATGCCTCTGACACCCCCCACCCCCCAGGCAATGTGAGGGGCCTCCGAGCCACCCCGGCGTGCTCCCTGAGAGCAAACGGGGCGTCCCAGAGCAGGGCTAGTGAGCCTCGGGTTCAAGCACCGACCTGGGGCCCCGTGAGATGAGCAGCCGGGTGGGCAGGAGCATCGTGCTGGGCAGGGGCCAGCTGCACTCGCGTTGGATGCGCACCTGGGCAGACACGCCCCCCTCTCCAGCGCTGCTTTTCTCCATCAGCCACAGCCACGTGTGGGTATCTGGGCTCACGTGGCCCTGAGGGAACAGACGCCAGGACTCAGGGCTGCCCAAACTACACTCGTCTCCTGGAAGGCAGCGTGGTCTACATGCTTTGAACTGCAACTCCCATAATCCCCGACCCAATGGGGCTTACAGGTTTTGTACTCCCAAACACCTGGAAGGGACAATGTCGCCTGTCCCTCTGAATCTTTTTGCAAGAGGTTGGTTGCTGCAGTTGACGTGAGTTTCCCTGCCCCACAGCAGCCTCCAAACTCCCACGGAGCCCAGCATCCCACCCCATGGCATCACGGGAGAGCCGAGGCTGCCGCTTCGTGGGTTCGGCTGATCACAGCCCCGCTGAGGTGCTTTCACTGGTGCTGCCAGGCAAGGAAGCACCAAACCCCCAAATTCAGCCCCTGAAGAGTCGGGCTGGAAACGCCCACCGGCCACGAGCTGCCATTTCACTCTCATCGAGCTGGCAGTCGGCTCAGCTGACGTCAGTGGGCTGCGCCTGACGCCTTTGTGGTAGACACAAATGATATTCTATATACGTTTTTCCTATATTCAAAAGCACGTGGTGGGCAAATGAGAAGCACATGAGGGACAAATGTGTGGATGGTACACACAAGAATGTGCCCAAATTAATTAACGGTCCTTTTCTCTCTCTCCTCCTGCCACGCTCACACTTTCCTTGCCCTCCTCCAAAAGCCTGTGCTCTTGTTTTTGTCTGGTTAAGTAGCCAAAATGTTGAGAGTGCCAGAGAGCTGAAGGGTTGTGGTTTTGGAGGAGGAGCAATCAAAGGCTTCTAGTCCTCATGGCTATACAGTACCTTCAGTATCAGAGGCAGTGTCCCTGTGTACACCAGTTACTGGGAAGCTTGGAAAGGAGGGAACTGTTCCACTCTTGTCCTTCTTGCATGCAGCTGACTGGCTGCTTGTGAACAGAATCCCAGACTAGACAGATTTCCCGTCTGATCCAACACGACTGTTCCTACTTTCTTAGTTCTGCAAAGTTCCTGTTCCTACAAAACCCCTGCAAAGAATTTCTGTTTCCCAGTCCGCCCCACCTGGCTCTTGGGGCCCCTGTTCTGTGTGTGATGGGTGTCATTTGCTTCTGATCTGCCTCGAGAAGATGCATGGGGCCAGCAGCATCCCATCTCTGCTCTCAAGGCCTCTCTTAGGGAGCAGAAACCACCCCAGAGCTTAAACAAATGCACTGGTTCGATGCCGGTGGAAACTCAAGAGCAGGAAGGCTTGTGTTTCGCTTCTTTAACACCGTCAAAGTGTGGGTTTTGCCATCAGCAGGGGCACACACATCGGGGCAAACCTTCTACACAACGGACCACACACAGGTCTAGTCTCATGACTTTTACTGGATTAAAAAAAAGCACAACCCCAAAATGGAGAGCAAGTTCATTCATCATAAAACTTGGGAACGTCTTCTCCCACGATAACTTCCTCCTTGACGCTGTCTTTGGTGATGGTAGCGAGGTAAATAACGCCACCGCTGGATCCGTCTCGGACCATGGCCAGGGCGATCGCTGGGAGGAAGGCAGAGAAGGAACCGTGAGAATCAGCCTATGAGAAGGTGACTATGGGAATTCTGTAGTGTTTAAGAAGCTGCATATATGCGATTTTTAAAAACAGCAACACAGAATTCATGTCAAGGACATACAATTCTTCCCTTCCCCAGAGGCGAACAGTTTCATCGCAGCTTAAGGTTATATTTTTAGACCCTGCAGCTCTGCTTTGATTAAAGATCAGGCACCCGAAGGGGAAATGCCACAGAGGCAATGACCGTAAGGTCTACTAGTGTCTTCCACAAGGGTGGGGACCTCTGGTGCGCGGAGGGCCGAGCTCAGCCCGTGAAGCCCCCTGCACAGTCCTGGGTCAAGGCTGCACCGTCAGCCCCGGAGCAGGAGCAGCAGGTGGCCCCGAATGGGGCCCCAGGGCCAGGGATGACCCACGCTGGTGGGCGCTGCTGGGTTGCAAAGTAGGCGAAGGCCCGAATTTGGGCACGCAGCCAGTTTTCAAGCCACCACTTCTACCCGCACGACGAGCTGAGCTTGACGGCAGATGCTGTGCTGTCTGGAAAAGAGGAATGGAGCTTTTGTGCACTGAGCTGCCGCTTTCACCCCTCCCCCTGCACCCCAAAGTGTCCCGTCCCCCCCGGAGCAGAGAGGAGGAGACAGCTACCGTTTTTGGTGAACTGGCGGCATTCCTCTGCATCCATCCCGGGTTTGTAGGCGGAGTCGACGTAGCCTTGGATGTAGGTACTCCCGGATCCCCCAATGGAAAAGGGGAACCGAGCGAGCATCCCCCCCATTGTCACATACACCTGTTGGGACAGGAGGTGGGGCAGTTTTAGCCGAGCATGGAGCACCAGCTTGGCTGCAAAGCAGCAACGGACGGATGTGTTGCAATAGCCATGCTGTGTATCGTCTAACGGGGGCTCTGCCTTCGCGAGGCACCTGGGTAGGGCTCGCCCATCCAATGAACTGGTCTAGGGGTTTAGGATTCTTTGGATGTCAAGGTACAAGTCTGGAAAAGGAGCTCCAGTCTGGGAGCTGGAGATCCCATTTCCTTCCTTGTGGGAAGAGCGATGCCACCTGCTTCTCTGAGGCTGTAAAAGGGACCGTGGAGAAGGGGAAAGGGGGCATCTTGGGGGGGGGGGACTCCTGCCTCCCCTGCAGCCCTCCTTCCCTCCCACTCCAAAGTACTGCAGCTTGAGGGCCTGGTGTGCTGGGAGAAATAGCAACAACCTCAGAGACGCAGATGATACCACTCTCATGGCAGAAAGTGAAGAGGAACTGAAGAGCCTCTTGATGCGGGTGAAGGAGGACAGCACAAAAGTTGGCTTGAAACTCAACATTAAGAAAACTAAGATCATGGCATCCGGTCCTCTCACTTCCTGGCAAATAGATGGGGAAGAAACCGAGGTAGTGACAGATTTCATTTTCCTGGGCTCCAAGATCACTGCGGAAGGGGACTGCAGCCAAGAAATCAAAAGACGCTTGCTCCTGGGGAGGAAAGCTATGGCAAATCTAGACAGCATCCTAAAAAGCAGAGACATCACCCTGCCGACAAAAGTGCGTATAGTCAAGGCTATGGTTTCCCCAGTTGCAATGTATGGCTGTGACAGCTGGACCATAAGGAGGGCTGAGCGCAAAAGGATTGCGGCCTTTGAATTGTGGTGCTGAAGGAGACTCCTGCGAGTCCCTCGGGACCGCAAGGCGATCAAACTGGTCAGTCCGAGAGGAGACCAACCCTGACTGTTCCTTAGAAGGCCAGATCCTGAGGATGAAACTCAAACACTTTGGCTACCTGATGAGAAGGAGGGACTCCCTGGAGCAGAGCCTAATGCTGGGAACAATAGATGGCAAAAGAAGGAGGGGACGGCAGAGGATGGGGTGGCTGGATGGAGTCACTGAAGCAGTGGGTGTGAGTTTGAGTGGCCTCCGGGGGATGGTGGAGGCCAGGAAGGCCTGGAGGAGTGTTGTCCATGGGGTCGCGATGGAGGGTCGGGACTTCGCGACTAGCAACAACAACAATTCAAGTAGGCCGCCTTAGCCTGTCCTAAGAAGTTGCTGAGTTTTTAACAATGCCCATTGTTAAGCGATTAGGTGGAAACGCAGCAACAGATGGAACTTTCCGGGCATGGAAACACAGTGAAGAGAAGTTCTCCTTCTCCCGGATTCTTGCTATCATGCTCTTGAAGCGGCACATAAGCTTGGACTAGTTTTAAAGCTGCACCCTCTTTTAAGTGGAACCCTTAAGCGTCCTCTCTCTCCTACATCACAGAACAGGGCTTACCTGCCCTCCTTTCTTGTGGTCCCATCCCGCTACAATAAGGTGCGCTGAGAGCTCCTCCTTGTGCTTGTAGCTGATGTTTTTCACCAAGGTGGCTGCAGCCAGGACCAGTGGGGGCTCCTCCATGTTTAGGCTGCCCGGGAGACAAAGATTAATTCCAGCATAGGAAGCCAGACTGAGAGCAATCTTTCTTGTACTCTAAAATAAGTAGGATGTGGGATGGGAGTGAAGCCCCTTTTCCCTCCTAGTTCAAAGGAGGATGCGACAAACACAGGTGCGAGGTTTGCTGTATCTCTGTCCCAGTTTGAGTGCTTGCCCATCAGCCGCAAGGGAAACACATGTTTGCAGGCCAAGCCACATCGCCCTGGCAGGCAGTCACAAGATCGGTTGCTGTGCAAACAAATCACAGTGCGCCCCTAAATGCTTGGGGGGGTCATTGTGGGTGAGTGGCTCCTTTCTTCCCTGCCCCCCCCTTGGTCTCCCTGCAGGCATCCCGGGGGACAATGGACTCACAAACCCCTCACAAACACAAGCCTCGCTGTGGCTTTTCTTCACTTTAAACTTTTTTCCTCTCAAGAGATTGCAAATCCGTGTATTGACAGCTGTATACTCGGTAGAAAGTTGAAAGTAACCCACTGTTGTTAATGTGGGATTTGGAAAGGGCTTTTAAAGGGTTGGGGGGCGGGGCAGGAAAAAGGTGTGCGTATGATTTCCTGGCAAAAATAGGAAGTACGTGCCAAAGGTGCCCTGAGGACAAAATATCCCCTAACCTGATTATCCTTCTGTGGAGAGGGGGAAGGAGCTGCCGCCCCCTTTCCTGAGTTACTCTCACTCTCACCTTTGACAACTGGCTTCCTGACAGCTGTCAGAAGTAGCCAAACAGGAAGAGAAACTTACCTGCAGCCTATGGGGGACATAGCTGGTGGGGAGGTTCCTGCTGCCTCATAAGCAGGTATCTCCAAGCACAACGCTCACCTGAGGTCCCCCATTCACACACCTGTGCAACTGCAGGTACATTTGACAAATTTAAGTATTTGCTGGACTTGGTTTGGTAGAAATGAGAACCCTGTTTGGCAACGACCACACTGAGGGACACACTCTGAGCCACTGTGGCTTAGCGTGTCGTGCGAACCTAGTTGCTCACCTGGGCGGAGGTCCCATTGAATTCAGTGGGGCCCACTTCTGTGCGGGCACATATAGAACTGCCGGGCAAATGTGCCAGAGGGAAATGAGGCTGAAGAAGAGCAGCAGAAGGGAGGTGGAAATCCAGGTGCCAGCAGAATGTGGGTAAACAGAGGAGACTGGGCTGGGCCTGGGAAATATCACGGTGCTTGTTCAACCAGCGCCACGGCTGCAGAGCAAGGGGAATCCCAGTTCCACGGTCCAGCCAGCAGCACCTAGGCTGACGAGCACGTCTCTGCGAATATCTGCATCCGCTCAGCCACAACGCCTGAACAGCCGTTGCCTTTTCTAGGAAATCAGGTGGCAATCGTGAAGCGGCCTTTCCCGCTCTGGTCACCAGGGGGCGCTGCGGCACCAGCAAAACAATTCTCCCCCTGCAAATTCGCATTTTTAGCTGAACTTTGATGTGAGCGTTTTCTTACTGGAGCTTGTTACTCACACAACCGGATCAATTACTGTTGGGAGTTTAAATTTCCTTTGATGTCTTCACTGAGTGCAATTTTTACTGTTTTAACCATGGAGGTGTTAGAGTGGACAAACAGAAAAAAATGTATCCTTTAGATCACGGGTCCTCAAACTATGGCCTGCGTGCCATATCCGGCCCACCGTGCCCATTTATCTGGCCTGCCTCAGAGGGTTTGGACTCGCTCAGAGAAAACAGAAGATCAAGATACAAGAAGAAAGTTAGAACTGAGTATTTCGAGGGATTCTCAGAACGCGTCCTTGTTTTAGATGAGGATCGAAAGAACACAAGGGAAGGCCTGCTGGCTCGGACCAGAGGGCCATGTAGTCCAGCACTTGAGGGCAAACCAGCTGCCCCAGGATCCCCCCAGCAGGAGGTGCAAGACCTCCTCCAGCCCAGCTCCTCAGCAACTGGTATGCGCAGGCAGGGCGCCTTGCGCGACACAGCCACAAGCGAAGTGCGTGTGTGCGTGCCACACCACCTCACCCTGGCAGGCAGTCACAAGATCGGTTGCTGTGCAAACAACCCACGGTGCACCCAGAATGCTCGGGGGGGGGGTCATTGCGGGTGAGTGGCTCCTTCCTCCCTGCTTGGTCTCCCTGCAGGCATCCCGGGGGACAATGAACTGCTTCTGCCCTTCCCCTCACAGATACAAGTCGTTTCCCCTCACAAACACAAGTCAGCTGAAGGGAGGTGGAAATCCAGGTGCCAGCAGAATGCGGGTGAACAGAGGAGACCGGGCTGGGCCTGGGAAATATCACGGTGCTTGTTTAGCCAGCGCCACGGCCGCAGAGCAAGGGGAATCCCAGTTCCACGGTCCAGCCGGCAGCACCTAGGCTGACGAGCACGTCTCTGCGAATATCTGCATCCGCTCAGCCACAACGCCTGAACAGCCGCCGCCTTTTCTAGGAAATCAGGCGACAATTGTGAAGCGGCCTTTCCCGCTGTGGTCACCAGGGGGCGCTGCGGCGCCAGCAAAGCCATTCTTCGGACTTAGCAGAACTCTGATAAGAGCGTTTCCTTACCCGGTGCTCGTTACTCACACAACCGGATCAGCTATAGTTGGGAGTTTAAATTTCCCTTGGTGTCTTCACTGAGTGCAATTTTTACTGTTTTAACCATGGAGGCGTTAGAGGTGACAACCAGAAAAAACGTGCCTTTTAGATTCCAGCAGCCTTCAGTCTTTTCAGACCTCAGGCACACCTTTAGACAAATGTACAGCTGGATCTTAATGCAGGAAATTATTCCCAGGGAAATCTGTTTTCTTGTATTGTGAGCCCTGCCCCCAGGGCAAGAAAAAGCAAATTTGCTTCATCCCGTACATGAGAATCAGAACTCCAGAACTGCAGAATCACAACCTCTCTGTGCTCTGGAGCTTCAAAAAGTTTTAGAACCTGAAGGGGTCATCCATGAAGCTGATGGGTGGGAAATTCAGTGGGAAGGAACATAGCTGGTGTTCACTTCCTCAAGATGTAGAGATAGCACCCATTTGGAAGGCTTTAAAAGGGGATTGGGGAAATTCATGAAGGAAAGGCTATCTAGGGTTACTAGTCCTCATGGCCATGGCCAGTGCCAGAAGCAGTATGCCTATATACCCCAGTTGCTGGGGAACATGGGTGGAAGGATGCTGTTACTCATGTCCTCCTGTTGATCACAGAACCGAAGGCTGGATTAGATGGTTCCTTGGTCTGCCACAGCATCTTATGTTCTCCTGGTTTTCTGCTAGCATTTCAAGCTTTGCAAGACATTGTGTGAAGACCATAAACTCACTAAAAAAAATGGTCTCAAAAGACAGCTTCTGCATGAAAGCAAGAAGTTCAAATTCATGGGCAAATTTTATAAGGTGGACCTTGGACTGGACTTGACCGAGATTGGGAGTGGCACACCAGGTTCAACGCAGACGTCTCCTCTGGAATTTGGCTTCTTGGGGTGATGTGGCCGCA
Organism: Varanus komodoensis; assembly: GCF_004798865.1. Taxonomy (NCBI): domain Eukaryota; kingdom Metazoa; phylum Chordata; class Lepidosauria; order Squamata; family Varanidae; genus Varanus; species Varanus komodoensis. The sequence goes on along the minus strand of NW_025335575.1, from coordinate 95,505 downwards.
CTGGGGACTGCAGCCAATGGCCGCCCCCACCTGAACGGCCCTCCGCCCATGCTCACCTGTGCAGCTCCAGCTGGTAATTCACTATGTCGGCGATCGCCTGAGCATCAGCTGCGGATCCTGATAGCGCGCAGTAAATCCGGTCATGCAGCGGCTCGAGCTTGTTGAAGACCCGGTTCACCACAGACTGCCTGGGGAGAGGGTTGCCTTGTTATTCCTTTGCGCTGTACGCAGCCTTTCTGCTAAGAGAAATGGCTCAAAATGGCTTGTATTAATTAATAAAACTTGGTGGAGGGAGCACTTTGATGGCTTCTAGCAGCAACCGGGGGCATGGGATATTTTGGAATTTTCAGTCTTGGAGCTGGGAATCACAGCCCCAGGGGCCTTTGGGTGGGGTAGGAGGGGACGGGAGAGGGCTGGGAGAGGAGTTGTCTCGAGGCTCCTGAATGCTGTTGCTGGAGGGGCAAAACATCTGCCCTGTGAAAATGCAAGGTGGGCGGATGTGGAAGCAGAGTTTGCCTCTGCGCTCTTCCCACCCTGTGTAGCCTCCAACTTTGTGTGCTTATGAGCATGGAGGGTTTAGAACTGCGCCCTAAAACTATAAAGCAAATGCATTCAAACACAATGAAAAACTAAGCGACAATGGAGTCAAATCGACATCTAAGCCAACAGACTGGCATGCATAAGGCCTACTTGCGTAATAAGAGGGCAAGCAGAAGTGTGGGAGAGACAGGAACTGCATTCCAGGCCAGCATCCAAAAGGATATCATGTGGATCTAGGGAGGAAACCGAGAAAGCCTTTCCAGCAGGAATCCTTGAAAGGACGCGGTGCGTTTTGGCTGTGCACAAAACCGTAACTTGCAGAGGGGAAAGGAACTGAGGGAAGCTGTGAATGCCTTAACACACCATCTGATGCATGCTTAGATGGGGAAAAGCTGACCAAAAGAGAGGCTGGGGCATGCTGGGAATTTTGGGATGTTTTTCTGTCTGGAACCGCATAAAATTACGCCCTTAATCAGAGCAATGACGCAGCTTTCGAAGCATCCTCATTAACTGAGCAAAGGCAAGGCACTTTTGAGACTCCTGAAAGTGTTCTTGCTTCAGCAAAGAAGTATTCGATGCAGAGCAAGAACACGCCATAAATCCCCCACATGACCTCGGTCCATTTTAGAGGCTTTGTGGCCATTTGCCCCTGCCCGGCCCCTTCACACTGCGGAATCCGCAAAGGATGCCCTGAATTCAGAGACAGCGCCAGGGGTCGCAAAGCTGGGCATCCGGCAAGGCCCATGTCGGGGTCTGGGGGCTGCTTCTGATACCCGGGACCCCCTGGCCCCGCTACTGCTCGTTTTCTCTGCCACTGCCACTTGCTCTCCCCCTCTGCAGCCTAGAGGCAGACTGCGAGCAAGCGACTGATGGAGCGGGAGCCGTCTTGGCTGCACCTGCCCTCTGGGTGGCAGGGATTGGGGCCAGAGGGGAGAGGGAGCAGGGCCCACAATGCAGAGGGGGCAGACACCCTGCCTAAGACCTTCCAAATTCCAGAGCTGAATGTATTCATTTACAAAGTTTACACAGGCCACCAAATATCCATGTCATCTGGGCAACTCACAAAACTTAAATATTTGAATGCAATACTTGTGTTTATCACATTCGTTTGCCATCTTTTTTTCCTCCAGCAAAGAGTCAGGGAATCAGGGAACTCTCCCTCTCCATCGTGATCTCACCAAAAAAAAAAAAAAAACCTGTGAGCTGGTGAAGCAGAGAATCAGTGACTGGTCCAAAGTCAACCAGTGAGCTCATGGCAAGGTGGGGACTAGAAGTCGGATCTCCCAAGTCCCAGTTCAACATTCTAACCACTAGGCACACTGGCTTCAGTATTTAAATACAGTATCCAATAACATGCTGGAGAAGACTCCTGTGAGTCCCTTGGACTGCAAGACGATCAAACCAGTCAGTCTTAGAGGAGATCAACCCTGACTGCTCTTTAGAAGGCCGGATCCTGAAGATGAAGCTCAAATACTCTGGCCACCTGATGAGAAGGAAGGACTCCCTGGAGAAGAGCCTGATGCTGGGAACAATTGAGGGCAAAAGAAGGAGGGGACGGCAGAGGATGAGGTGGCTGGATGGGGTCACTGGGGCAGTGGGTGTGAGCTTGGGTGGACTCCGGGAGATGGTGGAGGACAGGAAGGCCTGGGGGGGGTGTTGTACCATGGGGTCACGATGGGTCGGACACGACTTTGCGACTAACAACACCAATGAAAAGAACAAGCAAATTTTACAGCATTGCTTTAAAAAATAACATCAGATAAAAACAATGAATTAAAGTGTACAGCCTTACCCATGGGACAATATTTAGGATCTGGGAAAATAAAGAGGACTTTCTGTTCAATGGCAAGACCACAACGGAGGCACCAGATAAGCCTCCCTTTGGCAGTCATTCCACAGCGAGGGTGCCACCACTGGGAAGGCCTTCCTCCCACTGCCCGTCTTACTTCACCTGGTGGTGACACCTGGAAAAGGGCCACTGAGGTGGATGTCAGGATTTGGGTCGGCATATGTGGGAAGAGGTGATCCTCTGGATTGCCTGAACTCAAATCACTAAGGCAGGTGAGCAGACGCTCAGGCCTGCGGTCCCTAGCCAGCTCCCTGAGTTTCCACAGATGGTCCCACCCCAATCCTAAATGGCTTGGGACCTGGATACCTGAAGGGACGTCTTCTTCGCTATGCACCCTCCCACCCCTTAAGATCAGGGGCAGAGGCTCTCCTCTGGGAACCCTCCTGGAAGGAGGTTCGGAGAGCGAACACCCAGAGGAGGGCCTTTTCCGCGGTGGCACCCTGACTGCGGAACGCGCTCCCCAGAGAGGTTCGCCTGGCGCCGACGCTGCATTCTTTTCGGCACCAGGTGAAAACCTTTTTATTTACCTGACATTTTAACATTTAATTTTTCAATTATTTTTATTCTCGTGCTTATCCACATTCTATCTTATTTATTGCATATTGTAGATTATACTTTTTCTGTTTATTTATTGTTTGTTGGATTTTGTTGTAAGCCGTACTGAGATGCTGTTAAGGACGGGGTAGAAATGCTGTAAATAAATAAATAAATAAATAAATCCATAAATCCCCACTTGTTCGGTGGACTCATGGCCTTTGTCCAGATTTTCCCCATGCTAAGAAGCAGAAGTGCCTCTCCGAAGGCTGATACTGGAAGGAGCTCCCTGCTACAGAGTGCGAGTACTTTTCGTGCCACCCGCTTTTGGCCGTGCCCACCCTGGAATGTGGCCTGCAAGAGTTTCTCTGGGGCTGAGCTGGGCCCATGGCAGAAAGGGGTCCCCCACACCCCACAGAATGACTGTGCTACGTGGCATTTAGTGACGGACTTCCCTCCCAGGGTTGAGGACGGGGGGCAGGCAGCAGGCACCCCCAGCACTTACCCTGCGGAGACACGCGAGTCGGAACCCACCACGACGCCTCCATCGAACTCAACGGCCATGATGGTTGTCTGAAAAGGATCCGTAGGATGCTCTGGGTTAGTTGAGGTGGAGGAGGGTTGTGGGCGAGGAATGCCGGGGGCCGGTTGCCCTCGTAACGCAAAGGCACCCGTGGCACCCGGCCCCCCTGCCAACGCCCCCACCCCCCGCTCCTCACACTCACAGTGGGACCTGCTCAGGGTCTAATTTCTAAAAACAAGGGAGGGCAGCCTGCATCACTCAAAATGTCATTGGACTCCAACTCCCGCCAGTCACAGTCAGCAGCCCCCATGGTCAGGGATGATGGGGGTGGTAGTTTAACAGCATCTGGGAGCCACAGGGTACCCACCCTGTTCTAAAAGGTGAGATGGTAGCACTCAAGCGGTCCTGGCTGGAAGCGGCACCCTTTGGACATAATTTTGCCCCCTGCCTAATCACATGGGAAGACAAGGGTTTTGCAGCAATTAAGGGAAAACACTTTGAACATGCTCAGAAGTACTCGCACCTTAGGTCATGTGTTCCAGGAATGAGCCAGGCACTGAAAATTTGATGCTCCCAAGTAGGGGGAGAGGTTTCATGGGCAGAGGTTTCTCACCCCCTTGCCGTACTATATCAATTTTGCACAAAGGCTGGGTTCAGACAAACCAATAAGCCCCACTCAAGAGTTCAATTTGGGTTGTCATTGAATTGTGGGTTGTGAAAGAGATGTGGTTACTATGTTGTATAAAACCAGAATGCTAACCATCCATGGTCTGTTACCCATAGTTGACAACCCAAGAACAAATCATGGCTTCTTCTCATGGGCTCCTTGTGGTTGACAGGCCATGGTTCAGACAACGCCTCAGCCCGCATTTCAACAACCACCCCCAGTTCAGCGACAACCTACACGCAACCCATATTCAGCCCCTGACTGTGGGTTATCACATTGTTCCAATCCAGCCGTCGTTGCCTTTGGCAAGGTGGACCTGAACCCCAGGCCCCATGTTTGGACACTTGGATTCAGCGGGGCCTCAGGGCAGGACCCAGAGGCCGCAACAGCCCCTTCCCCTCTGAGAGCCCGACACACCCTTGAGAAGCAAAAGCACAGATCCTGCGCCACCTGAACGTTTCAGCCAGAGATTCTGGAAATCGGGTCTGGGGGAGCCAGTGCCGCAGAGCTCTGAGCGCCCGGACATCCTCCGCTCGTGCGTGAGGCGAGGCGTGTGGCGCAGAGCCATGGCAGACACAAAGGGCCTTTGGGTGGAATGAATGCCGTGCCTACCTAGCCCTCTCCAGGTGCACCGGCCTGGCAGGCAGGCCCAAGATCATATCTAAACAACGCCCTCTTCCCTAGATAGGAAGATATTTACGTAAAGCACAAGGCAGGCTATGCTTCTGTCTTTACCTGGCACCGCAGGTGGCTGTCAAAGGAGGGGGAAAAAACCAAACTTTGCAGAGCTTTCCTCACTGGAGCTGGGTTCAGGAGAGAGTGAAATTGGGCATCGTCAGCCCGCCCCCCAAATGCCTCCTGGCTTGTGCCGCCCCACATGGCTGGGGGCAAGGGAGGGGTGGCTCCTTGTGGTTCATGGGTAGGTCATTTTCCTATTTTCCCTGTGGTTGGATTCCAAGAAAGGGAAAATTCCACGCCCGCCTGAGGCCAGCCGGGATACGTTAGGGACCCAGTGGAAGATCCGAGAGACCCCACAGAGGACCCCACAGAGGACCCCACAGAGGACGATTGAATTGAGCAGACCCTGCCAGTGGGGGAAACAGCGCCAGGGGTAGATTTCTGTGCCCCCAAGACATTCTGGGGGGGTACTGGGGCCTTCACAGATGAACCCACCCACCTCAGCCAGCAGAATTCTTCATTTTTTAGCATTATTATAACATTTCTGTCCCATCTATTCTCTTTGCAAAGAACCCACGGCACCTTGCAAGGCTCACAACAACCTTGTGAGGTAGGTTAGGCTGGAGGAGTCAGTGACTGGCCCAAAGTCACCCATTAAGCATCACGGCCGAGTGGGGAACTAGAATCTGGATTGCCTGAGTCCCAGTCCAGCGCTCAGTCCCAGTCCCAGTCCCAGGCTCTTAACCACTATACCACACTGGCCCATCCAATGGAATTAAGATTGCACTGTTTAATATCTGTATCATTTACACTTTTTCAGACATTAAGATGTACTCCAAAGATCCTTCAGGTGGTCACAGAGGGAATCAGTTTAGATATAATCTGTTCATATGTTTTATGCATTGTAAGCCACCTAGGAAGGCCTTGGCAATTCTAGGCAGCCTATTAATACATGTAAATAAATAAATAAAATAATCGTGTTGTACAAAACTGGCTAAATGCATCAGAAGTAACACTTTAGGTTAAAGTTTAAGACTGCTATTCTGTTGCATTTCCAAATGTTAGTTTTTTAAAAAATTGTATGCAATTGCAATGGATAATTTGGACTACAAACATGAGCAGAAATTTAAAAATTTGGGCCTAGAAGAACTTGAGAAATTTAGGCTGGTGCAAATGTTCCTTTTCAGGGCAAGGTCGTTGGCCCAAACACTCCTGGATGGAACTTGATTATCCAGATCTAGTGTCTATTTGGAAATAATAAATAATTATCTACAGCATCCTTCTAGGGTGACTGTCTAGGGGTCCTGCACTGCGGTGGCTCCGCTCCTACTTGGAGGGCCACCTCCAGAAGGTGGTGCTTGAGAAATCATGCTTGGCCTCATGGATTTGCTAACATGTTCTCCAACAATTATCTATACTCCCCATTCTAAGCTAAATTAGATTACTGCAGCGAACTCTGCAGAAACGGTCCTGAAGACTGTCCTGAAGCTGCAGCTTGTGCAGAATGCAGCTGCCAGATTAGTAGGTGGGACCAGAAGGTCCAAACATCTAAGGCCTATTCTGGCCCATTTGAATTGCATCGGCTGCCTGTATGCTGCCAAACCAATTCAAGAGTTGGTTTTAGTTCATAAAGATCCAGATGGCTTGCAACTGTAGTACCTGATGTAACATCAAGACAACTAGAGTTGTCTAGACAGTCCTAGAGTTGGAAGGGGCCAGGAGGCCATCAGGTCTGACTCCCAGCTCAGCGCAGGACTCCCAGTTAAACCAGCCTCTCTGATGGCTGCCCAGTTGCATCTTGAATGCTCCCGTGTGGGAGAACCCACCACCGCTCCAGGCCTTTGGTTCCATTTATGCATTTGCACCTACATGTATAAATTAGCCTATGCAAATCAGCATCAGCTTTAGTCTTCTGTTTTGGTTCATGCAAGTCCCTGCTTTTGGCAACATGTAAGTTGCAGAGGTATTAATTAATTGATTGATTGATTGGTTTCATGTCCTGCTTTTTTCTTATGAACTTAAAGCAGCTCACATCATTCTCCTCCTCCTGATTTCAATCTTATCTCCACAACAACAACCCTGTGATGTAGGCTCTATCTCTCCATGGTTGCTTGACCAAGGAGGTGACATTTGGCCTGTTTCTGGATGGGGTTAAGTCAGTGGGTCGGGGGTGGGGGGGAGAGTCTGGCCACACTTGCCCACGTCCCGGTAGCCTCCCATTTAGACTACGCAATGGGGCTGCTTTGGGAGACATCCCAGGAACTTCAGCTAGCTTGGCTTAGGCTTGCCTGGCTGCTCACAGGGAGTGGCCCTTCGGAACCCATCACAGCAGTTCTGAAATGGTCCCACTGTTCCTGGCCTGTTTCCAGGCACAGGTAAAAATGGGCCGTTCGGCTTTAAAAGCTGTAAAGCGCAGGTGGCAGGTAGCCCACCTTCTCCCGCATGGGCATGCCCCCTTCCCAAGAGCATCTTTAGGGGTTCTCTCAAGATTCCCCCCCACACACACACACACATTCACACGTGCACCTTTGCAAGTCAAGCAGAAAGCAGCTTGGAGGAGAGCTGTTTGCTTATCCAGCAAAGACATTTTAATTTCCCGCGCTATGGTTATATCTTCCAGTTTAATCTTACAACAGCCTGTGAAACGTGGGTTTAGGCTGGCCCAAGATTACTCCCAGCTCCTGTGTGGACCCTCCAAACCAGAGGCGGCCAACTTCGGGCTTTCCATATATTTGGGCCCAGAACTTCCGCCAGCCCTGTTTGACCCACTCCATGGTGAAGCAGCATGGCGCCCATAGGCCAGAGCGCTTGGAGGTCTCCGAATTGCCTGGCCCTGCTCTAACAAGTCCCCCCGCCAGTTCACTTGCTGTAAACGCATTGCTCCAACTTAGTTTTAATGACATTGGTTTTGTTTTTTATTTTGCCTTACAGTTATTCATAATATTTCCATGGGATTATAAGCCTCCCTTAGCTTACAAAGGAGTTGGGCAAGTATAATTTCAGGGAATTAATATATTAAGTAAATGAATTAATTTCCAGCTGAATAATGTAGAAAAGTTGATTTAAAAAAAAAGTTTCTCATCGATGAATTTTCCCTGTGTGTGTGTTCGGGGTCTTCAAATGGGAACTCTCTCCACTGAAAAAAAAATATTTCAGCCAAAATGTAAATGATCTCTAGAGGTCACAGAATCCATGTTCTTTGTGTTGGGGAACATGACTGGCAGAGTTGCACACGGGCTGATTAAAGGACGCTGGAGGGGCGCTTATCTCCCCTTAGTAGGTTTGCACAGGGATGGTGAAGCCAAGGCACTCCAGCCGGTGTCGGTCTTCAAGCCAGTCCTCCATGACCGTTGCTCATGCTGCGTGCAGCACCGGACTGCAACCTCTGGAGGGTCGTGGGTTGCCCACTGGTTAAGGGAGTGTGCGCAGAGGCGAGTCCCACCCTAAAAGGGGACTTCGCCCCTAGGTCAGCCTCCCAGCCTCAGTTCCCCGCCTGTAACATGGGAAGAACGGTGGCTCGTATTGTGGAATAAAGGATTCGGCGTGTCCAGACACACTCCCTCTAACACGGACCCCTATTTGCGGCGCGCGTTCCTGGAAGCCACCGGCGCAAAGCTTGCCCTCCGCTGCGCTCCCTTCTCGTGGACTTTGATCCCACCCCCTCGGCTGAGCTCCAGCGCCCTTTGGGCAGCTCCTTTCGGGGTGGGGGTCCTTATTCCCCCCTGCAAAAGTGCCGCGGGGGCTCGAATAGGCTGCGCTCTCGCTTGATTCGGCCACAGCCCTCCTCGCCATCCGCCACTCACTCACCCCGAGACTGATCTTCGGCGCCCCGCGATTGGCCATGTTGCTCCCCACAAGTCGGAGCGGGAAGCGACGCTGCAGCACAGATCGAAAGCGAGAGTAGGAAGTCTCTTTTAAAAAGAGAAGGCCTGAGGCGCCGCCGATGGCCGCCAGGGGGCGTCCCACTCCGCCCTACACAGGACCCCTTCAGCCCGGGGGAAACTCCGCGCCTGGCCGCGAAACGCGAGGAGGGAGCAGAGACGGGTCGCCTCCCGCATCTCAGCTCCGGGGGCGGCGGGGGGGATCGTCGGGCTTCTCTTCTAGCATCCCACGCTGCTCCTCCAGCGCTCGAATTGCAGGGCGACTCAGCATCCTGCTGCGTCCGGGGCATGACCTGAATTTGAAGCGGAGCTCCGCTGCATTACTGGTTTCCGCTGCCAGGTGCAAACCTTACGGCGGGACCCAAGACTTGGTGAGACCCCGACGCCCCAGCCAGAATTGGCAGGGCTGATGGGAGCTGCAGTACAACACCAGCTGGAAGGCTCGGGTCCCTTCCCAATTACTCCTGCATCAAGACATCTAGCTGGATAAGAAGAGTGCCTCTGAGAAGCTGCAGTGTGCAAAGTGAGGGCTGCACGTGTTTTGTGTATGTACAGGAATCTGTAAAAGGCACCACGTGTCTGTGGCAAAAGCGATGTGGTACCCCAAAACTCCGCAAAGAGTTATATTTCATGTTTCAAAACATGTAAATAGGCCAAGAGAAGTCATGCAATTTATCCACTGCACAATTCCATCTCTTGTATCCTGCACTGACTCCCTCCCTTTGATTTAAATATATATTTATCTGGTTCCTCATCCAGAAAGGGCCCTGGAGCATCGGTTTGCATATAATGGGGAAAACAAGAGTCCTCCCTGGTAACTTGGCAATCTTAAAAGACAGACATGGAAGGAGAAAGAGTTACGGAGGGGAGAAGAAAAAATATTTCAGCGGGAGATGTGCTATCACTACCCCCCCCCTTCCCCCATCTTCCTCTGTACAGGCTGAGGGGATGACAGCAGAGGAAGCCTGGCCGGTTTGACAGCATCCTTCCTACATTTGATCCTCTGCTGGGAAAAAAACAAAAACCCGCGGTGCGTTGATAATCGGGTGACAGGCAGAAATCCAACTGGTGATGCGCTGCAATCTGCCTGCAGGGTGAGGAAAGGCTCCACAGGTTGTGTTCCCTATGCATCCTGCTTCCAGGAAAAATATACTCCCCCCCCCCCCCCGCCCCGTAGCCGCGGCCAGAGAGTTTTCTCTGCCCTCCCGCCGCCGCCGCCGCCTTTGAGAGCTTTTTATAGCAGGCGAGTTTCACTTTCAGATTCCCAGAAATCATTCCGAATCCTTGAAGAGCAAAGCGCGTAGGAGGGACTTTCCAGACGGGCCGAAGGCTGCGCAAAGAGAATCTCCCGCCGCAAGCTCGGCTCAACCTGTGGTTTTTCAAGACCGCTTTGCAACGAACTTGGTCCGAGGCGAGGCGCTCCTTTTCCTGTTCCTTCGCCGGGCGGCGAGGGGGCGGCCACCGGGGGCGGGGCGGGGCGTCCGCCTGTTCGCCGCCCCGGTGCCGGCGCCTCTTCGCAAGTGACGGAAAAACGGGCACCTCGACCCGGCCCGAGCGAGCGGCCGCCTTTCTGGGCAGCGGCGAAGAGGGCGCCGCGGGAGCTGCCCGGCCGACCGCCGCCTCGGCTTCCCGGGAGCGCGCCTCCTCGGCGGGGCTCCGTGGGGCCTCGCGCGCGGGAAGCTGCTGCGCGCCGAAAGCAGCGAGGGAAGGCGGGAGCGCAGGGCCTCGGCGGTCGCCCCGCGGAGATGAGGCCCGGCCTGGCGCCCTGCGCGGCCGCCCTGCTGCTGGCGCTGCTGGACTTCCTGGCGCTGCGCCTGGCCTGGCGGGCGTGGCGGCCGCCCGGGGGCAGCGCGCTGGGCCTGGCGTGGGGCATCGGCCTGCTGCGCTGGGCCCTGCTGAGCCTCTCGGCTTGCGCGGCCGGCCGCTGCGCGGGGATCCCCGCGTGGCTCAGGGGCGCCCTGCTTCCCGCGGCCGCCCTCCTCGGCCTCCTGGTGCCCTGCTACGCCACGCTGCAGCTCCTGCTCCTGCCCAGAGGGGGCGCCCTGGAGCTGGCGCACGGCGGGGGCAGGACGGACGTCCTCGCCCTCAGCTACCTCATTGTGGGCGTTGTGGCCCCGCTGTGGGGTCACCTCGTGCCCCAGAAGCGGGGTGAGGAGGTGAAGAAGCCCATGGCATCCTTGGGGCGCCTCTTGTCTAGCTTGAGGCCCGAAGCGTTGCCGTTTGTGGGCATCATTGGATTCCTGGTGGTCTCGTCCTTGGGTGAGTAAGATATGGTGATATATGGCCTTGGATGGGAGGGGGGCCCACATGGGTCTTCGACACCCCGGTCCCATTCTTATCCCTTCCCAACTTCAAAACTGGTCCACAGTTCTAATTCTATCTGGACCGATATTTAGCTTTTTATGTCTTTAATTTACCAGCATACTGCCCAAAGAACTTTGGTTACCAGATGCTCTATACATCAAAGAAATAATCAGTAGTTTATTTTTGGTCAGTGGCGCTATAAGAAAATGGCAGATGGCAGAATGGGACCATTGCAATGTGTGCTGCATAGGCTGCACCTGGGCCTTGTCCAGAAGCTGCAGCAGGTGCAGAAGGCAATAGGCAGATGCTTGATGGGACCTGCAGCTTTTCTTACGTCAGATCTGAGTTGCAAGAATGGCGCTGGCTTCCCGTTAGGGCTGAGCCACAGTCAAGGCTCTGTTGCTGGCATGCCCAGCCCTAAGCAGTTTAGGACCCGGATGCCTAGCAGGACACCTCCCTTATAGCTACCCAGTTGCCCTTTAAGAGGAGGCTCTGCTGATGATTCCAAAATTATCCAACACAATAACCCGGACGGTGGGCCTTCTCCATGGTGGCATCCACCACGGAAAAACCAAAACCTTTCTCATGCAGTTTGGGAGGCTGAAAATACGGCATCCTTCAAAACTTCCTGAAAGCACACTTGTTCACCCCGACTTGCCCCGGCTTGTGATTAAATTAGCAATTCCACCCCAGTCCTTTTATTTTGCCCTTTATTATTATTATTGGAATTGTTTTAAAAGTGCATTTTAAAAGTGCATTTGATATTGTTGTTCTAAATGTGAATTAAATATTTGTGTATGTAAAGGGATTTAGGGATTTTTACTACTTGGTAATGCAGAATACAGCATTGCATAAGGAAATACAGTGGTACCTTGGCTCACGAATGCCTCAGTTCACAACCAGATCGGGCCACAAACAAAAATTTCATAAAAAATTTGTCTCAGGTCGTGAACTCTGCATTGGATTGGCGACCGCGATCGTAGCCATCTCCCCCCCACCCCGAGTGGGGAGATGGCCGCAATTGTGCTGGGGGTGGGGGGCGGAGATGGCCAAGATTGCACTCTTTCCTGCACGAGTGCAACCGCGATCTCAGCCATCTCCCCCACCCCCAGCATGATCGCGCCAGTCTCCCCCCCTCCCCCGGAATGCCCGTGATCATACCCGTCTTCCCTCCAGCACGCCGGATGACTGTGCATGCAGGGATGACGGGCACGAACGCAGTCATGCTGGGGGTGGTGGGTAGATGGCCTCGGGGGCGGGGGGGAGATGGCCACGATCTTTGTTGTTCTTTGTCACTTTGCTTCACATTTTTCTGATTTAAAAAATGGTTACAGAACGGATGAACCTTATTTACACTGAACCTTACGGAGAAATTTAACTTGGCTCATGACCAATTTGGGTCACAACCAGAGTCTTGAAACGGATTAAGTTCGCGAGCCAAGGTACCACTGTACAAATGGTTTTTCCAGGTCCAGCTCACTCACAGTCCTAACTGTGAACGGGGCCTACATATAAATGTTAGGATAGTGCAGTGTTTTTTCTCCTGCAAATTTCATATTTGTTCCGCTTGGTGGTAGCCTCCAACAGATCTATCACTGATATGCAGGTGCACAAAACAAATTCAAGAATTGAATGTGGCTTGTCATTGAAACATGGGTTCACCTGTTGTCTGAACCCAGCCACACTTGCAAACCACGGTGAACAACCCACTATTCACAACACAACAACAAACCATGGGGTCCTTTCAGACAAACCATGCTTCTTTCTGGTTAACAAACCATGGCTTGTTAACACAGTTGGGTTCAGACGACACAGCAACCCATGTTTCAGCAACAACCCATTCTCAGCTCTGGAGTGTGAGTTGTTGAGTTGTCCAATCAGTCACAATTAACTGTGTACCCTCTACATCCCACTACTCCCCTTGTGAGCCCCAAAACTGGAGGTGTGAGTTCCTGCTGACCCTCCTAGCCCCAGGGTGCTGGACCCACCCCTCTTTCCAAGAGCCCAGGAGTCCTAAGAGCTTCCCTCTTGTGTTCCTTAGGCGAGATGGCGATCCCATACTACACGGGACGGGTGACTGACTGGATTTCGAGCACACACAAGTCTTCCGCCTTCCATCAAGCTCTCTGGATGATGTCTTGGTTCACCATCGGCAGGTACAGAGCAGCTAACCAGGGGAGTATTTGTGGGGGGGGGGGGCTGGAGGAACTCCAGGGAGCAAGGAGCAGAGAATAACCGGGGTGCTGAGCAAGAGGGACCCACACGCTCTTTCTTACCCCCCTCAGTGCTGTGACGGAGTTTCTCTCCGACCTACTCTACAACACCACGATGAACCGGTTCCATGCCCACCTCCAGAGCTCCATCTTCAGGTCTATTCTACACCAAGAGATTGGCTTCTTTCATGCCAACCGAATAGGTAACGGGCCTGTGATCCCACACAGGGACTGTCCACCTCACGGTCACCTAACATGCCTCCCCCAGATCTGGTGGCAGTGCAGTGCCTTCCCTCTGGCTGGAGACACCTCCGTGATCTTCTCATCATCAGTGGTTAGAGTGTTGGACTGGGACTCAAAATTCTAGTCCTCACTCTCTCCTGAAGTGCATCAGATGACATTGCCTCAGCCGTTGAACTCTGGCCCGGCCCACCTCACAGGGTTGTGAGGATAAACTAGAGAGGAGGATGACTGCATAAAAGCCACTTTGGGTTTCTTGCAAGATGAGAAATGTTTGGATAGAAATGCAATACTAATCAATGAATGAATTAATAACGACGTAGGCCAACCCAGACTTCCCACCCCGAGGTCAACGTGCTTTGCTGTAGGCCAGCCACACACCCTGTGTGAGAGTAGCCACAATAACCAGTGGGGAGGAAGTTCAGGCGCTTGGGGGGAACGAGGAGAATCTGTGCCTGAACTGAGGGCAGGACTGCTGGCGAATCTGTCCTTGAAGGAAAAGTGAAGCAGTTGGATAGGGAGAAAGGCGGCTGCGCCCTGCCCTGCCCTGCTTTTCCTCTGCTGCCTGTCCTCGCCCACCTGCTAACCTGCTCTCTCCTCCCGGCAGGCGACATCACCTCCCGCGTTTCCTCCGACACGGACGCGATGAGCGAGGCCCTCACCGGGGACCTCAGCCTGCTGATGTGGTACCTGATAAGGGTCACTTTCCTCTATGGGATGATGCTGTGGCTGTCGGTGCCCCTGGCCTTGTTCATCACCGTGCTGCTGCCCTTCATCCTGCTGGTGCCCAAGCTGACTGGGAGATTTCACCAGGTACCCGGACGGGAGCGCGGTCCCGCTGGTCCCCGGTGCACGAGGCCAGGCCAGCCCTGGGGAGGACCGGCCAGACACCTCGGTGACTTTGAAAAGCGAACCTAAGAGCATGAGAAAAGTCCAGCTGGATCAGTCCCCTGTCCCTTCATCTGGCAGCAAACTGGCTGGAAACAGCACCCCTCGGGGAGGATGGGCGCAAGAGTCCAGCTGCTCAGCAGCTGGCGTGTGCAGGCCTGGTGCCTCTGATACTGGAGGGAGCACATGGCCAGCCAGGCTGGTAGCCACAGGTAGCTGCCGCCGCCTCCATGAATTTCTCCAGTCCCTTTTGAAAGCGGTCCAGCTTGGCAGCCATCCCTGCATCCTGTGGAAGTGAATCCCACCTGTGCTGTGTGAAGAAGCGCCCCTCATTTTATCTGTCCGAAACCTCCCCCATCAGCTGCATGGGGGGACCCCTTTGGGTCCCCTCTTCCCTTTCTCCACAGCGGGTGTCAGGTCAAACACCGCTATCCCCCGCCTTTTCTCTAAGCTGAACAGCCCCAGCGGTTGCATCCGCCCCTCATAGCAGAGCTGCCGCAGCCCCTGCAGCATCTCAGTTCCCTTTCCTGCCCCCTTCCCAATGCCACCGTGTCCTTTTCGGGAGTGGCAATGGGAGCTGTACGTGGCATTCAAGCGGTGGGGTGTGCCGGCTGAATGATGCCGTCCGTCTTGGTTTCAGATCGGTTTGGTTCTAACTTAAGTCGGACGTGCAGTTTGCCCTTTCACCAGCTTGATCTGGCCTGCCAGCCGGCCACTGTGGCAACAATCAGTGTCACCCAACACACGCCTCCCATAATGCAGTGGGAGCAACGCTGGGCAGTTGCCCATATATGAACAGGCGCCGTATAGAAGCCAGCTACAAATGGAGATGCTTTTAGATATTCCATCTGCTTGTACTGAAGACGTTGTATAATCATTAGAAGGTTTTCTGCCTTTTGTGCAAATCCGGCTTCATATATTAAAAAGGGAAAAAGGAAGCACAAATATTCAGCTGCCCTTATGAGGTGCCTCCGGGGGCAGCGTTGGGGGGCCCTGCTGTGTGTGTGTGTGTGTGTGTGTGTGTGTGTGTTTGTGCATGCGCACACTTGCACGCGTCCATGCCAACTGAGAACAGCTGAACCGTCACACCTGCTCTGTGGGGAAGGCCCCATTTCTGGCCTCCGGTTTTTGGGCCACACTGGCTTCACATCTCGACGTGGCGTCTGTGAGGCTAAGGAGCAGCTGCCCGCTTTGCCTAACTGATGCCTCATCTGCTGCCGCATCTTTTGCCCCTGCAGACCTTGGCACAGGAGGTCCAGAGGTCCTTGGCCAAGGCCAACGAGGTGGCCGTAGAGACCTTCCAAGCCATCACCACCGTCCGCAGCTTTGCAAATGAAGATGGGGCTGCGCGGCAGTACGAGGAGAAGCTGCAGGAGACCTACAAGCTCAACAAGTGGGAGGCTGTGGCCTACGCCATCTCCATGTGGACTAGCAACGTAAGGGACGCAAGTGCTGTTGAGGGAGGGAGCGGAGCTAGGTGCCAAAATCGGGCAGGGATGTGGGTGAGCAAGCCCCTGGGTCATAGGCCCGTTCAGTTAGTGAGGAAGGGCTGTGAGACCTCCTGAGACCCTAAAAGCTGTTCTCCCTCTTTCAGCTCTCCAGCCTGGCGCTCAAGGTGGGGATTCTCTTCTATGGAGGCCGCCTTGTCACTCTGGGGCATGTGACCAGCGGACAGCTTGTTACGTTTGTCCTTTATGAGATGGAGTTCTCCACAGCGGTGCAGGTGAGTCTGGGGCTGCACCTGCGTGTGCAGATGAGGAAGGAAGAATTTAGGAGGAATGGCTCTGGTCTGGCCATTCCCTGCCTCAGTTTCCCTCAGGTGCTGCCTTCCTCAGACAGAGTCTGTTTCCTTCCCCGCCAGGTCCTCCTCTCCCTTTACCCCAATGTGCGCAAAGCTGTGGGTTCATCTGAGAAGGTTTTCGAATACATTGACCGGACCCCCAAGATCCAATCCACAGGGACGCTGGCACCCGAGAATTTACGGGGACACGTTGTGGTGAAGGATGTCTCGTTCAGCTACCCCGACAGAGACAATTCCCTTGTGTTGAAGGTACTAAGGGAATGGGGCAGAAGCCAGAACTGTGGGAAGGAAGTTCAATGAGATTAGAAAGGGGACATCAAGAGAATTTTTTGCAGCCTGTTGGCATTCCTCAGAGGCTGGAGAGCAGGATTTGTGTGGAAGTCCACGGGTTTTAGCTGCCTTTAGGTGGCTGGGGTTAAGCAGGCCTGAGAGATCCCTTTCCTTCTTGGCTCATTGTGCTGCTTTCTGGGCATCAGAAACTAGAAATTAAAATGCAGAATTAGCTATGAAAGCAGGTAGGTTTGATCTGAAGGCTTGGCTGGGTCAGAGCATTGCAGAGTGACATGGCAGAGGTGGCGTCCTGGTGAGACCTCCAAGGGCAGAATTATCTCCAGGACTGTGGCCCTCTGCCAGTTCCCTGAGCCTCCTGGTCCTTCCAGTGTCCCTTCTTCTGATGCTGCCTCTGCCCCAGCCCTGTCCAAGTGGCCAAGCCAAGGAGTAGTAACCGTCATGCACCTTGTCCCCCCTTCTTTCTGGGAGGTGGTGCAAATTGGACCAAGAAAGAGAAGAAAGCAGATAGGTAATGGCAAGGAAGAGGAGACTGACCTGCAGAAAACATCTGGGCCAAGGGCTCCCCAAAGGCTGGAACCAAAACAGACCTTAACTGTGGCCTGCCCATTGTTCTTCCTCTGATGGGGCTGCATTCACACAGCATGACAAGCAACCCTGGGTGGTTACCATGGTTTACCACGATCTACCTGATAGACAGGCGGTTTCCACATCATCATGGTTTCCGTTTTCTCTGCTCAGTTTTTGCACTGTTGATGCATATCCTAGCAGCCACTGCACTTGTGGATCAATTCCAGGGTACATCACTCCCTGCCTATATTGCTTGCCTTTTCGTTATCACTCCACACAGAGAGGCAGGATGGCTCCTGAAGTCACTCTTTTCGAAAGACTTTGTAGTAGTTGTTTACCAGGACTGTGGAAACCACAGTTCTGGGTTCAGACATCATGAAAAACCATGGTGGAAACCACGGAACAAACCATTGTTTCTCATCATGGTTTCTAAAGGCCAAAATTACCATGGTGAAATACTACGATTGGGTTCAGACAACATGACTGACCAACAGTGATTAAAAACCCAGCCAGAAAGTGCAGCAGTGCTGTCATGGGGGAATTTGGAGAAGGTGTCTGGTGCCTCACGCAGCACAATGGAGTAATTCACAGTAGATCTTCCACTGCCCTGCATGTCCCTGAATTCCAACATCGAAAATTAATTAATTGCCCAGGGAAGAGGCGCGTCTCCCCAAAGCTGTGCCTACTTGCACCCTCCTTTGCCCACAGGGGGTTTCCCTGGAGCTGTGCCCTGGCAAAGTGACTGCCCTGGTGGGCCCTTCCGGGTCAGGAAAGAGCACCCTCGTGGCCCTGCTGCAGCGGTTCTACGAGCCCCAGCAGGGCCAGGTGCTGCTGGATGGCGAAGAGCTGGGCGAATACGAGCATCACTTCCTGCATCGGAAGGTAAGGGACCTTCCCGGCCCCTCGAAACACCTTAGTGTGGGCATCACTCCATGTTTCTGCAGCTCTTGGAGCAATCTGGATTGGCCCTCTTACCTAGCTGTCCTCTGGGATGCTCTGTAAGCTCTGCTTGCTTCCTGGAAGCCTGCCCTCCATATGACTGCTCGAACCCCGTGGCAGTTTTGTGTCCCTCCTGCAACGCGTACGCAGCGTGGGGAGCACGGCTGAGAGCGGATGTCCTTCGCCGCACCTGGCTTGCTGCGGTGCTTAGAGGTTGGATCCAGCATCTCTAGGGAGGTGCCCCAGGGAGACGGGGGAATGCTGGTGGGGAGGGGGAGCTCGAAAGTGCTGGTGAAGTGCTGAGGTTGAGGACGTAGGAGACCAGGGAGAAAGCGGGGAGGAAATCCAGCTGCCGTGTGACCTTCAGGAGGATTGCAAGCGGGGCTTTCTGAACCCGTGAGAGGGCAGCTCCTCATGAAGGGGAGGGGAGCAGCAGAGGTTTGGGACCCGAGAACTAGGCTTCAGGTGAGAAGGAGCCACTCAGCACACAAGATGATTTTTAGCCAAGGAGTGACTGCTTGGGAAGAGCAGGACATTGCAACAGGACATAAAAGATACGGGCCAGGTTTGCACAATCACAGGGGAAGCGGCCACAGTGGTGTCTTTTCCGTGTTCCTCGTGTGACAGTCACGCGATGCATGATGTGGCTCATTACCCTTGCAGAGTTCGGTTTCCCACGGTGTCCAAACCCAGTGAGGTGACTTCCAAACCATGCCAGGACCCAGCTCTCTCCCACAGTCCTCCAACCCAAAAAATCCAGTTTTTATATTTTTGTATTGTTACTTATTTGTTGGAAGCCACCCCGAGGCTTATGTGAATGGGGCGGCATACAAGAATCCCAAATAAATAAATAAAATTGCTCGAAGCTAAGGCGTTCCCAGAGGAGAGCACTTGAAGCACCAGCAGAAGATGCTATTGCATAATAGAAATAATTGACTAGAAATCCAACTTGTCTGGCAGTCTGCAAAGAAGCCAGGGCCAGGTGCTTAACGCTCTCTGCCCCTCCACAGTGGTGCCATGTGAGACTCGCTTCCTGTGCCCACATCCCTTGCTGGGTTCTTTTCTCTCCTGGAATTCAGTAGCCCTCCAGATTCACTGACCCTTCTGCCCTCCCTGCAGGTGGCGCTGGTGAGCCAGAATCCAGTGCTCTTTGCCCGGCCCTTGCGCAGCAACATTGCTTATGGCTTGGAGAAGGAAAACGAAAAAGTTACGAAAGAAGAAATGGACAGGAAAGTGGTGGAGGTGGCCCAGCGAGTAGGAGCTGATAAGTTTATCACCAACATGAGCAACAGCTACGACACGGGTAAGAGCCGCCCCCTCGTCCCTCCTCCTTGCAGTGCACCAAATCCCCATCTGCTGGAGAGGAGATGGCTGAGTATAGCTTGGAGAAAGTCCCTGCTTCGATCTGTTGGAAAGGGCGGGTCCCCAGGGATGGGGAAAGAGCGGGTCCCGTGGGTCCCGGCGGGTAAGGAAAGAGTGTTCGGTATCTGAGGTTGTGCAGAGCTGCTGCTGCTTGGAGGAAACCGCACTGGGCTTGATCAGGGACTGGGAAACCTCCTTCAGTGTTTGGATCAGTTTAGTCCCAGGCGATGTCGTTGTGGGGGCTCACATGGTGGGGCTGCATCGCGGAGTGATGAGGAATGGTGTTGCTCCTCCCCCAGTGCAGGCAGCCATTGAACGAGACCCCATGGAGGTGTTTGTAAGAGGGGTGTGTGAGTTCATGGAGAGGAGGCGTAGCTCTTCCCTTCCCAGCAGTGATCCCACTCGAAAATGTCTCCCCTCCCCACAGTTGTAATTACACGTTAAAATCCTCCATTGCCACCAATGCTTGCTTGCTTGCTTTAATTAATTAATTAATTAAAACATTTTTATGTCGCCCCATTCGCCGAAGCGAATTTTTAAGGCCTCACTAGCGGTGCGGAAGAAAGAAAAGGAAGCCCCTGTGTCTGCCATGTCAGACTGGAGATTTAATTGATTAATTGCTTGATTTCTATGTTGCCCAACAATTTGGGCAATTTACAACAGCACAAATAATGCAATGTAAAGGGACAAGCAACATGAAAAACATCATTAAAAAGGTTATCATAGAAGATTTAAAACCAAATAAAAATGCTTATTAAAAAAAGCTGTACTAGCTGATATGAATGAATCAGACAAGCTGTTTAAGCAGCTAACAAAGCCCCAGTAAACGAATTAAATGCTCTGCAGTTTTGTTAACCACCCTGAGAGCTTCAGCCATTGGGAGGTATGATGATGAAATGAACAGATAAAACAGAAGAGTCTTAACATGGCATGAAAAGGATATCAAA
Organism: Varanus komodoensis; assembly: GCF_004798865.1. Classification (NCBI taxonomy): domain Eukaryota; kingdom Metazoa; phylum Chordata; class Lepidosauria; order Squamata; family Varanidae; genus Varanus; species Varanus komodoensis. Next base: position 75,281 of record NW_025335575.1, on the reverse strand, counting down.
GGCAGGCTTCAATGAGGAGGTCATTCCATAATGGGGGGGCGCACCCCTGAAAAGGCCCTTCTGGGGCTGTATGGGCATCTCCTACAGGCCATGTATTCCACAGGTCTGAATTTTCCCATCCCTAGATTTGATGGACAAACCATTTGTCCGGGTACCAGGAAGCGCTTAATGCTTTACTGTCACATGTGCTCCAGAACAGGAAGAATTCTGAAATGATTTCTCTGAGGTTCTGATGGGATGTAGATCAAACCGGGACTTCGGGTCATAACAAGAGTGCAACTTCTAGAGAGCCTGCCTTCCTGAAAAACCCCTCCTGTTTCTCACCCTGGCTGCAGATGCTGGGGAAATGGGGGGCCAGATCTCCGGGGGCCAGAGGCAGGGGATCGCCATCGCCCGGGCTCTAATCCGAGACCCCAAAGTGCTGATCCTGGACGATGCCACCAGCGCCCTCGACACAGAGAGCCAGCAGCAGGTGAGCGAGTCGGGCACTTCACTCCTGTGGCAGCTCTTGCCAGTCCAGATGGGATGCCAAAAAACATGACGAAAAGGAAATAGAAAAGGTTCGGGGGCATTCACTGAAAGTGCCGTTTGTCCTTTTCAGGTCGAGAAAGAGATCTATGAAGGGGCGGCGCGTAGCGAGCGTGCCGTCCTGCTCATCTCTCACCGCCTCCACAGCGTAGAGCGTGCCAATCTCATCCTGGTCATGGAAGACGGGGAGATCAAGGAGAGGGGGACCCACCCGGAACTGATGGAGAAGGGGGGAGCCTACTGGCAGCTGCTGCAGAAGCAGCAGAATGGAAACAACGGAAGCAATCACAGCCCTGCGAATGCGGGCAACAGCCTGCTGTAACCATTTCGGAAAGAATGGGGGATTCTCGGTGAGACTCTGAATGGGGGATTCTCGGTGAGACACCCATCGCCGATGGTGGAGCTCAGTTAGCCTTAGCGAATGCGGGAGATCTGATGAAACACACTGTCTGTTTTCACGGCCTTTCAGTAATCTTAATGCTTATAGCAACACACTCCCCAGCCAGCCCTGCCTGTGAGGGGTAAACGCTCTTGAAAAAGCTGGCGCCAGGGGTGGGGTCTCCACAGATAGTGCTCCAACCAGTACATACTTTGGAGGCTTCTAAACAACTGAGAAGAAATCTGTTTATTTAATGTTGAATATGCTGCTGTCTTCGCAAAGAGGCCTCAGTCCCATGATCCTCTTGGACTAAATGTCTCCTTTAATTCATCCTGCTAGAGAGGATTTCGCTGCTCTGGTCATCCCTGGACCATAGAGTCAAAGAGCAGCAGAACTGGAGTGGCCCATGAAGGCCACTGGGTCCAACCGGCATTCAGAGCAGGACCCCAAGTTAAAGCCAAGTTTGCTCCTGTTCCAGAGCCAGCTCTACCATTGACAAAGTGCCTCAAGTGGAAGATACTTGAAAGACAGAGAATGGGGATAAAGGATAAATGCAGTTTGATGCAAGCACATTTTTGTGCGTCTGACTGCAAAATGCCTTGGGCTGGCTGCATGCTGGTCCTTCTCCCCCGTTTTCAGCTAGCTAACATTTGTGCAAATGTATTGCATTGGGGGAACAGGCTTAGCTGAGACGGGGCCTTTTTTGTTGTGGTACTCCTCTTTTGCAACTGCCCCCTGCTTATATTTTCAGTCCTGGAGGAAGACTTTTCTATTCTGTGCTGGCTTTCATTGTTTGGTTGTACTGTAGAAAATTTTGAAGGTATTGTTTCCAATTCTGTAAACAGTGTAGAAGGCCATGTGTGTGAAAAATCAGGGTGTTGATGCTTACCATTGATTTAGGTGTGTTCCTAAAGGCAGAGCTCACGGGCTTTGTGAAGCTGAGTGCAGACCAAAGATCCCACTATCTTTGGAAGCCTCCTTATCCCTTGAATCCCAACGGAGCCCCCAGAAGTGCAGTGCCTCCCGGAAGAATAAGCGCACACGTCTCAGCCGTTTTCCTTGTCTTCACCTGGGTATTCTTAAGGACAAATTCCATTTTGTACTTTGCGTAAATATAGAGGCATTCCCTAAAATGCAGGCAGATCACGTCTGGCTATGCTAGTTGTTCTTTCTTTTTGTATGTCTATAAATTAAAACGAATTCTTACTTTGAATTTTGTCTCTCACCATGTTTTTTGAGGGCATTTGGACACGGCTCCTGCAAGGCATTGCCAGGCCTGCCTTCTCTCCATCCCTTTGCAACAGTACCAGCTCCTGGTCTGGGGTTCCTTTGAACAAGGCACCACCCCCAGTGGGCCACTTCCTTGGGGAGGCCACCTTCTCCTTGTCCTCCTTCACTTTTGCTCTTGCTCTTTCCTCCTATGGCTACCAGTTACTTGCTTGGCAAGCCGGTGTAAGATGGCTGTAGCCTCTGCCCAGACCACAGCGAGAGGCAGGTGAAGTGAGTAAGCTGCAGCGCTGAAAGGGGAAGCCAGTCCAGAAAAGAGGGAAGTGGTCCCCCAGCTGTGCTTTTCCTACTCTGCCATGTGATTTCTTGTTGTTATGTGCTGTCAAGTTATCTTCGACCTGTGGCAAACCATGCATGAAAGCCCTCCAAAATGTCAGCGGCCATTGCACCTTCATTCAGCTCTTCCAGGTTCAAGGTAGTGGCTTCCTGGATGGATTCAGTCCATTCCGTGTTTGGTCTTCCCTTTTGTCTTCTGCCTTCTTCGCAGATCCTAAAGTCAGTTCTGGGGCTGGCTGCTTCTCTTGGTCTCTCTCAGATGTCACTTTTCCATTTAACTTTTGGAGTGGCATAGCACGAAAGGAAACCCCCATGGATATGATTGTTACTTCCAGGAGTGTTCTCCCAGCTTCTTCCCTTAAGAGTGATAAATCCCCTCTCCCCTTTGAATGGACTTTCAGTAGCAGCATGTCAGACAGAGATCTACCTGGTAGAGCATCTTGCAGTACAGTGCCAGCTGCTCCTGATGAGTTTTCCCTTTTTGTGGAGCAGTTAGAGGCACAGGAGGTCTGCTCGGAGAAGCAAATTGGCAGCCCCGTGGTAAAACGGCTGCCGTTTGCCGCTGGGGTGAAAAGCAAATCTGTTGCGATAGAGATCTCTTCCGTGGGCCCTGCGGAACAAAGGGCGGCACGGTGCCTGCCCGTTACTGCTTCCTTTCCCATTTTAACGGCTGCCTGTGTGGTTTCCATATCCTGTTGTCTGATACACCGCGGAAAGCACAATCCCCAGAGATGAGCCAATGGCTGACGAGCGCGCGCGCTGCATCATTAGTCGCTAGGCAAATTCGATAGCGGCAGGCTGGAACCGCGGGGGTTCCCCTGCCCGCGGCCCGGAGTGCGCAGCCAGCGCCCTCTGGCGGTGCAGAGTCGTGCCCCAACGACGGGGGAGGAGGACGTACGCCGAACCCAGGCTTGGGATCGGGCTGAGAGTGCATAGGACAGGCGTGGGCGCGCAGATTTTTCAAAAGTACCTACAATACTAGGTTTGGACCTGCATGGCCAGAAAAGCTCCACCAGCTGGATTTCTGCCTGTAAAGTGGATCAAATCGGAATCCAGCTGCAGGGCACCTCCTCGAATGGTGCTTTTGGACCTCGTTGACTTGCTGGCTCCAATTTTTCCTCCACCTGGTAAATTCAGGTCCAGGGCCGGGAACTATCCGATAGCCCTTTCGTAGCCATTTGCAGTGGGCTAGATTTTAGACTGGACGACCTGCTTTTATGGGGAGCCCTTCCCTGTACGGGGAAAGGTGTGTTCACTTCCTTCAAAATGTGATGAACTGGTGCCGCTGTATTTGCGGGCCCATCTGCTCAGCCTGGTCGTCTGCCCCGAAGTCCTGCTCGGCTAACACCGGGCGTATTTAGCCCGAGTGCGGTTCTCCAGCCGCTCTGCGAAGCGCCGCGCTTGCTCACCACACGCCCCGCTCTTCTCTTCTCCTCTTCGCCTGCCCGCAAACCCCGTTCCTGCGCATGGATTTAAATCCCCCCTAGGAAAAGACATTGAACTGCTCCAAATTTGGCCCCACTCTTCCTTAGGCGCCTTCTTGCTTAACTGAAGAACCGATCCCTGACAAGCAGGAGCTGGACTGACGTGAGAACCGAGCATAAACACGTCTGCACCGGGCACAGCCTGCTGCGCGCTTTGTACGTCCCTCTAAGCAGAACGGGGGGGGGGGGAATGCACCCCAGTCCTGCTACTGCAACAAAAGGAAGGGCGCTCTCAGGTGCCTGCTCAGCCTTCCCTAAGCCGCCCCCGAAGGTTTTGCACTACCACCCACATCCTCCCTGACCGTCGGCCATGCCGACCGGGGCTGATGGGAGCCGAACTCCCAAAGCACCAAATTCGGAAGGCCATGGAGGACGGTAGTGGTCCTGATACAGCGGGGGGGGGGGGGGGGGGGGGGGGGCGCCCCCGTCCATGTGGGATGCAGGAGCTAAGCCCCTGCCAGCGGATCGCCGCCCCCGTTTTCTGGTTGCCGGCAGGGAAGGGGCAGCCCCGTCCCCAAAAGGGCAGTCGCGTGAATCCCCCCCCCGGCGCAGCAGGGCTTCTCCGTGTAGGGGTCCCTTGTGCGCCCCGTCCGAGCCCCTCTCGCCCTTCGCGGGGCCGTGGGTGGCAGCCCCGACGTGGCGCACGGAGGGAGGGAGCGAGGGAGGGAGCGAGGGCGGGCGCCGGAAAGCGAGGCGCTCGCTGCTTTCGCTTTCGAGAAGGGAGGCGACGATGGCGCTGCAGGACGTCTGCGGGCTGCCCCGCGGCGAGTGGGACTGGAACCCGCTCGGAGGCGCCGCCACGCAGCCGGGCGCGGTTGGCCATTACGCCTTTGGGGCGCGGGAGCCGCAGATCGCCTTGCCCCCGGGGAGGCAGGTACGGCCCGGGCGAAGGAAGCGCGGCGAGCGGGAAGGGGGGGGGGAGGGGAGGGCGCGGCCTCGGCGTGACTTCGGGAGCGCGCGACGTCGCGGGCGGGGAAGAGGCCGTCTCTGAGCGCGCGCAGAGTGTCTGCTGCACCGCGGAGCGACCCAGGTTTTCGCGGGTGCGGACCGAGTGAGGGCACCCGGAAGAAAAGTCGTGCTCTTGTGGAGCGAAGTGCACGCGGAGGGGGGTGAGAGAGAATAAAATACGTGTCCTGTCCGTTCCTGGAAGAAAAATCAGGCCCATTTCAGATGAGCGCCGCATCCTAAGCGCAGTTTTCCGTGAAGTCGAGCCCTAGATCTGTGGAGCATTTCAACTTTTCGCGTGACCAGGAAAGTCAAGCGGTGGTGAGGGAGAGGTGAGGGAGGAGCATTTGCCCCTCCCCCATGTTTGGAGCTTGCAGGAAAGTAAATTTTGGATAAGCACCATGAGGTGCTGAAGCAGAAGCACGGTCCCGGGGGGGGGGGGGGGGGGGGACTGGATGACCTCCGCGGGTCCTTCCCATGCTGCGAGGTTGTGAAATTCCTCTGGCACTGTGATGCCTCCAGGATTGGCCTCTAGATAGCTTGAGTAGACCCCATGGCTTAGGCATGGCCTCTGAGCATGTGCACAGACGGGCCTGTGGGTCTAAGAATAATGAAGAACGGGTGCAGCAGGCCTGTGGCAGGTGTGGTCATTCAGGTGTTGGACTGAGAACCTGGGAGATGCAGGTTCTGGGCTCCACTCAGCCGTGGAGCTCAGCAGGTGACCTTGGGCTAGTCACTTATTTTCAGCCTCACACACCTCACAGGGCTGCTGTTGTGAGGATAAAATGGAGTGGAGGACTAGGCAAGCTGCCAGGGGTTTCTCGCAAGAGGAGAAAAGGAAGGATATAAGTGCAGTGTGATATAACAACAATAGCAACACTGCTCACAGCAAGTGGTTTGGCTTTCCCATGAGCCAGAGATTCAGAACCCTGTTTTAAGAGCATCATGTGTCCAGTGATGTGGGACAGAGATTTTGCTAAAGCAGGAAAATGTCTTGTGCTTCTCCATTTTCTGCAGGAAATTCTCCATGTTATTCATCACGATCAATGGATGCCAATTCTGCTATGAACCAAGCAGGGCACCTAGGAAGTTGCACTTTACACTTTCCAAGTGCTTATCTTTAGCAAATCTATAAGAAAATGCACAGATGTCATTAAAATACATCCGTGTCTCAGGATAAATAGAACAGATCAGCAATGAGCTTTGGTGGTTTATTAGCTTCTGTGCCACCTCCCCTGCCCCATCTAAAAGGCTGAAATGGCTCTCCTAAGGCAGTAGGAGCTTTAGGGGGCGATCCGGTGCCCCTAAGCAGCGTCTGAGGGACAACAGGGTATTTTGGAGTCCCAGATCTGAGGGTGGGGACCTGGGACCTGGAACTTGGACTCCTTCCCTACTTCTTGCACCAGCTGCTTCCCAAGGGTGGGAAAGCTACCTTGGAGAGGGTGGGAAGGGGAGGAGACTGGAGAAGCCAGACGACCTCCCTCCTTCCCCTTCAAGATGTGCCAGGAACAGGGAGAAAAAAGCCCATCTAGTGAAAATGAGGACAGAGAGGGAAAGACTACCTGCTCAGCTCCTCCAATTCTGCATTGAATGACTGGCAACATCCAAGGTGGGGTGCTTTATGCCTGTTGCCATAGGATTTGGATTGGTCCAGCCCACTCCTGGAATGCCCCCCCCCAGCTTCTCTGAAATAGAATTTGGCCCCTTATGCTGAAGAAGGTTTCCCACGCCTGTATTAGTATTTTCAGGACAGGTCCTTCACTAGCCCCTCTGGCTGGCAGCTGGTAGGCTGGGCAAGAGTGGCCGCCCCAAGGGAAAGGAAGGGACTGGTCACCCTTGTTATTTCTGATTTTCCATATCCATCCTATGGCAACTGCTCCCCACATCCTTTTGCAGCCCTCTGAGTTCCTGAAGACTCACTGTGAGGATGGCAGTGATGGGCACCAGATCGAGCTGGCCCATGGCACCACCACCCTGGCCTTCACCTTCCAGCACGGGGTGGTTGTAGCCACAGATTCCCGGGCATCAGCTGGCAGCTACATAGGTGAGTAGCCCACTCTCCCAGCCGGGGAATTGTGGGGCTCAGGCCCATGGGGTCCTGGCCCCCAACTGCTTTCCCAGGCTGTGAGTGTCCATTGAGGTCGATGGAAGATGCCTTTCTGGACTTATTTGACATTTTGGATAGGGAATGCTGCTGGGGATGGAAGGGTTAACTCTCTGTTCCCACCTGCAGGGATGAACCCCTCTGCAGCTTTTCTTCTGAGCTGAAATCCTGAAGTGGGAGCCATTTTCCTCCAAGAAGGGATGGCAAATTAATTCCAGTCAAAGATAACTACTGATTTGGGATGGTCTGTGGGCAGGGTGCAAACAAATTGAGGAATTGATTTTGTTTGAGATGGTTTGGAGGAGAAATCAATTGACTGGGTTTGCATCTTGTGAAATTAAAGTAAATCCTAGGGGCAGGATCTAATGTTAGTCCTACATAGAGCAGACCTATCAAAATTAATGGGGTTGAAGTTATAACTTCTCTACATGAGGCTTTTAGCCAGCTACTTCACCAAGACATCCGCTTTCGGTTTCTTTGCAGGATTAAAATTGGCTCCTTTACATGTGCTTTCCTTCCTGGGATTTTTCTCAGTCTTTCTATATTATTGTAATTGTTGTAAGCCGTCCTGAGATATTTATATAAAGGACAGCATACAAAAGTTTTTAATAAATACATACATAAATATGTTCCATTACTTAACCTCAGGGTGGCACCATAGTACAGCAAACTTGTGCAAATACAAGGGTCTCAGTGTGATTTTCGGATAATACCACATTTTCCGCCACCAAAGAAAAGGCACAGAAAAGGTTATAAACCATGGGAGAGACCTTGGAGGATGGTGACATCATGCAAAGCACCCATACCCTGCCATGTGTGAGGGACACAATACATGCCTCATATAAGTCTTTAGTCGTGACTAACTGAAGTTTTGTTCATTTCAAGCATTCTATTCTGTGCAGAATTAACACTGGATCCTGTCCCTAGTAATGCTTTATTTATTTATATATATATATATATATATATATATATATATATATATATATAAATTAACAAATTTAAATTTTGTGCAGATTTGCTTCTGATGGGCCCAGGCCTCAAAGCTTATCACTGCTTAGTAACACCCCTGTTCCTCACTATTTGGGATTGATGTCCTTTCTAATAACCTCTCCTCCTCCCTGCAGACACAAAGGTGTGTAACAAAGTGATTGAGATCAACCCCTACTTGCTGGGCACAATGTCTGGAAGCGCCGCTGACTGCCAGTACTGGGAGCGGCTCCTGGCCAAACACTGCAGGTACCCTCCCCAAATCTTCCAGCTCTATGAAATGAAATACACATATTTCATTTCCTTGCAGATATGCAGGCTGGATTTTAGAAACTTACTTCCTTCCTTCCTTCCTTCCTTCCTTCCTTCCTTCCTTTCTCTAAAGTTTTCAGGTAGTTTACATATGAAAACAACCCTATTAAAACAACTAAAGTAAGGATGTAGGTTGTGCATGTGCCCATCAGACCAAGACCATGAAACCTAGCTCTCTGAAACTTGGCCCATGTGCTCCAGGACCCTAGCAGTGTGCATCTCGGTTATTTTGTTTCTCAAAACTCAATCAGACTTCTTGGTGGCACCAGGTGTCTGAGATCCCTAACCAGCCTAACATCTTATAGTCCATCTGATTTGAAGCTAGGGGAAATTAGCAGACCAGGGGACAGAGTTATAACCTTGCCATTTCTCCTTTACTGTGGGGCAGCCCCTCCTCAGTGGGATAGAGTGGAGAGGCCATTCACTCCATGAGGGGTGGAGGTGCACCGTGGGAGCAATGCTGGCACAGACATGGTAGGCACAAAGTGTCTACCAACACCACCAGCCGTGCAAGTTTGCCTGAAGGCTTTGTTGTATGAAGCTAAGGGATATGCCAGGTCCAATTGCTAGTAATGCAGCGTGACAAAGGGACAGCTACAATTTATTACAAACCCTTCCCCGCAAAAAAATGGACTGGAAGGGAAAGCTTGTGTGTGCGAGCCAGTTTTTCAGAAGGTGCTTAGAAAATCCACGTATTTTGCCTCCCAAACTACACGGGGAAGTGTATTCCAGAGAGTGGGTGCTACTCTTAAGAAGGGACTGCTTGTGTAATACTATCTGGTGACATTCTGCTTGGCGTGGGACAGCCAACAAGGCTTGTTCTGAATGAACTTGAAGGTCAGCTGGCAAACACCAAACATCTGCTGGCGTACTAGCAGGTATGAGGGAGAGAACGGATGGGCTGCACACCATCAGCACACATAGGAACTGGCAGAGTGCAAGGCGACAAGCCCCTGTCATGGGAGGCTTGTGAGCTAAATTCAACACAGGAAACAGGCAGTGACAGCTGGGCAAATAGGGGTACACCATGTGGCTGTTTCAGTTTCTTGGGTGCTTAGGATCATTCGCAGGTCAAGGGCACCATCCGTTGTAAGTCCAGACAGAAAGGTCCTAGTATTTCCAGTCGGATATGCTGGCCAGGGAATGCTTAAGAAGTATAGGGCTTTTTTTCTGCTACGAGTGTACTTGGAGGAGCTAAAGAGGCAGCAGTGGTGGGGTGGGAGGCATGTGGAAAAAGCTGGGGAGCCGGAGTTCCTTAAAGAATAGCCAGAAGGATCACTCACTGTGGCTCTTCTTCCGTTTCCCTTCCCTGCTCTCTGCTTTCTTCCCCACAGGCTGTACTACCTGCGCAACAAAGAACGGATCAGCGTTTCGGCTGCCTCCAAGCTGCTGGCCAACATGTTAGCCGAGTACCGGGGGATGGGGCTTTCTGTGGGCAGCATGGTGTGTGGGTGGGACAAGAAGGTAAGGCTCCCTTGCAGGGATGGGAGGATTTGGGGCAGTGAAGGAGAGGGGAGGAGCATGTTGGAGCTGGGATGAAATCAAGAAGGGGTGCTGGTTGTCCAGATGCTGGAATGATTGGCTGGCGGACAGAGGGAGAGAAAGAGAATGCAAGGAGGGGGAAATCTGGGAGGCAGAGAGATCCCTGGGCTCTTTCATACAACAGTTTTATATCTGGTTCCAGTGGGGACTGTAGAGCGAGTAGCTGCAGATGACTCAGGTGACTGAGTCAAGCTGCATGCTCTGAGACAGGGGCTGTAGTTCAGTGGCTGACCTGAGTGAAAACTCTCCCCCTGGCATTTTTGACATGCACAGTCTGCTACTTTTGTGTGAAGAAATCATTCTTATGCAAAGTTCATTCAGGGCATGTTCTCAAAGGAAATTTGGAGGAGGGGGCAGGGCTCATTTCCAGCCTGGTGGGTGCTCTGCTGTTTTGGGGAGAGGCTGTTCCAGTTCTGCACATCTCTCTGTCATGTGGTATCAAGCAAGGAGGAGTCAGGCCACAGTCGTCATCATCAGACTGTTGTGTTAGGGCTTGATGGGGAAAGCCATTCTCAGCTGAGAAATTAGGGAAAGCCAGAGCACTGATGAGGGTATGAGACAGCAAGTTCAAGGAGTTGTGGGAAAGGGGGATTCTCAACGTTTGAGGAGAGGAATGGGGACCAATGAGTTGGGAACGGGATTGTAAGGAGATGGTCAGGTCTTGGCTGGAAATGTGCAGGTTGCATTTCAGGGGTGCAGAACTCCTCTCTGTCTGAGGGCCCAATTCCACTTTCAAGCCGCTGTTGGGGGCTGCAGCCCAGTGGTGGGTGGGGCTGGAAGCAGGAGGGGCAGAGCCAACCTTCCCCCAAATACCACCATACTTAAATCTCTTACACTGCCTGAAACGAAGCATCAGAAGAGTTGTTTTAACCTTTTAGAGTGAAGAAAAATGATGCAAACACTGGGGTGGTTGGAGGGAAGGGGTGGCCTCAGGGCAAGGAGGCATGGCTTTCTGGGAAGGCAAGAGGGCTGGAATGAGCCTCATGCCATACCCCTGTCCTGTGTCATGGGGCAGATGAGAGCCAGGATTTAGGGGGCCCTCTTCCCCACTAACCATTTCTCTTTTCAGGGTCCTGGCCTTTACTACATAGATGATAATGGGGTGCGCCTGTCGGGTCCCCTCTTTTCCACGGGTAGTGGCAACTCCTATGCCTATGGAGTGCTGGACAGTGGGCACCGTCCCGATCTCAGCGTGGAAGAGGCCTATGATCTTGGCAGACGGGCCATTGCTTATGCCACCCACCGTGACTCCTATTCAGGCGGGGTGGTGAACAGTAAGTTGCCCAGATGCACTCCCTCAGTTACCGCATCCCTCATTTGCAGTCTCACCAAGTGTCTGGTGGTTTGGTGAGATCCTGCTCTAGTTTTGCGCATTTTCACTAGTGTGGTGGTGTCTGTCTTTGTAGTGTATCACATGAAGAAAGATGGATGGATCCGGGTCGGACGCACAGATGTCAACGAGTTGCTTCACCAGTATGCAGAAGCTAAGAAATGAGCCAAGAGGACCATTGAGGACCTACAATGTCAGGAGAAGTTTTGACACTCAGGGCTGAAGGAAGGAAAGGGAAGGAGACATACAGCAATGACGGGGCAATAGTAAAATTAAGTTCAATCTGCGTGTTCTCTGACTTATTGTTCAGATGTGGAAGAGCCTGGGAGGAAATACGATTAAGACTTGGAGAAGCAGACAAGAGCATTTGGGATTAGGGCACTATCCTGTGAAGATGTCCATATACTCCCAGCAGCAGAGGCTGACCACGATCCAATGCAGCGTGGGAGGAGCAGCAGAAGCAACCTTTGCCTGCCCACCCTCCCTCTCTCCGGTTTTGTTAGATGGCGCTTTTGCCTGTCTAGTTGGAGCATTATTTTGCCGGGGTGAGTGGCGGGGTGGAGGTTGATATGGAGAGGCTTCCGGATGGCTCATACCCCGGGCTTCTCCAACTTCTTGCCTCCTAAATGGCACTTTTAACGCCCTCCCCTGCAACTGGCTTGAGTCCTCAGTCCGGCCAGCATGGTTCTTTCTGTGCCGGCTTGATGAGGTCAGAGCTTTGTCTTCAGTCTTGCAGCTGAGAATATGCAATAGCCGTTGCTCCTTCTGGCGATGTCCAAAGGCCTTAGAATTGCTCCCTAAGTTGTAGGAAATCCCTCCTTCTAAGCCATGCTCTTTTTAATTCAGAGGGAAGCCTTACCGTTAACTTTTTGGGGAGAAATACTTGATTCAGTTTTGTTGTCACATCAGAAAAGGGAAAAACAGAGCTTTTGTTTCTGTTGAAAATCTCTTAGCTCTTTCTTCTTAGCTCTTCTTATCCATAGATGTCCTTCAGCTTTCCTGCTAGGAGGGCTTTTATCTAAAGACTAATTGCAGAATCATTCACCTGAAACAAGCTATATGTTGCTATTGGGTGCACCTGTGAAACTAGACCACACTTTGAACAACGTTGTAGGGCACCTGTCGTGTTACAGGGCTGGCCTAAGGAGGACAGAGATGTAGCACTGTGGTGCAGAACCTCTTTTAGCCTGGTGGCCAGATTCTATTTCAGAAGAGCTCTTGGGAGTAGCATTCCAGGGGTAAGTGAAGCCAAAAGTCAAAGGGCCTTTCCCTAGCAGGATTGCCTTCTCCAGTGAGTCTTGTCCTCTCATGTACCTGAAGTATGACAGGCTCAGTTTCATTGTTCTTGCTTCCAGGAAACTTTGACTTGATTTGAACCAGGACTCTTGTATTCATCTGTCAGTCCAGGGTATTCACAAAGCTCTCCTCCAACACCACATTTGGAACGCGTCAATTTTCTTGCTGTTGGCGTTCTTTGCTGTCCACTTTTGGATGATTGTGACTCTAGACTCCAGTGAAATGTCCTTACACTGGCCGATATTTTCCAGTTCTTTCATTACTGCCCTTCCAAGTCTCAATCTTCTAATTCACTTTAGCTAGAAAGCATATCAGAGGTTATTCATTACATGTCAAACTCACCTACCTTACAGGGCTGGTGTGAAGTTTAAAATGAGGGTACACGGTTGTGTATGGCACCTTTGGATTCCTTCAAAATCTGCTGAATCAAGTAGACAGCCTTTTAGCTTGCTCTGTTTCTACCCAGAATGTTTTGCAGGAAAATAGTGGGTTTCTGATTTACTTCCAAATTAAACGGATGGAACAAAACAGAAGAAAGCAGGTTGAAAGGCAAGACACAGAACATTTCTGGGCAGCCCAACTTCTCAGTAGTTGGCCAGACAGGCAGTATAGGAGGCCTAGCAGCAGAGGGAACTTGGTATGATTGGTGAAAATGGCTGCAGCAGGGAAGGGAAGCAAAAAAGCACTTTCATAGGCAGCTTCTGTTCCACAGAAGAATAACCACAGTTGCCCCAGAATTTTTTAAAAAAAATCTCATTTTCCTGGCAAAGTCAAACTGAAAAAAAAAATGTTTTCTATGGAGGCCTTGGTTCCTTGTGCCTGCTTCTGCAGAGAGATGTAATATCCTCACTGCAGGAACTGTTGTGAATGCCTGTTGAGGAAGCACCTGCAGCCTTCCAACTGTGCAGAAGCCCTCTAAAATTTCTGTGGTACACAAGGGCCTCATTTTCAAGGGAAACTACAGCACAAAAACACACTCAAGGATTGAGTATAGGTTGCCATTGAACTGTGCGTTGTCTGGACAGTCATGCTAATAAGCCATGGATTGTTAACCATGGAAAACCACAGTTCACAACCCAAGAGCCAACCATGGTGTCTCTTAATGGGTGGTTTATGGTTAACAGTACATGGTTTGTTAGCACGGCTGGGTTCAGACAACATACATTTCAACAACAACCAGATATGTGTGTTACTGTGTTGTCAGTCATTTGGTGTTGGGTTGCAAGGTATGGGTTGTTCACCATGATTTGTTTCACTTGAGTTCAGCCTGAGCAAGCTCCTCAGCCTCAAATCTCCTGTTGTACAATGGGAAGCACAGTGGCACACTGTATCTTGATCACAAGGCACTCTGCATGATAAAAATGGTCAAATCTGAGGCAGAGGTAAAATCTGAGCCAATGAACCAGGGCCTTTGGCCTGAGACTCTGTGAATGGGTAGCAAGGTGTGGTTATACAGGACTAAACAAAATTTTCTGTATGCTCAGAAGCACTGCTTTTCATTATACATCCCCTCAATTTTTTTAAATAGTTATGGAGCTCAAGCTTGCCTTTAAACTTGAGATTTGGGATAGTTGGGAAAAGAGGAAAACTAAAGAGTTTTGAGCTCCTTTAATGTTGGAAACAGCTACACATTTCAGAATTATTGCACGGTAAAAACCTCCACATCAGGAATAAAATGCAACCCACATGTCAGTCAATGTTGTGACACTCCTACCTGCATGCATTGCTGCGTCCACAGTTAGTATTTGATCTCTGGCTAAACCTGCACACCATGATTTCAGCAGCAGCATGTGATTTTCCTATAGATTTCTTCAGGGGTACAAGTGTCTTTTTAAACATTTGAACTACAAATGGTTGAAGCAGGACCAGTGTCAAGGGTTGCCATCCTTGGGCACCTGCCAAGGGCCCACACTCCAGCGGGAGCCCACTGATAACAACCCCCTGCAGTAGCTCCTCTTCACTGGGGCAGCCTCCTTTGCTTGATTCTCATTCTGCCAGACAACAGTGGTGGTGGTGGTGAGAAGGAACCAATGCTCCAGTCTGGTTCTCTCTGTGTTGAGCAAGCAACTCCAGAGATGAGGCAGAAGAGCAAAAGCATCTGGTGACCCATCAAAATGCTATGTGGTAAAGGCAGTGTTGATTCTCTGAATTCCAGATGCCAGTGTCACCCTCTCACAACAGGAAGGTATCAGCCCACAAGACTGAGGGAAAGGGCACACCAAGGTTGGCAGAAGCACAAAGGTCCTGAGAAAAATGACCTAAAGGGGATAGCACCCAAAACACTTCAGTGAAGGAACACACTCAGTACCGGGCCATGGGATGTTGACAGCCAGGGTGGGGAAGGCAATGGCATACCCAGGGCAAAAGTGTGCCTGGCTAATTTGAACCAGGGCAGTGCCAGATGTGAGCCCACTAGGGCTGGAGACCCACATCTCTCATGCAGAGCCCTGAATGTCTGGGATCCATCTGCTCCACTACCAGCCTGTCTCCGGGCACTTGATGAATAAAGGTCCAGGGAACCCTGCACGTCTCTGCTACCCTTGGATTCACTGAGGTTTTTGCCAGATGTGTTTCACTTGCTGCCTCCTACTTGACTCTTTCTGCCAGAGTTTTCCCAACCTCCCCCCCGAAATCAAATGCCCTTCTCTCTCTTGTCCATACATCCCGTTTTACAACCGGGAGAGGGTCTTTAGCAACACACGCAGACTTCTCAACATATTTAAGTTAGTATTTGCAGATGTGTGTGCGTGTTTAATCCCGTGGACCTGAGCTGCAGACCTTTTAGGTACCTAGCACTGCCCCGGCTTTGAACCCTTGAAAAGGAGTCTTCCAAACAGGACAACGATTTGATGCAAACTTCCCTGCTATTTGGCCCCCGCGCTGCACTTAAAAGGAAGCAAAGCTCCGGCCCAGGGTGCTTTTCGCATATGAATGACTGGCGCACGCCCTCTGGCGGCCACAGAGAGAAACGCAGCCTCGGAGGGGCGTGGAAACGGTCGGATAGTCCCCTTGAAACCGAAAGTGGACTGCTCGCGTCTCACCAGAATTTGCAAAAGCGGATCTCCTTCTTCTGGGAAAGTCGGGCTGTAGGTAAGACCGCGGTGTTGGGGTGCCGCGGGGAGTAATTCAAAGGGGAAAAGGAATGCGAGGGCCATGGAGGGCGGCGGGTCGCTTAGGAAGAGAAGGGATGGTGGGATGTCTGTCCCGCCACCCTCGGCGGTGGGGAATCAAGATGGGGAGAGGAGTGCAAGTAATAGGGGCATTTATTTATTTTATTATGGATTGATGGATTTAGGATTTTTGTTTTCCCTCTTCACAGTAACCAATAGGTTGGCCGTATGTGCGGGAAAGATCACCTCCACCCCCATCGCGCGTTTTGCATGCTTGAACTCCCATGTATCAGTAGGGGCTGGTTAGGAAAAAGTAGTTGCTTCTGAAAAAATCATACTGGTGAAAGCAATTCTAAGAGCGCGATTGTGTTCGTCCCTTGCGGCAAAGCCACGAAATAATAATAATACCGACGACGACCCCCCCCCCCCCAATAATAGAAAGACGTGCATATGAGGAAGTGGGCTCTCGGAAGCTTTCGCCGTGTTTAGAGCACACTCCTGGAGTCTTCTCAGAAGTAAATGCCCTGAGTTCAGTGCAGCTTACTGCTAAGTAAAGGGCACAGGACTGCAGCCTGTGTCGAAGATCGCACTGTGCCTGCACGGACAGGAAAAACGACCGAACGTGCTGGGAGTTGGAGGACTTTCTGTCAAGACATCCATAGGAGTGTACCCTGAAAGTGTTAATGTTCTAGGTGACAAGACTCTTGGTTGCCTAAGGCTGAAAGCCTGTGCTTATTTCTTTGGGAAAGAGTCTCACTGAACTCGGTGGGATTTGCTTCTGAGCCAACACGCATAGCATTGTACTGTTAGTGAACTTCAAACCAGGCCCATTTTAGAGGTGACAACTGAGGCAGTGGGTGCACCTGCTTGAATTTCAAAAGAACCTCCACTCGGTTAAGCTCCGGGCAGGGTGTTGTCACTGCACATTTTTTGCATTGCACCTTGCTTGCTGTGGCTTGTGTGCCCTATCAACCCAGGCAGCAGGGGTTGTTTGAGGGTCAGACCACCTTCACACAACACTGAATCAAGCCATGCGTTATCTGAGGCGCCTCTGACTCTCATACAAGCCGTGCTGCCTGGGTTCACACAACTCGGCAAGCTGGGTGCCCAACATGAAGCAATAAAGGCTGTTGTGCCCAATATCTCTTTAGGCCCACTGGTTTTGTGGTTCAAAGCTTTGGTGTCATTTTGGGAGGGAAAAAATTGCCTTTCAATTATGACAACAAAAGTCTGTTGCCACTAGGAAAAGCCTGGGAAAATAGCATGGTCTTAACTTGGTGCCAGCCCTGGGGAAGGGATTCCACAGCCAGGGTGCCACTGATAAAAAGGCCTCTCCTTAATAGCCACCTGCCTGACTTCATTTGGCAAGGGCACACAGAAAGCCTCTGAAGATGGCCCTAGGCAAGTATATATTGGTATGTGGATATATATTTAAATAACCAGCAATTCCATCCCTCCCCTCTCCACAGACGCCGCCACCATGACGCTGCCCCCTGCCTTGTGGCAGGCTGCCTCCCTGCTCCTCTGTGATGCTGTCCTGCTTGCCTTGCTGGGTGTGGGGTGGCTCTCTCTGACTGCCCTGGGGATCCTAGGCGCTTGGCTGGAGGCAGGCCTGCGCCTGCTGGTTCTCTGGGGGGCCCGGTGGCTGCTCTCTCTGGCTTGGCCCTCCCGGATTCCCCCTGCAGCAGTGGCCACCGGGAGTCTGCTGCCCCCTCTCTACCTCTCAAGCCAACACTTGATGGGGAATCCCCCTTTCCTGCTCTCTTCAGCCCCCTGGTCCTGGCTGCTGTGTGGGTACGGCGTGGTGGGTCTGTCCCACCTCATCTGGGCAGGTCTGGGGCATGGGGGCAGCACAGAGGGAGCAAAGGAAGAAGACAGGGCCACCTTCTGGAAGCTGATGAGGCTCTTCCGCCCGGATGCACCATATCTTGGTGGTGCCTTCGTGTTCCTCACTATAGCAGTGATTGGTGAGTAGAGTGTGCGTACATGTGTTTGCATGAGAGCCAGAGAGAGATGCTTTGGAAGCGACATATAAACTTTGCCCCCCTCTCAAATAAAGAAGTGGTTTTGCAAACCCCTGCTCACTCCAAGTTAATGCAGGCAAAATTTGATTTTTTACCTGTTTTTTTCCTTCTCACATATACTATGCTTTTATTTGATTCTGCTTTTTAAGTTTTCGCTTTTTTTAGAAACTGGCTTGGTAGACAAAGAAGACAGTATAGAAATGCAAGAAATATATAACAATTTAAAACTGATTTGAATAGATAAAACAATCTCAGGACTGTTATTATCAAATTGCAATGGCCCAAGATATTTTTCTGCCTGAAGCAGAGCACTAAATGCGCTTCTGTTTATTTAGTGCTGGGCCAACACTTTGAAAGTCTCACTACACCAGTTCCTTCCTGCCTTCCTTTATCTCTTTCTGTTCTGCCTCCTAAATTGGGCTCCCTTACCTTTCTGCGTGAGAAGTCTGTCCCTGTTGGTGAATAGCAGCCTCTGTCCATATGAGCCTTCTCCAGCCTGGGGCCATCCAATGGGTGTGCTTTTTGGGGATCAGAAATGTAGAATCATAGAATAGTAAAGTTGGAAGGTGCCATGAAGGCCCAGTGTGGGAGAGCCCACCGCCTCCCCGGGCAGCTGGTTCCACTGCCGTATTGCTCTGACAGTGAGGAAGCTTTTCCTGATGTCCAGCCTGAATCTGGGTTGTCATAATTTGTATTAATGATTCCATGTCCTACACTCTGGTATCAGCAAGAAGAGATCTTGACCTTCCTCTTTATGAATATCCGAAGGACTCCAGCTTGAGGGGCAGCAGTATGTATGAACATGGAATTCCATTCTGTTGAAGGTGCTAAAAAAGAAGACAAAATAATAGCCTTCAGTTTTTTTCTAATTAAGTTTCTTCAGAGCCATGGAGGGAAGGGTCATGTTAGGCCTGAATCTAGCGACAGCTTTAAGCAATCTCTGCTGCTCTTACAGACCCAGTTGTCATGCAGTGACATCCCTGAATACAAATTGAATATGGACTGTTTTTGAATTATGGACTGTTGCTGAATTGTTGATTGTTGTTACATGCTAATAATCCACGTTGGCTTAGTTTTGGGTTGTCAGCCATGAATGACTCAGAGTTGACAATTTGACAATAAGCCATAGATTCTTTTCCTGGGTTGTCCATGATTAAAAAGAGCCAGTGTGGCGTAGTGGTTAAGAGCATGGGACTGGGACTCAGATGACCTGGGTTCAAGTCCCCGCTCAGCCATGGAGCCAACTGGGTGACTTTGGGCCAGTCACAGACTCTCAGCCCAACCTACCTCACAGGGCAGTTGTTGTGGGGATAAGATGGAGGAGTACGATGTAAGCTGCCTTGAGCCCTTTGTAGGAAAAAGGAAGGATATAAATTGAAAAATAAATAAAATAACCCATTGTGCAGAGTTTGCACAGAATAATGATCCATGGTTCAGCAACAACCCATGACATTATACCTCTAATTCTTTTGTTCATCTGTCATCCTTGATCTCTCTCTGCAGGTGAAACATTGCTCCCATATTACACAGGGCGCTTGATTGACATCTTAGGCACCAAATATGACTTGGATGCCTTTACCTGGGCAATCTTTCTTGTGTGTGTAGTGTCAGTTGGAGGGTGAGTTTCTTCTTGACCTTTGTCCATGTTAGGTATAATTAGAAAAGGAATTGAAAATAAAAATGCCAAGATCATACTCTACTTATAAAAATCAGCACCACTGCACTCAGAATATTGTGTACAGTTGTGGTCACCTTACCTGAAGGAAGGACATTAATGAGTTGGAGAAAGTGCAGAGAAGGGCAGCAAAAATGACCCAGGGCTGGAGCATTTCTGCTGTGAGGAGTGGCAACAACAACTGGGGCTATTCAGCTTTTTAAAAAGGCAAGGAAGGGAGATGCGATAGAGGTGTTTAAAATAATACATGGTGTGGAGAAATTGGAGAGGGAGGCATTTTCTTCCCTCTTCCATAATATTAAAATCTAAAGGGCTCATCCTAGGAAGTTGATTGGAAGAAGAGGTATTTAGATAAAGGAATTTTTCACATAGCAGATAGTTAAACTATGGAGTTCCCTTCCATGAAAGGGATGGCCACCAATTTGGATGTGTTTAAAAGGGGACTAGACAAATTCATAGAGGAGAAGGGTATCAGTGGCTACTAGTTCACTTGGCTGTATGCTGCCCCCTCTACAGAAGCAATATGCCTATTGGTGGGGAACTTGTGCAGGAGGGTGCTGTTGCATTCGTGTCCTGTTTGTGGAATCCTGTAGGCAAGATTGCTATTGTGAGAACGGAATAGTGGCCTAGGTGGAGACCTGGTCTGATCCAGTGCTATTCCTCTTATGTTCTTTTGATCCATCTTGCTCTCTGCTACTTCTGTCCTAGTTCTTTCTCTGCTGGCTGCCGTGGTGGCCTCTTCACGTTGTCCATCTCCAGAATGATCATTCGGATCCGTGGCTTGCTCTTCTCTTCACTGGTGCAGCAGGACCTGGCTTTCTTCCAGGAGGTGAAAACAGGTAAGAGTCCAAGAACTAACTTGATCATGCCTATCAGTCTAGTTTCCTTTTCTGTGGTGTATGTGCTGAACAAAGTCCATGACCAGTGGTTAATCCTCTCATTTGGTCTATTAAGGTTGAACCTTTTTCATGAGTGGGAGAACTGAGGTTTGGTGAGCAAGATCTTCCATGTGGCTTGCCAGAAAGCACGGGTTTGAACCCAAGTCTCCCTGCTGAGCTTCTCAAAGCATGCTATTATAGGAACATAGAAACAGAATGAGTCAGAAGGGACCTTCCAGGCCATTTAGACTGACCCCCAGCTACAGCCAGCTCTGCTCATGACTTACCTACCAGGTGCATGTCCAGCCTTGAACACCCTCACTGATAGGGTTTCAACCACCTCCCATGGAAGCCCCTTCCATTCCCTCGGGTCCTAACTGGCAGGAAGTACTTCCTAGCATCCACCTTGAATCTTGGTTCCTTGAGCTTTGCTCTACTGGAATGTGTCCTGCCCTCAACTGCAGGGGGAAAAAGGGTTACCACCTGCTTCTGCAAGACACCCCCTCATGTACCTTTATAGCTGTTCATATTTTCTGTATTCATCAAAGGTGTTTATGCATCCATCTATTTCTCCATTCAGCCGTATGCCTAGATATTCGCACACTGCTCATCTCTGTCTTTCTCCTTTTATAACACACCTGTTTTTCTTTTTTCTTCCACCTATATGTGTCCACAAGCACCTTTCTGGTAGATCAAGACTGAACTGTCATGACAGTAGAAACTAATTTCAGAGCCAGAGTGATGTAGTTCAAAAGCAGTATCTTATTTTAATTTCTCCCATCTATCACTACATAGCCATATGGCCAAATGACCTTGGGTAATCACCCTTTCATGGTCTGACCTACCTTCCAGGTTTGTTGTGAATGTAAAATAGAACAGTAAGAAGGGGCATTTCACCTCACAACGAACCTGAGAGTTCAGTAAGACCAAGCGGAGAGTGCCCAGCCCAAGGTGGCTATAAATGTCAACATATATAGTCTGTTTTACTGTACAGACCCTGCATTGAGCAGGAGGTTGAACTAGATTATGTCTGGAATCCCTTCCAAATCATATTTATATGAATAAAATAGCAATGCAATGAGAAATAACTCTGACAGACTCTTTTTCCTTTTCTTTTGTAAATGCTGCTTTTTAAAAAAAGTTTGGTTAGGGGGAAATTTTTTTTAAAGAAATAACTCTAAATGTTGAGTCCTGTTGAAGAATTTTCAGACAATCCTATTAAGCATTAGTGTGGCCACTTCAGGACTCACATAAGCCTGTAATGAATCATATATGGGAGGGGGTTGTATGGAGGAATGGATGGAAGGGAATAGTTAGGTAGGACTTGGATTAGGAGATGCATTCATCCCAGTTTGCTCTTCAAATTTTCATTCATTTTATTACATTTCTACCCAACCCTACAGTCAAAGTTCTCTGTGAAACTTAAAAAGATTAGAAACTACTAAAAACATAATATGTACAAAACCCATTCACATACTAACATATAAACCAAAAACACATATACAGGCACATGTATATCTAAACTATGAAACAATAAGATCCGTATTAAAAGCTTACCGTAAGCTGTCAGATCCTTGGGGGAAGAGGAGGGCCTTAAGGTAGCACTGAAAAGGTAACAGTGTTGGTGCCAGGTTGGTCTTGTTGGGAGATTAATGCCATAATTGAGGTACAGATAAATTGTTGAGCATTAACCCTTGGCAATTATCAATGAAACACACGCTTGGAGGACTTCAGCACCTACCCTAAGATCTACACACAGTGAGACAGTGAAAGCTTTCAGAAATGTTTACATACAAGAGGCATTTCAAATAATACTTTTAAGGGATTTCAGAAGTTATTAACCAAAATACAGAATCTGATAATTTTTAAAAAATGAGACTGGCTTTTCCCAAGTCAAACCATTAAATACATCTGTTTCAGTAGCTTTTATTCTTATGGACATTATTTCTCCAGGATCATAATGCTTTCCCATTACCCCTTTAATTCAGAGATGTTGTACCCCAGGCCAATGAACCAAATTATTGTTCTTGCATTTATATTGTATCTTTTTCCACTTGCAAGGAATCAAAGGCAGCTTATGTAATCCCCCTCCTCTCAATTTTATCCTCCAACAAGCCTGTGAGGTAGGATAGCATGAGACTTAATGACTGGCCCAGAGTCATCCAGTAAGTTCTTACCCAAGCAGGGGCTAGAACCTGGATCTCCAGAGTTCCAGTTCAACACTTGACCCACAACACCAACACAATTTTTGATGGCTTCATGGCATTTACACTCCCCTCCCCCACACCTTTCAAAAAGGTTGAATTGACTCTCTTAACTATTCGGATTCTAACTGAAATATGCTGGTAGTTTTGGATATTTTGGCCTGTCCCCTTTTGCATTTGGTTTCTTCCACTGGTGGAATGTACCCCTCCTCCTCAAGAACTGCTCTGAAATTGATTTCAGCCATCAGGCTGAAAGAGGTTGGAAAGGGACTAAATCTGGGACAGCTGGCATACACTGACCCAAGAGCCATTTTTCTGGGTGGGTTATCCTGCTTAATATACCCCTGCCCCACCACAGAACGTCCCATTTCACTGCCTTCCCATTTTGCTTTGACACCATTAGTGTATTATGGCTCTTACCAGCCTCCCTCTCTTTGCCCTGCAGGAGATCTGACCTCTCGCCTCTCCAAAGACACAACCATGATGAGCGATGCAGTGCCGCTCAATGCCAACGTCTTTCTGCGCAGCCTGTTCAAGGTCATTGGGCTGTATGCATTTATGCTTCGTCTGTCATGGCGCCTTACAGTGCTGACGTCCATTGAGGTGCCAATCATGCTGGCTGCCCAGAAGTTCTATGATGTCCGTCACAAGGTATGGGATGGCATTATGGGGCGGGAGGTGGCCCGGTGCTGGAAAGCAGTTGCCACAGGACAGTGTGAATAGGAGTCAAGCTACTTCTTACCTTTAGGGTTCATCCTTTGAATGTCTGTCTAGACATAAGTCCTACAATTCCCTACATCCCCCAGCCAGCTTGCAGGAAAGACAGGGCAGCTTACGTAGGCCTCCTCTTCATTTTATTGTCACAACAACCCTGTGAGGAAGGTAAGGCTGTGAGTCAGTGACTGGCCCAAAATCACCCTGTGCACTTCATGGTCAGGTGAGGACTAGAACCCAGGCCTCCCAGTCTAACACTCTAACTGCTACACCACAACTGGCTCACACTGGATTGTGCCCAAAATATATACAAGTTGCAAATCCAGGTTTTCTCAGGAAGATTTTTTTTTCTTAAAAAAATGCACACATTCAGCTTTTCAAAACCTTAGTAGTATATTAAATTACTGAAGTAATCAGCCAACATGCACAATCTGTAATTTTAAGGAAAAGTTTTAAGTATGTGACTGATCATTTTCTTTGAATAAACTAGTTTCTTTTTTAATGCTAAATGATAGATTTTGGAGCATTTTGATCAAGAAGTACATTCAGTTCATTTTAATTTTTGTTATTTATCTTTCCCTTATCGAAGGAGCTAATTTTAGTCCCACAACAACCCTATGAAGTAGGCTAGGCAAAAACAACTGACCTTGAACCTTGCACTTGGGCATCTTTACAAGCTCACCTGGTAGCTGGCACCACTATGGTGCTGAATGCTGATGCTAAAATTCATACATTTGTATTCTTGCGGGTTTCTCCAGCGTTTGCTGCAGGCAATCCAGGACTCCATAGCATGCTCTGGAGAAGTGGTGCGTGAAACAGTTTCTTCAATTGAGACGGTGCGCAGCTTTGCTACAGAGGGAGAGGAATCGCAGCGCTATGATGCAAACTTGAATAAGACCCACCAACTCAAGAACCAGAAAGATATGGAGAGGGCTTTCTATTTGCTCATCCGACGAGTGAGTCCTCAGGGTACTGTGGAAAGAGGGCTAGGGGAAAACATAGATCTTCTAAATGACAGACATGCCATTTTGGGATGGATATCAGCTTTCTGTTAATTTAATGAGGGCAGCATCCATGGTGGCTGCCTGTAACTCTCTAGACTCAGAGAATTATAGGCGTCCAATTGAGTTTCTACCATTCAACCATCTATGTTTTTGTGATTGCTTGTGAGGAGGAAGGGCTGAGACCCTGCAAGGATACATAATCTCTCCTTCACCCCCACCAGAGCTCCCCCCATGCTGGCTCTGAAATCCTATTGTATTCTCAGAACAACAGCCAGCTCCAAAGGAACCAGCTGGGAGGGTAGAGAGAGGCACTCTGCATGCAGGGCACCCTCCCTCCACCTGCAGAGTCCCAGCTCTGACCTTTGGACATATTTCCAAGGTCAAAGCTGAGACTCCGGTCTCTTCCATGGCAGTCAAGGCAGCATCTAGAAGCTGCAGGATTGTGCCTTTGGTGTATTTCTGTTGCTGCTCTAAAGCTCTCTGGGTGGCTAGCAAACTAATGCAACTTTCAAATATAGTATGGTACAATAAACATAATTTAAAAGAAAATATAATTGCAACATGGATTTTAAAGTGAAAGTGCCAAATTAAAAGATTTAAGTTATTTAATGGGTCAGCCCCTCTTGAACGTACACTTGATGTGGTGAACAGATGAGGGTGTTAAAGAAGTATATTTAGTCTTTTCTGGAAAACCCACATCACTGCAAGTCAACAAACCCACAAGAGGACCAAGAGAAAATGCCTAGAGAAATGAGGCCTATTTATTCTTGTTTAAGGGCATCCCTGCCTATTGGAAACTGGCAACAGAAAGAAAGAATGAGCAGGCTAATCATGTGATAAGTTAGTCATTCAGCTCTGAATTCCCCCCACCCCCCGCCATTTCTCTCCCTCTTCCTAGCTGCTTCACTTGGGCCTGAAGCTGATCATGCTTTACTGCGGGTACCAGCAGATCCTTACCGGCCTCGTGACCAAAGGGAACTTGGTTTCCTTCATCCTGTATCAGATGGAAGTGGGCATATATGTACAGGTGGGTGAAAAGCCACATGATGGCATTGCAATTGGAACTGGCAATGGAACTGAACAACTGTCCATGGGTTGTTGCTGGGTTAACTTTGGGTTGTTTGATGGGGTGGATTGTTGATCAAATGTGGAAGTGACAAGCATACAGCTCACATGCTCTGAGCATCCCCACAGTTTCTGGGTTTAACAACCAGGGAATTTGGTAGCAACACATGTGAACCTACACACCTTCAGGTCACTATACTTGACAGAACACCTCTCCCAATCACTAGCTACTGGGACACTGTGCTCAACATCTGAGGGCTTCCTTTAAGGCCACCTCCGATGGCCTTCTCTGTGTCAGCCTTCCAAGGATGGAGCAATCTCCCCACCAGCTCTGTGCTTCTTTCAGCACCAGATCAGGCCATCCTTTATGCTGAGTCATTTAACCGTTCTAAATAGCACATAAGGAAGTGGATTGTAGCAACTGTTTTGACAGCCCTAGTTGTAATAACGTGATCAGAGTTTTTTTAAAGTTGTTTAAAAATGTGTTTTTAAATTTCTAGTGAATTTACATATTTTGATGTTATTTACATTTTATAGTGGGTTTTCTGAATACTGCTTAGAGAGCTTCGGCTGTTGGCACAATAGAAAGAAATAGAACAGACACATAATAACTAGGTTAATAATTTTTCTCTCAGGTTAGTTCCCCCTAAACTGCACCGCAGCCAATCCCTCACAACCAGGAACAATAACTGTACAGCAGGTCTCCTCTGTCTCCAGCTTTTTTTTTTTTTTTTTTGCTACCTCTGGCTTCTTAGATGGTTCTTTTTTAAGGACTCCTCACTGAAGCTGCTTTGACAAAATTGCAGCCTCTGCTGTCTGCTTGATTCTTCACCCTAACCATACATTATGACTTCTCTCAGCTACAAGTTCCAGTATCCAGATTCCCCCTTTTCCTCCAACTTTATCCCTTCAACCAACAACCATGAATTTTCTTCCATCTACCTGATCCTTAACCAGACCTTTTGCAAATGTCATGACCTATCATGTTCCCTATGAAACCCCAGACCACCTTTGTTGACCCACCTAAACAATCTAAAGCACATTACAGATGGACTATTGTAACGTGGTTTACATGGAGCTGCCCTTGAAGATGGTCTGGATACTTCAGTTGGTTTAGAATAGAGCAGCCAGGATGTTAACAGGGACTAGCAGAAATGTACATATAACGCTGGTCCTACACTGGCTGCCCATTGAAGTCTGGGCCCAATTTAAGGTGTTGATATGACTTAACAGCTTAGGACCTGGATATCTGAAGGAGCACCTCCTTCCATATATACCTGCCCAACCCTTAAGATCTAGGTCAGAGGTCCTTCTTCGGAAGCCCTCCTTGAAGGAGATTAGTAGGATGGTTACCTGAAGAAGGGCCTTCTCTGCAGTGGCGCCCCAGTTATGGAATATGCTCCCCAGAGAGGTTTGCCTGGTGACACTTTATTCTTTTTGGTGCCAGGCCAAAACCTTTTCATTTTCCCAGTATTTTAAGGTTTAGATTATGATTTTAGTTGGGGTTTTATTGTACA
The DNA here is from genome assembly GCF_004798865.1 of Varanus komodoensis. NCBI lineage: Eukaryota > Metazoa > Chordata > Lepidosauria > Squamata > Varanidae > Varanus > Varanus komodoensis. The sequence goes on along the minus strand of NW_025335575.1, from coordinate 48,620 downwards.
GAATTGATACTGTGCAGTTCTTTGTTTTTATTGTAAAACTGTCTTGAGACTATTTGGTAGAAGACAGGATAGAAAAGTTTTAAATAAATAAATAGAGCAATATAGCTTTCCCCCTTTTTAGCTTCAAAGCAATTGAAACTAAAATAGTCACAACTGTTTTAGCCCCAGTAGAGAGAAGCATTAGTTAGACTTGTGGCCTACTTAGTTACATTGTTAATATCCTTCAGGTAGTAGCCAAAGGATAAACCTCAATACAGTGCTTTTCCATAGATGCCCACAAATGTGAAGAACATGAATTTTGGGTTCAAAGTGTGGATGTGAATCTTAATTCTAGAATGTGATTCTCAGAAGTGTGGGTTTGAACAATATTCAAATATCTGCAGATCTCTCTGCACCACTTTCTCATCCACACGCTAAAACGTCCTCAGCTGCTCACAACATATAGTTAGACTATGGAATCTGCTGTCATGGGAAGTGGTGATGGCCACCATTTTGGATGACCAAAATCCAAAGGGATTGGACAGATTCATGAGGGAGGTGGCAATTAGTGACTACCAGGCTTGCTGGCCCTGTGTTGCCTCCTTTATCAGAGATGGCAAGCCTGCATGCCTCAGTTGCTGAAGAGCTTGGGCAGGTGGAACTCTTGTACCCATGCTGCTTGAGGGATCCTGTGGACAGCAGGCTTGCCATTATGTGTACAGAGCCCTCCATTGGATGGACCACTGGTCTGATCCAGCATGGCTTATGTTCTTACGCTATTTTGGTCTGCCCACTTTTCTCCCTCTCACAGACCCTGATGTACATGTATGGAGATGTGCTGAGCAATGTGGGTGCTGCAAAAAAGGTCTTTGAGTACCTTTACCGACAGCCAGCAATTTACACAGAGGGGATATGGGCTCCAAAATTCCTCGAAGGACATGTCTCATTCAGAAGCGTTTTCTTTGCTTATCCTTCCCGACCCGAAATCCAGGTCTTACAGGTACTTTAAGTTAAAATGGCAAAGAGTCTTGGGATATGTAATTGGGGAGGAGAATGTGGGAATAGAGACTCTTGCCTCTAAAACAAGCGCTGCTGTACTCTGATCTGCACTCAAATTCTGTAACCTATATGCACTTGTTGTATGTGCTTGTGTGTTTTACATAACTCTACACAGTCCCATTTCTAGCAAAGCAATGGCTACAACTGCCTTGTGAGGTAGACCAGCTGTATACCTGCCTAGCATCTTGGGGTTTTTTTTTTTTTTTTGTCCACCACCTGCTTTTTTATCCTTTAACTCTGGCCAGGGAGTAAATCTAGAGTTCCAGTCTGGTTATTTGCTGGAAGCAGTACTGACCAGCAAGAACCCTTCTGTCACCGCGGGCTGCAGGGCAGCTTGCTTTTCTCTTATCTCTCATTAAAGTGGGGGCCGAGTCCACCCTTCCTGGCATCCCAGTCTGACAATTTGGGGTCTCTGGGTGGCCACACCCCTCTTGCTGGTCTGCAGGTTTTTGCAGTTCTGAAACGTCTCTCCTAATGCTTAGCTAAAAGTGGTAAGACTTTTAAGCTAGGGCATGCTGGAAATTTTGCTATTTTGGCTTCACTGCTTTACCTGTGATTCTGCTGCTCACTGGAATGAGGCTCCTAAGGGCTTCTTCAGAATGGAATTCAACCCTGCAGCTGAAAGATATTTCCCACCTCTTCTTTCAACAAAGGTGCATAGTATGGTAGAATCTTAAGGCTGGCAGGAGGAAAATAATCTCTTGTGTCTGTCTCTCCAACCTCCAATTCTAAACCAAAGAAAGGATTTATTAAGGGAATGAGAGGAAGAACAAAGGAAAAGCAGAAGGGAAGCTCATGAAAATTAAAAAAAATATGTTAACCCATGCTTAGACTGTTAGAAGGGAAGCCATCACACAATGCAGGGACTACATTGTGTAGACTGGCATTCTTGGATAGCTAAAGGGATGTTGTTGTTAGTCGCAAAGTCGTGTCTGACCCATCGTGACCCCATGGACAACATTCCTCCAGGCCTTCCTGTCCTCCACCATCCCCTGGAGTCCACTTAAACTCTACCAACTACTTCAGTGACTCCATCCAGCCACCTCATCCTCTGCCGTCCCCTTCTTCTTTTGCCTTCTATTGTTCCCAGCATTAGACTCTTCTCCAGGGAGTCCTTCTGTCTCATACAGGGGACGTAATTAATTAGGTTTAGGTGCAAGTTTTTAAGGTAGTCATCCTAAGGCGTTTAGACAGCACCAGAGGGGCTATAGCCTCCACTGCTGAAGAAGTGCAGTGCACCTGCCACTGCAGCAACAACTGTAGGGCCACCAGTGCCACTGTGAGTAGCATAGCATCACCAAATAGTCCATGGCACTGCCATAGATGTTGCTGCCATTTGTGCCTTCATTCCCCTTCTCTAAACCCTCCTTGGTAGCAATGCCTGTCAAGATTGAGGAAGCTAAAGGTGAAATATGCATTTGGTTCATGAGGGCTCTTTGATCCACTTTAAAAGAAAACTCTCAGTTTGAGTTGATCCTATCAACAGAGAAACCGACCCTGCATAGTTCTGGCAGGAAGAAAGTACTCCTTTGCAGTGTTTCTGTGGTACCCTGGTATATTTTCATACACTAGGATACTGCAATTTGTTGCTGTTCAGTGTTGTTTCCCTGGCAGCTGGGAGGGGATGTCTAGGGGGTGGGAATGTCTAGGAGTAGTCATCTCATAATAGCTGCTTATTGGATTGAATCCAAATTTAAGCTGGAGCAACTACATCGCTGGGAATGGGCTTCTGCTTTCCCTCCCTGACATGGCAGCTCTGCCAGTCTGCTGAAGATGCTGTACACAAGGAGATGGGAGACCCTGCTGGGTGGGTTGAATGGAGAAGGAGGGGGAACACCCCCAAATTAGTCCATGGCAGAAGACAGATCCTGCATCCAGCTCTGTGATTTTTTTGCCTGTTGTAGAACGTCTGCTTAGAGCTCTGCCCGGGAGAAGTGACCGCTCTTGTGGGCCTGAATGGAAGTGGCAAGAGCACCTGTGTGGCCCTCTTGAAGCATTTCTTTGAGATCGAGGAAGGGGAGATTGTGCTGGATGGGACCCCGATCCAGGAGTATGAGCACAAATATTTCCACAGGCGGGTGAGGAGCCACTGAGTATGGCTGAGGTCAACAACCTGACACTGTATGCACACTCTCGTCACCTTCTCATGTAACTGTCTGGTAACTAATTTGGTGCTGAGGGAATGGCAATTTTGCATGTTGCAAAATGGGCATCATATTTAAACAGGTGATACAATGTGGAAGAAGAAGACCAAATAAAAACCATGAAGTAATTAAGATAACAAAACTTAAGCAAGAAGAAATAGCCCCCCCCCCCCCACAACCAACTGTGATTGCAACATGGCAGCCACAATCCGCCTGTTTCTAAGGATATGTGTGCTGGCATGCAGCGAAGGAAAGCACTGTTTCCAGACCTTTCCTTTGTTATTTCTTCCCCCCACCCCCATTTTCTTACTATTTTTCTCCCTTCACTGTCCCTGGCTGGTTTTTTTTTCCTCCTCAAGTCTTGCTCTTTACCCAGCTTCAACTATTTCCCCCCACAAGTACATCTTCGGCGCCCTGCTTCTCCCTCTCCCAACCTCTAGCCTTGCTGAGACTTTCACCATCTCTTTACCATGCTGTTTCCCTGCTTCCAAGCCTCAAGGCTTATTCTCTCTTTCACTCCCCTCTGCCCCCTTGCCTTCCTGTTTCCCCTTCCCTCCCAGCCTCTAGTCCCAGTATTTCTCTCCCCACCCCTCCTTAGTTCTCCTCTGATGAGTCAGGCCCCCACAGGAGCCATCATGGTATTTCCCACTGTCTCTGGAAGCTACTTTGTGATGATGCCTCTGGTTCCAAAAAGCTTGAAATGGAGTGTTTTGCTTGCTTATACAACGAAACCTCTATTAACAAAAGCCAAAGCACTATCGGCATAATCTGTGCAGACTATAAACACTCAATGATCTTGCCAAAAGATGGGTGCATGGCATAACCCAGCCTTAGCATAGAAACAAATGCTTGACCATGCAGGAATTTCCTGTAGGCTTAGCATGACCCTTATCTTGCCTTTGCCTCCACCCTGCTGCCCAACCCACTCCTAATAGCTATACCTCATTTTGCCTGCAGGTGGCACTTGTGAATCAGGAGCCTGTCCTCTTCTCTGGGTCCATCTGGGATAATATTACCTATGGGATGGAGGGCTGTACCAAAGAAGAAGTGGTTGCTGCAGCAGAAGAAGCCAATGCACTGGGATTCATCAGTGAGCTGGAAGGCGGGTTCAATGCAGGTGCATAAAATCTCTTCCTGCTCCATTCCAACTCTGTTGAATGCCACACTGCTTCCAGAAAATCCATCAGTTTCCTCTCTTTAGCTCCAGCCTTCAGGGTAGGTTGGGGACTAAATGACAAGACTAACACTAGTATTTAATTGGTGGTTTCTGGAACTGCTACCTGAAAGATGTGGCCACAGTCACTAGTGTAGGTTGTATTTTTTTGAAAGGGTGACACAGAGTCCTGAGATTGGGAAGACAAGGGTTCTAGTCTCCACTCAGCCAGTCACTGACTCTTAACCTACCTCACAGGATTGTTCTGAGGATAAAGGGAGGAGGAGAATTATGCAAGCTGCCTTGTGTTCCTGCCTCACTCAGAGGAGACACTTAGAGAAGGGGTAGATTTAGCACAGTGTATGGGATTCATATCTGGGTGGTGCTTTGTGAGGTATTGTGGTCCTGATTTGTGTGGGTTGATTTATAGGTCTTTTAGAGGTCTATTATAGCTAGAGATAGGACTTTATACCTCGGTTTGTTTATTTAGACAGCTTATATTCTGCCCCCATCGCATAAGCCTCAGGGCGGCTTACAATCATAAAATTCCACATATAAATACAAAAAAATTCATTGAATAAATAAAATACATAAAATAAAATAAAGGATACAGCCTGGTCTGTTTAAAATCAACAAATCAACCTTAACAGTTAAAAGAGTATTTGAATAAAAAGGTCTTGGCCTGGCGCCAAAAAACAATGATTAAGCTAGTTACGAACCCACCATCAGCAGTGTATGCCAAGAAGAGTTTGGGATGTCAGTGTCATCTGCTCCCTGTCTCTCTGCTATCTACCATTCAGATGTAGGGGAGAAGGGAGGCCAGCTGTCTGCCGGGCAGAAGCAGCGTCTGGCAATTGCCCGGGCCCTGATCCGGAAACCAAAGGTCTTGATACTGGATGAAGCCACAAGTGCCCTGGATGTGGAAAGTGAAGCTGCGGTGAGTTCATGGTGGGGTAGAAAATATTCGATTACCTCATGTACAAGGTTTGGTACTATAAAGAGTGCCAGCCCTGGTGTGAGGGAGGTGGCTTAATTTAATATCTTGTTTTTTTATTTAAACATTGAGGGCGAACGGAACTTGCATTTGATGCCAAAGTGCCTATTATTGAAACCTGTGTGGTAGTAGTTCAATTTAGAGGCCTGGTGAAAACATTTATTGAAAATATTTTTAGGCTAGAGAAAAGCTGCAGATAACAAGAAACTTCAAATATTTAATGAGAGCACAGTGATAATAAGAAAAGCAATGAATATTCAGCACCCAAATATTAAGAAATCCAATAAATAATTACGAATAAAATAAATCTCATGAGAAAGCCATCAAAAGCAAATTGGTCCTGAAGTCTTTTCAGAAAGGTTCTAGTGATGTGAACTGATAAACCCCAGCTGGGTATATAGTCCACAAATTTGGGGCCACTTCAAAAAAGACGATCCCTTGTTTCTGCCAAACTGCGCCCAGAGGAAGGCACACAGAAAGGCCTTCTGTCTGGTCTCTGGAAATTGCTGTCAGTCAGCATGGGCAATGCTAAGCAAGGTGGATCAATGTTCTGGCTTGTTATAAGGCAGTCTCCTGTGTCACAGCACCCCCATGTCACATGACAATGCAGACAAGCTGAGTCAAGGAGCATGCAAGCAGGTACTGGCATGTTGTCCAACAGGAGGCAAGCATTTAATCGCATTGCAACATTCATTTATTTATTTGGGTAATTTTTACCCCATCCAATACCCAGTGGGTCTCAGGACAGCTTACAGTTCAAATCCCATAAATACATAGATACCCAAATAATACAATACAAATGATGCACAAACTGAGCATAAAAGCATAGTTAATAAAATTAAGCATTAAAAATATGGAAGAATTAAAAGGTCTTGACCTGGTGCTGATAAACATAGAACGTTGGCACTAGGCGGACCTCTCTGAGGCCCAACAACTTGAAATATAGAGACAGTTTCACATGATCCATATTTATATTCTAGCAAAGCATCACTGCTCTACACAGCACATGACAAAACATTTCTCTTTTTCAAAATAACTGCCTTAGGGGCTTCTCTTTCTTCATAAAAGTATATGTGCCTACTCTGAGTTGCAGACTGTGTGAAATGCATGATTAATTTATGTGTTTTTTCATACTCAGCATTCGTAACCAATGCTTATGAACAACGAGGGGTTGCTGGCATACTTAAAGGAATCTCATAGTTTCAGGGGGGGAATGTTTTGGGGGGGAAGGAAAGTGGGCAACCCCCCTCCATTAAATAAATGTCAATTTGCCAAAATAGCATTGTTTCTGAGCCTGATTCAAGGTGCTGGTTTTCAGCTATAAGGCCTTACACACTTTGGCACTGCAGTACCCTAGAAAGGGCCTTTTCTTGCCTAAACCCACTATGCTCAAACTCTGAGACTTTTCTCTGAGTATCACCAAATGGAAGCTCAGAGAGTTACAACAAGGGAGAAGGCCTTCTCAGTGGCAGCCAGCCAATTAATGAATTGATTTTACTGAGGTCTGCCTGGCATCAATTCTGTTGTCCTTTTAGCATCCGGTTAAGACTGTCCTCATCTCTGATGCACAATGGGGCATTTATGCCAGCCATTCTCACTTGGTCCAAATTGTATTTATTTATTTAGAATATTTATATGCTGTCCTGTCACAAAGGCCTCAAGATGGCTTACATAAATAAATAAGAATAATATAAAACATAATACAAATAAATTTAAGATCCACCCTGGCTGCAGATTAAAAACATATATAATCCAATATTAAAAGTTATTAAAATATTGTTGGAATAAAAAGGCCTATTGAAATTGTTTACCTGCTTAGAATGTATTTATATTTTGTATACTAGAAAAAGGATGGTGGAGGGCAGGAGAGCCTCAAGGAATGTTGTCCATGGAGTCGTGATAGGTCAGGCATGACTTCGCGAGGAAACAAAAATAATAGAAAAAAAATTGTTGTATTTTATTGTATTTGTAGTTCATTTTTTCCATTCTTGTGAACTGCCCAGAGAGCTTTGGTTGTTGGGCAATACAGAAATTAAATAATCGTCATCCTGGACTACATATAACATCCCCCAAATGTTGACCTAACTTAGAGGCATTGTAAAGAGCATTAATATGAGGAGCTTTGCAGACACTACAAGCTCTACAGAACTGCTTTGCATTACAGAAATTTAACTGAGAAGGAAGCTGGAGGCATGTCTGTGTGTGGGAAGAGTGGAGAGCCACGGAAAGCTCCATATTACTCTTCAAGACATCTCCTCTTCCCCGAAAGGCACATGCGTGCGCACACACTATAGAGCTAACATGAATCATTCCTTCTTCCCACAGATCCAGCAGTCCTTGCTGAAGGGCCGTTCCCGGACAGTGCTGGTGATCGCTCACAGGATGCAAACAGTGGAGAATGCGGACAAGATTGTGGTGCTGGAAAATGGGGTGATTGTTGAGGAAGGGACCCATGTCCAGCTGATGGACCTGAAGGGCGCCTATTACAGACTGGTGCAAAGGAGCCAGATGGAATGACTTTTGGAGTGATGGTGGGAGGGCACTGCTTGGCTGAACGACTGAATATCCTCTTTTGGATTCCAAATTCAGGTTTTGCAAGACTGGTGTGTATAGAGCTCATTTTGTGGCTGTGGGGAGGAAGAGAATAACTATAAGAGTGAAAGTAGAGAGTATGGCACTATACCATTGCTAAGTAGGATTCACTTGGGTATTGGCAGTGAGCTTGTAAGGTTTGAGGGGTATCAAGAAAGTATACTTTTTAACGTAAAAAGAACTTTAAAAATATTGTGGTATGTGAAAGCCTGATTTCTAAGGAACTAACTTTGTTTGGATATAGTCCCTGTGTGGAACTTAAACTGCATCTTTTAAAATATGTCTTCTTAATCTATTTTGGAAGTCTGAAAAGTCAAATATCAAGAAGAGTCTTTCTTGGTTAATTAATAGGTTCTTCCACTTAATTACATCTTTTCTTCTCTGTAAATATAGAGCCTGACACCTTCTCAGAAAATCCTGCACTTTGTCCTGCTGTGAATATGAACAAGAATAGCTATGCCTATCTGGTATGTTGTTCAGAAAGTGGCCAACCAGCAACCCCAGTGGGGAAGCGCACAAGTAGGACATGAGTGCAATGGTAGCCACACACATATTTTCCCAAACAACTGGTGTACAGAGACATACTGCCTCAGATACTGGAGGCTGCATATAATCAGGACTAGTAGCCTTATCATCCATGATCTTGTTCAAATCTCTTTTTAAAGCCATCTGAACTGAAGACCATCACTGCATCTTATGGAAATGAATTCCATGGGTAATTCCATGGTGTAAAGAAGCACTTCTTTTTATATGCCCTCTATTTCCCTTTATTCAGCTTCATAGGATGACCCTGGCTTCTGGTATTATGGAAGAAGAACAAAAATGGCTCCCTCTTTACTTTCTCTATACCACACATAATTTTATATACCTTTTCTTTCAGTAATCTCTGGGTTAAATAGTAAGTACTTTTAATAGTGACCAAGGCAGCAATCTCCTGTGCTTGACTAGGGTAATAATGACAGCAAGTGGCATACTTTTTGATGCCTGAAATCCATTTCTAGGCAATGATGGTTCCACAGAACATATAGCACTGCTTTTCCCATTAAAAAGTTGGAAATTACAGTCTAAATTCAAGTAAGGAGCTGGAAAGGAATACAGTGAGTGTGTTTGCACAACACAATAAGCCAACCTGCCCGTGATGCATCCAACAGGTGATAAGGCACATCATGGGAGGTTCACACATCATGGGTGGTGAACCTGCTTGCTCACCTTCCTACTTCCCCTCAGTCTAGCCATAGGTATCCAATAGGATGCCATGGGAGAACTGAGGTGCCCACCCATACTGTAGCAGTGAATCTTTTTCTGTTTGCTGCAGCTTTTACCCCTTTAAATTCTTTTTTCATTCAGATCACATAAGCTGACTGTGAAGCCAGTCTTTTGCAATCTCCCTTTTGGCAGTTATGAACAGTCCTTTCCAAGCCCCTCAGCAGCACATTGGAGGGGCTGCCCATGGTTTCTGAACATGTTTTTTTTTATCTTGTGTTGTGAGCCGCCCAGAGGTGCTGTGGCACAATTGGGTGGCATACAAATGTTTTAAGTAAATAAACTCCTCCCAGAGCACCCAAATAAGTGTACATTGCAGACACTCTAGGATGGTAACCCAGAGTTAGAACATAAGAAAAGCCATTCTGGGCCAGACCAGAATGCACACATTGGCAAAACAGCTACCCACGAGATCCCTCAAGCAGGATGGGTAGAAGACCTCTACCTGCCCAAACTCCTCAGCAGCTGCTGTATGCAGGCAGCCCACCTCTGATAGCCTCCTCCCTCATGAATTTGTCCAAGCTGTTTTTAAAGCTATCCAGATTGGTGGCCATCATTACTTCCCATGGCAGTGAATTCCAGATTTTACACATTGTATGTATAGAGTATAGGTATCCAGTATATTACTTTTATCTGTCCTGAATCTCCAAGCAACTTCATAGGAGTGCTAGTACGAAAGTTCCCATCATGTTCATTTTACCAGAAGGGGAACTGAGTCAGAGTGACTTGGCCAAGGCCATTGTAGTTAGTTTGTGGCAGAGGTGCAGCACTAAGCCATGTCCCTTTAACAAGGGCTCTCCTCTCCAGCCACTGCATTTTTCCAGCCTCTTGACAGCCTCAACTTCCCATCAGTTGTCATTTGTTACTCTGGAAAGAGGGGAGTTTGTGCCTAACATTCTTTCAGGGTCCCCTCAAGCTGTGGAATTTTAAGCCAAGAAATTAAATTGGGGTGGGAAGCTTTAAAACAGGAAATACGTATCCCTCCAGATGCTGTTGGTCTGAAAATTCTGTCAGACCTAGAAACAACAGCCAGTGATGAAAGATGATGGGAGCTAAAGTCTAGTCCCCTGCTTTCTTGTGACATGGTCTGGTTGGCAGTGCCTTTCCCTGCTCCCCCCCCCCCCCACACACACACTACCACCACTAGAGTCCTGGGAGCTTGGCCCAAGTCTGCTCTGTGCCTGCAGGTTCTCTGGGATGTCCAGGGGATGCTCTGTTTGGATTGGCCCTTCAGTATCCTCCTTTTAGCCATGGCCAGTGTGAGCCTGCTGTCCCCCTTCTATTTAACTATGAGGCACCAATTTCGGGATAATCCCCCATGTTGTCCTCAGCTCCTAGTCCTGGCAGCTATGGTAACATAGGGTGGTGGGTTCCTTAAGTTGGTTATTATTGGTTATTATTATAGTTATGAACCTTACTGCATCCTGCACTTTGTTCATTTATTTATAATATGTTTATATTTTACTTTTTTCTTGCAAGGAATCTAAGGCAGCTAATATGATCCTTCACCTCCATTTTATCGTCACAACAACCCTGTGAAGTAGTATTGGCAGTTCCTCTCCCAACTACACCATCCACTCTGGAAAAAAATGCTCCTTCACTGGACTATTCCATACTTACTATTTAGAGCAAATGATTATATTTCTAGGCCTAAGGAACTCTCTGCCATTATAAGTAAAACCAGTTGCCTAGAGAGTTGTAAGCTCTCCCACACTAGACATTCAGAAAGAAACTGGACAGCCATCTGAGTGGAATGTATAAACTGGTGTCCTACAAGAGCAAGGGATTGGACCTGATGGCCTTCTTGGCCCCTTCCAGTCCGACTATTCTATGATGATGTTACCAAACTCAGCTAGTCAACAGCTAGGGCAAGCTTGGTTAGACTCTGGACCCTGAGCCAAAATGAACCTGAGACAAGACTTTAGAACAAACTGAGACAGAAGAGGAATTAAGCTTCCCAAATCAGAGTCTTGAAAATTGCACCCCTGTACATGTGTTTTATAGTTCACGTAATCAGGTCAACTAATACCTAACATATCAGTACATCAATACATGCACCCCTCCCCCTGCTGTTAGCTTCAAAGAGTCCTTTCTTCTGTCAAGGACCAGACATTTCCCATGTCTGTTTCTTAGCTGCTCAGGATTCACACAGGCTTGCCATGTTCTTACTCCCTGCACATTTGCAACTTTCATGGTGGCTATAACCCATTTCCACTGTCCCTTTGATTACTTTATTCCAGGTCAGGCTAGCTTGATAGCTGTGGGTTACACAAATTTCATTTTGTTCTTATCCTCCCTCCCTTCTGAGACAGGGAATTCTGTATGACTGTGGTTCTTTTCCTATGTGGCCTCCCTCTGGCCAACTACTTTTGGGACTTTGCTATGGCCAACTACTTTTGGGGTGTTTTGGGGAACTGCGATTGGCAACAATAACTTTAAGTTCTTCAAGCTAACCTATTTCTGCTGCCACCAGTTCTGTCAGAATACTGTAAAACCTCTTTCTCATAGCAGGTATAAGAGACTGGATGGATACTGTCAGAATCCCGGAATCTCATTTTGAGAAGAGGGAATAAAACTCGGGTTTGTGGGAAAGACCAAGCGTCCAGACCATCTGAGGCTTTACTGATTTACCCCAAGGTTCCCACGGTACACTCACGATAATGCAGGCTGCACTACCGGGCAGGCAGAGGTGAACTCTGCTGCCAAGCTTCAATACCATTACAGGGCATTTATAGGTACACAGGTACAGGGCAATTGATGACAGAATGCAGAGATTACAATAAGATTCTGAGGTCATCACATACAGAACAGATAAAGAAATGTCAGTCAATCACACTGTAACAATGAGATTAAAATATTTCTATTTGCCTGTATTGACACTTGAACCCATCTCCAGGTCTGCTCAGACATGCAAATTCAAGCTACTAGAAACTATTCATGATAAGCTCAGACCCCTATCTCGACTCTAAACATTCTGCATGATCAGGGCACATGAAGCCCTCTGGGCTATCAAAAGATTATTGTAAACTGAATTCCAACAATGACTATTTACAGTGTATATTTGGGCTAAAATGACCTACTGTAGCCTACAGCTAAAGGTGAGAGAAAGGGGGGGGGGATGCCATTTTAAACAGTGACAGCTTAGTTTTGAGAAGAAAGACAGGATTTGATCCCACAATGCAAAGACACACAGGAGTAATGCTTTTCAGACAGGATCTATCCAAATTTTCCCAACAATACCAATTCCACAAACAAGCTGAACAAGCAATTTATTATTTGTACATAAGGGTTTAGTAATGTTTACTTTCAGGGCTCTGAAAATACTGCTTAATGGCAACGATATACCTTTCTGAATCCCTCTGCTTGAACTCTTGCTGAGGCTTCGATCCAAAGAATGTCCCTCAAATAGTATACAAATTCAAAATTTTTGAGTGTGCAAATGTAATACTAGTGTAACAGGAATTGTTCAGCTGAAAGAGCATTGCTAGTTGTGATAATTTTGAAAAGACAATTGTTGGTATCTAACTTTCTGCTTAACTGTCCACTCTTAAAAAAAGTGTGGAATATGGCCTACTTTCTCTAGCTAAGAAAGCGCAGAAGGCAGAATTGATGTACAGATGGGGCTAGGCCAAAGTCACCAATGACTGAGTCTGCCCTTAAAAGTATAAAAAAATTTAGAATATTAATAGCTGGTGCTGGTCTCTTATGAAAGAAGAGCGTGCTGCTGTGTTGTTGGCTATGTTACCAATTGCAGCACCCCAAAACATCCCAAGAGTAATTGGCCAGAGGAAGTCCACATAGAAAAAACACCACAGTTATACAGTCCCAGAAGGGAGCGGGGATAAGAACAAAATGAACTTTGTGTAACCCACAGCTAACCTCGAATACGGTAATCAAAGGGACAGTGGAAACTGGCTCTAGCGCCATGAAAGTTGCAAACGTGCAGGGAGTAAGAACATGGCAAGCCTGTGTGAATCTCGAGCAGATAAGAAACAGACATGGGAAATGTCTGGTCCTTGGCAGAAGAAAGGACTCTTTCTCCAGCACGGGAGGGGTGCGTACATTGATGGATCAAATAAAACGCATGTACTGGGGTGCAACTTTTGAGACACTGCTTTGGGCTGAATGTCCCCTTTTGTCTCCCTTTATTCTGTGGTGCACTAGAATAAAGCTTTTTGGCTCTAAGCCTCGTCTCAGGCTGTTTGGCTTGGGTCTGGGGTCCACTAGGGTTTGCCCCAGCTGTTGACTGGCTCAGTCCGGTAACAGCTATGTGCTTCAATAAAAGCATTTTTTAATAATCTTGCTTGTGATTTGTTGACTTGCAGTTGGACAAACATATCTTTAGGCCCATTGGAGTTGGAGACCCTGACAACAATTAAGGACTTGAAAGAGATTGTTTGCTGTTACAAACTTCTAAGAGCTTCTTTTACCTCAGGCAAAACTCCTAAGCCTCCACCTTCGCCCTATACCCTTACAACCAGCTGCAGCTTCCTTTGTCACCAGAGCTCTTACTGTTGCATTTCTGGCTGCTTTATCTGGGTTTTTCACTGGCTGCGTGTGCAACTTTCTTCTGGCAAAAGTGTTGGACTGGGACTAGGGGGAACCAGATTCTGAACTGTTGTACCCGCGGTGTTACAGACGAGACCAGAGACCAGATGGTAAAATAGGGAGGAGTTTAATTACCTGCAAGATTTCTTGCAGGGACCAACATTCATGGTTAGAATGCGGTACCGGGTGGAGTTTGAATGAGGTTTTTATAGCTTCACAGTGAGTTTTCGGTAAATGGGAAACAATACAATCAGTTTTTGGCAGAAATCAGAACAATGGCGACAATGGGGAGTTACAGAATCACATAGCAGCAGTTAAGCAAGCGATATACAAAAGCAGATTTTAGCAGTAAGTTTTATCTTTTAATTTATTTATTTATTTTATTTATTTATTAAAACATTTTTATGCCGCCCCATTCGCCGAAGCCTCGGGGCGGCTTACAACAAAAAGATTAAAATAACATTTTAAAATATATACAATAAAATACAAATATATAATATAAAACATACACTATAAAACAAGCCGCCCTGGCCAAATAAAATTCAATAATATTAACATTTAAAATACTGCTTAAATAAAAAGGTCTTCGCCTGGCGCTGAAAAACAAATAACGACGGCGCCAGGCGGACCTCTCTGGGGAGCGCATTCCATAACTTAGGCGCCACCGCTGAGAAAGCCCTCCTCCGAGTAACCACCCTCCTAACTTCTTCCATGGAGGGCTCCCGGAGAAGGGCCTCTCCCGCCGATCTCAGGGGGCGGCTGGGCATATAAGGATGTAAGCGCTCCTTCAGGTAACCAGGACCCAAGCCGTTTAGGGCTTTATAGGTCATTACCAACACCTTGAATTGGGCCCGGACTTCAATGGGAAGCCAGTGAAGCAGACGGAGAACTGGAGTCATGTGAACATAACGTCCAGTCCCCGTCAGCAGCCTGGCAGCTCTATTTTGGACCAATTGAAGTATCCGGACCGTCTTCAAGGGTAGCCCCACGTAGAGCGCGTTACAGAAGTCCAGACGGGAAGTCACCAACGCATGTGTCACTGTCGCAAGGCAGTCATTCTCCAGATAGGGGCGCAGCTGATGAATTAGCCGAAGCTGGAGGAAAGCGCTCCTCGCCACTGTTGTTACCTGAACTTCCAGTGAAAGCTCTGGGTCGAGGAGCACTCCCAAGCTGCGAACCTTGTCCCTAAGAGGGAGTGCAACCCCATTCAGGACAAGGTTCAATTCACCCTCTCCGAAGCTCGATCCACCAACCAACAGGACCTCCGTCTTGTCTGGATTGAGCTTCAGTGTATTGGCCCTCATCCAGCCCATTACCTCGGCCAGGCACCGGTTCAGTACAGCCACTGCCTCACCTGGATTGGTGGAAAACGAGAGGTAGAGCTGGGTATCATCAGCGTACTGATGGTTCCGCAGCCCACACCTCCTGATGACCTCTCCCAGCGGTTTCATGTATATGTTAAACAGCAAAGGGGACAAAATGGACCCCTGCGGTACCCCATGGCATAGCTGCCATGGCGCAGAGCCATAGTCCCCCAGCACCACCTTCTGGAACCGGCCATTGAGATAGGAGCGGAACCACTGCAAAGCAGTGCCTCCAACCCCCAATCCCGCAAGCCTATCCAGAAGGATACCATGGTCGATGGTATCGAAAGCCGCTGAGAGGTCCAGCAGAACCAACAGGGACGCACTCCCCCTGTCCTTCTCCCTGCACAGGTCATCATACAGGGCGACCAAGGCAGATTCAGTACTGTACCCGGGTCTGAAGCCGGACTGCAATGGGTCCAGATAATCAGTTTCATCCAAGAGTGCTTGGAGTTGTCCCGCCACCACTCGTTCTAACACCTTGCCCAGAAACGGGATGTTGGCCACTGGTCTATAATTAGTGGCCATCTCTGGATCCAGTGACGCCTTCTTCAGGACCGGTCGGACTACCGCCTCCTTCAAAGGGGCAGGCACCCGACCCTCCCTCAGAGAAGCGTTAACCACTTCCAAGATCCAGGTTCCAATCCCGTGCTTGGAATCATTTATTAACCAAGACGGGCAAGGGTCCAAAAGGCAAGTGGTTGGACGTACTCGCCCAAGCACCTTGTCCACATCATCGGGCCGCAGTAACTGAAATTCATCCAATAAATCTGGACCAGACGGCAGCGTTGGTGTCTCCTTTGAAACCTCTGAATCAATAGTGGTGTCCAGCTCGTGACGAATCTGAGCGATTTTCTCCCTGAAATGCCTGGCAAAGTCGTCACAGCGGGCCTTTGAGGGTGGAATCAGGTCTTCCTTTGGACCTGGACGGACCAGGCCTTGCACCACTCGAAAGAGCTCCGCCGGACGGCATTGTGAGGAGGCAATGGAAGCGGAAAAGAATCTCTTTTTTGCCGCCCTCACCGCCACAGCATAGGCCCGATAGTGGGCTCTTAAGTGTGTTCGGTCAGATTCATCTCGTGATTTCCTCCACCTACGCTCTAGTCGTCTCCCAACCTGCTTCATCGCCCTCAATTCAGGAGTATACCAAGGGGAAGAGCGGGCTCTGCCCGGTGGGAGAGGACGCTTAGGAGCGATCGTGTCTACAGCCCTGGTCATCTCCCCATTCCACAGTTCGACCAGAGCCTCGACAGGAGCACCCGTCTTGTCAGCCGGAAACTCCCCCAGGGCCTTCAGGAATCCTTCTGGATCCATCCAGCTCCGGGGGCGGACCCACATAATTGGGTCCGCACCCTTACAGAGGGAGAAGTCGCTCTCGAGCATAAACCTCACCAGGAAGTGATCTGACCATGACAGGGGAGTCAAGCATAAGTTACTCACCCTCAGACCACCCTCTTCCTGCCCCGTCGAGAAAACCAGGTCCAGAGTGTGTCCCCGTTCATGGGTGGGGCCGGTGACATGCTGAGACAGCCCCATGGCCGTCATGGAGGCCATGAAGTCCTGAGCCGCCCCAGTCAGACTAGCCTCGGCATGGAGATTGAAGTCCCCCAGGACCAACATCCTGGGGGTCCTCAACACCAGGTCCGAGACAGTCTCCGTCAGCTCAGGCAGGGAGACTGTTGGGCAGAAGGGTGCACGGTACACCAACAGAATCCCCAATCTGTCTCGGTCGCCCAACACCAAGTAGAGACACTCCAGCCCTGGTCTCGAAGGGACCGGAAGTCCCGTGAGGGAGATGGAGGCTCGGTAAACCAAAGCGACCCCCCCTCCCCTCCCCTCCGGCCGTGAACAGTGCTGGACCAGATACCCGGGCGGGCACACTTGGGAGAGGGCAACATCCCCCCCCTCTCCCGCCCAGGTCTCCGTTATGCAGACCAGGTCGGCCCCCTCATCCACAATCAGGTCCTGGATGAGGGCAGATTTGTTATTGACCGACCTGGCATTAAGCAACAGCACCGTCAGGCCGGAGGGGCGACTGACGAGACTCCCTGGCACCCTCTGGCTGGGAGCAAAACCAGAAGTAGGGACAGGTGTCAGCCATCTGTCCCTCCTTCTTCTATGCGGACACGTTAAGCTCCCAACGCTGTTACGTCCCCTGCCCATAACCACCTCAATGGCGGCACCCGTGCGCTCCCCAGGAAACATAAGCGGCAGCATGGCCAGGGACGACTCCATAAAAAGATTTAAAATACTACCAAAACACACACACACACACACACACACACACACACACACACACCCTCACTCACAGCCCAGCAGGACGGCCTACCATCGCCAAGCGAAAGCCCCTGGCCAGCCCCGCCCCCTGCTCGGCCACCCGAACGGCGGCGACCGCCCTTTGGCCGATGCCCTTTGTAGCCGCCGGCCCTGCGTCCCCCGCCTCGTCCGGAGCACGCCTGCCACACGTGCTGGGGCGTGGCGGAGCAGCCAAGTGGGCGGTGGATGGCGGCGCGGTCTTACGCGGCAAGGCAGCGGCTCCCCTCCGGCGCGGCGCGGTCTTACACAGCGAGGAGGCAGCCCTTTACACCTTCTAAGCAATCTTTGCCCATTACATTGTAGGTAAGCTCTTTCCACTTTCCGAGGGGAATTCTCTGAGGCAGTTACTAGTCATTTGAATGGGCTAGAGCTTTGGAGAGCTAAGCCTATCATGCATACCCTGAGACAGCTGAATATTCTAGTGTTTGACCGTGTCATGCCTATCTGGAGCCTAGAGGAGTCATGCCTATCCTGAATGCCCTGAGAAAGCTGATAGGTATCTCTATTATGTCAGGATCCTGGGGAGTCAGGTACAACAGAACCACACTCAGCCATGAATTTCCCTGTATGACTTTAGGACCAGCCATGGACTCTCAGCCTCACCTACCTCACAGGGTTGTAGTGAGGATAAAACAGAGAGGAGAGCCTTGTAAATGCCTTGGGTTCTTTGCAAAAGGAAGACAGGCGGGGAATAAATGTAAGGTAATGATAATCTTAGCATCCTGCAGCCACCTGTGTGCTCCCTACTCCTGATTTTACCAGGCAACACAGAGGAAGAATAGCTTTCTTTCTCTGTGATTTTCACTTTCTCCTCAGCCCTTCTAAAAACGCCACACAACAGACCGCCGCCCCCCAGAAGGAACTGCAGCTGCCAACGGCTGTGCCTCAACAGCAATTTCCCAACGGGACTTTCCCGCCTGATGACGCCTCAGCCAATCAGATTCAAATTCTCCTGGCTCAGCCCCACCTACGAAAAGTCCAACCGATTTTCTCTCACACTTTCTTCGGAAAGTCCCGCTCCGGCAAAACAAGGTCATGAAACTAGCAGCCTTGTTATTGCCTCAGGCGGCCACGAAAGCGCATGTTACAGAACAACAATAATCACACTCCGGCGTTTCTTCCCGGGTAGATTAGACAGAAAGTGACTGGCCTAAAGTCACCCTGTGAGCTTTGTGGCTGAGGGGGGCTAGAAGCCAGGGTGCCCAGATCCTAGATTCTACCACACTGGCATGACAAAATGTTCAGATTGTAACTATTTGAGAATGTGTCGACATTTTGAGTCAACAAGGAATACGAAAACGACTTGGCATAAGAAAAGCAGCATAAATAGATCATACTCAAAAGTAAAATCAACTTCAAAATTTGTTAGGTTAAGAACAGTGAACCTAAAACTTTAGGAAATGTTTCCACAGATGGTGGCTTTCAACAAGCAGCTTTTTCAAAAGCCTGTTATCAAACTCAGCAGGTAAACAGGGCAAACCTGGGTGGACCCCAGAACCAAAGCCAAAAGGTGCCTGAGATGAGACTTTGAGCCAAAAACAGTTTTATTCCAGTGCACTTTAGACAGAAGGGGAATTAAGCTTTCCCAAATCAGAGTCTTGAAAGTTGCATCCTGTACATGTGTTTTATACTTTCTGTAAGCAATCAGGTCACCTAATACACATCTAACACATCACTACATCAATGTATGCACCCCACTCCTTGTTGTTAGCTTCAAAGAGTCCTTTCTTCTGTCAAGGACCAGACATTTCCCATGTCTATTTCTAAGCTGCTCGAGATTTACACAGGCTTGCCATGTTCTTACTCCCTGCATATTTGCATCTTTCATGGCAGTTATAACCAGTTTCCACTGTCCTTTTGATTACTGTATTCAAGGTCAGGCTAGCTTGTTAACTGCGAGTTACATAAATTTCATTTTGTTCCTATCCCCCCTTCCCTTCTGAGACAGGAAATTCAATATGGCTGTGGTTTTTCATATGTGGCCTCCCTCTGGTCAACCACTTTTGGGGTGTTAATAGCCCATGGATAGCTTCTTTGATCTTGCAGAAGGGAAGCTGAAACCAAAGGCTGAATTCAATGTAAGTTATAGTAGGATTGTTGACATTAAACTTCCTGAGGCAGTAAGTCTCCTTTTAGCAGGACTAAATGTGGCTTCAGTCCTAAGAATGAGACAAGCTCATCCAATAAGGTTATCCAGGAATGACTTCATTTTTTAAAAAAAGCCAGACACTTTGGCAATTTTCTGCATTATAACCCTGTAATTCAAAACCACACATACAATTGCAGTCCAGAACTGGAAGCATTATTCCGCTTTTTAAAAGCTACAATATTAGCTGATTTGAGTTAAATTTGTCAGTTATAAACTTAATTGATAAAAACAGTGACTCAATTATGTATTATTTTACTAGAAGCTGTTACACAAACTACAACTGAAATGTAGCTTCTTAAGAAGGCATTCACCTCACACAGGTCTTTCCTCTCACATAGGATAGTGGGACATTTTCCAAGATGGTGCCTGTTGCAATATCTGCAAGGAGGACAGAAAAACAAAGTCTGCTTTTTTCTCATGCAACTTCATGTAACATTGATTATTGATTTAAACGAATATCAATCAACTGAGAATTCTTTTCTCCATTGAAAGGGCAAGAATTATTCCTTCCACTGTGAATGCATCTCAGGGCTACAGCCCTGCCTGAAATAAAATCCTGCTAACCCAAGAGCTCTGAAATCAGAAAAGATCCAAAGTATGTCTTTGTTATAGTATGTGGAACATACTGACCAAGACCCAAAAGATGCAGCAGAATTCAGAACATGGAAGGGTCCTCTCAGACTCTTACAGGAGACCAGCCAGTCCAGAAAATGCTACAAGGAGAAAAAAGCAGGGACAGTGTTTGGGATGAAGCTGAGATAATCAATCCAGCTTGATGCTGTGGGGGTGGGTGGTTTATTTATTTATTTATTAAAACCATAAGATATAAAAGTGTAGAGGGAAAGGCATAGAGGTAAAAAAGTAAAACCTAGCAGCAATGCAAAGGTTAAAATACAATAACAAATTTAAAACAGAAGCTGACAAGCTGAAATGGGAGAATAAGACAGTCTTTTGTCTGGCACCAGAAAGAATACAATGTAAGTGCCAGGCAAGCCTCTCTGGGAAGCACATTTCCCAATCGGGGTGCCACAATAGAAAAGGCCATTTTTCATGAAAACCTACTCCCAATGTACTTGCCAAAAGAGCTACATTGGTGTCAAAATGTGTAAAATTCAGTCATTATATTTACAGAGCACAAATAGGATCCTACTGAGGTTTGCTGATGGACCCTGTGATGCTTCTGGGGGAGGTGTCTGCTTTTATCCCTCTTCTTCTGGAAGAAAAAGCTAAACAAATAATCAATCAATCAATCAATCAATCTACCTCCCAGACTCTTTCACTTGGGTGAAGAAGCCATCCTGTATCACAGTCTCTCACCAGGCTCCTCCAAGGCCAAGTCCACTGCCTGCTTCCAGAAGCTGTCATGCCCCACATGGCACTAGTTGCACTCCCTCTGCTTGGGGTTAATCCAGATAATGAAACAGGCATAGTAGGTCTTGTATGAGTTGGGGGCAAGAAGCCCACTGTAGGTAGGGTCTTTGGCCCAGATATCCACACCTCCATGTCTATTTGCTTCCTGGTCAGTGTCACCTGCCTGTCAAGGATGCACACATGCTGATTTCTAGAAAAGAGGGTTTTCCTCTGGCCTTGTTATGTGCCAGTGATTGCATGGTTATACTGTGTAAGTCATACCTATTGATTTATACATCAGTGCTTTTGTTATCAATTCTAGGTCAATTCTGAAAGATATTGATAGGTGCGACAGTCTACCTATGCTCAAGGGCACCCGTTCTTACAACTACTTGGTCAGCTGGAGATGCAGAATCCCGAGAGAACACAGTTCTATTCTTGTCTACAGAAAAAAGTCAACACTCCCAGCTTCCTTCCCTGAGCCAAGCTGTCTGAACCTACGTAAGAGGGCTGAGCGTGGCCTGCCCTGGCGGCCGCTGGGAGAAGTGCACCACGGGGTGTGCGAGCGGGGAAACGGCGTTCGAAAATGAAAGTGGGGAGTTCGCCAACTGCGGAAGTGGATTTTCTCCTGCGGAGTTCGGGTGGCAGGTAAGAAGAGGGGTGCGAATCGCTGGGAGATTTCTCCATAACTCGACAGGGGTTCACCCTCCTTTTTTTCCCCTTTAACGTTAGATGAATGGATCTATGGACTCCTCCTCGCTGGTTCCCCCGCTCATAACTAGCATCTTCCCGTTAGCACGTACTGAAGGATTGCAAGAGGGGCGGGAAAAGAGAAAGAAGTTGGCCTTTTGCCATGTTGGAACCAGCACGACTTAGTTCCAAGTATGGAAATATGGTTGGCAGCTGAAAGAGAAAATGAATTCAAAGAAAGCATTGCATTCCAGAAAAAATCGCCTCTCGCTGCCCCCCCCCCCGCAAAATCTGGAAAATACTGCAATCACGATGCAGGTTTTGTCGGTCGTTTTACGTCTTGGGCTGCAACTCGATGCATGGTGGGATTGTTCTAAGCAAACCGGCCAGAATTGGGCTGTGTAACTCGTGGTTTCTTTTAAAAGAACCGATTGGATCATGTTATGCCAAGCTGTTCGCGATTTATAAAGTACACAATCAGGGCTCTCCAGTGCCAATTGCTAATAGCAGAAGACCGCGGGTGTCAACTGTAAAGAAAGAACTGTTGTGTTCAATGGGACTTACTCTCGAGTAAGCCGTATGCTGTGTACCGGGTGGACAACCCTTTTTTTCCTGCAAAGGCCACATTTGTATACTGCCCAGTAGCCAAACTTCTCTCGGCAGTTCACAACAGTTTAAAAAAAATATAAAATACCACAACATGATAAAGTATAAAACATTTAAAAGCCAAATGCTACAATATAAAAGATGTTAAATATAACCCCCCTTCTTCCTCACATCCCCATTGGACTGCCATGGAAATTAGATTTCTCTTCTAGAAGTTAGAACTGAATACTTTTGATTGTTGTCCTTCTATGTTGTCCTTCTTCAGGGAGTCTTGCCTTCTCATGGATGCCCAAAGTATGACAGCCTCAGTTTTGTCATTTATACTTACTTCTAGGGAAAACTGTGGCTTGATTTGATCTAGAATTCACTTGTTTGTCTTTCACTGGTCCAGGGTAGTTGCAAAGCTTTTCTCCAGCATCATGTGCATCCATTTTCATCTTGTCAGCCTTTAGCCTTGTCTAGCTTTCACAGCCATGCATAGTTTCAGGGAATACAAGAATGTGGATGATCTTGGCCTTGGTCTTGACGGAAGCCTCAATGGGAGCTGTGACACAGGATAACTGAGTTCAGTCAGGAAAGACCCCTTTCACCTTGAACCTCAGCAGTTTTACTGAAAGATCACTCAGGACCCCTGCAGTTACTTACTTACTTACTTATTTATTTATTTAGCACTTATATGCAGCCCCATTCACCAGAGCCTCGGAGCGGCTTACAACTTATGACAGCATGCTACCAGGTAGTGACTCTCACCGCCAACTACAAAACCACAGCCCATGTACAGACGCTTTTATAACCTGCTTGTCACATGCATGATTACAGAGTGTTAAGTTTCCAGATAATGTTAGTACAATCTCATCCTGATGTCTTTAGGCATGACGTAATGTTCTAAACCAACCAGAAATACTGGTAACAATAGTATGGAAAACATTACTGATTGCTTTATTGATGTGTCAGTTCAGTAGAATTATTTGCAGTTTGGATCCTGCTTAAACATGCAAATGTGTCTGATGGAGGAGCCATTCAGGAAATCTGGTTCGACAACCACACTGTGCAAGCACCTGCCTCTGTGGGAACAGATGCTTAGGTGGGTCCATTCAGAATCAAACAGATACCATTATTTCAGTTTTTCTGCAGCTGATGAGAACACATGTATCTCCTCACAGATAGCGTTAGCCTCCAGTAGCTTCTCAGTCCAGTTAATAATTCCATCTTCTTAAAGTAATAGTGGCACTAAACAGTAGCCTGGCTAGAATGCTGGTGCTTTCTGAGAAAGGGGTGCAGCTATTTTTATAACACAAAGGCACATATAAGCAACCTTTTTCTGCCAGAATTTATCTGAATTTTCCTAACAGTTTACAGTGAAAGGACCTTTCACTTGATGTTTGTTTGTTTTCAGTTCCTTTATTGCTGCCTTTCCCAGTTTCAATCTTACATGAATTTCTTTTAGAGCTCCCTGAAAATTAGTTGAAGGGCCACATGTGATTGAGGAGGGAGACACCGTTGCCCATCTCTGCTATGCCATGTATAGCAGGGGTGGGAAATGAAGCTGCAAGGGGCTGGATTGTTTTCCAGCTCACCTCTAGAAGGTGGCTGGTGTCAGTGGTCAAACCCTTTCCTGAAGTCCAGCCATCTGGTCTCACTGGGGCCTTCTTCATGCAGAGAAGGTCACAAAGGGTGCTTGGAAAAGACAACTCCAAGGGGCCAGTTCTCAGGTATACCAGATTTAAACCTAAGGCTAAAGTTCTGTATATAGTTACTTGGAAATGAGCTTCAGGAACACTGTAGTGACTTATTCTGAGTATACATGAGGCAAAGACTGACTTCCTGCAGACCACCACAGTGGTAGAGGTGCAGCACAGTGAATCTGTGGTAGCGATGCAGCTCAAAACTGGATTTCCAAACTTTGGACCACCCCTCTGGCCACTGGCTTTTGCTGGGGCTTGGCATGTGGAAAGGGATTTGTACCAAGCATTCCTTTAGGACTGAAGATGTGACTTTGTCTGCATCAGCAAGGTGGAGATTATCTTTAAAACTTGCTCATGAAAATAGGCTGGTTGGGTTTTTACTCTTTGGGTCCTATCTCATGTGACTAATAATTTTACCCCTCCTTTCTCTACAGACCCAGGCACCATGACACTGCCCCCTGCTTTGTGGCAGATTGCCTTCCTGCTCCTCTGTGATGCTGTCCTGCTCACCTTGCTGGATGTGCGGTGGGTCTCCCTGACTCACCTGGGGGTCCCAGATGCTTGGCTGGAGGCAGCTTTGCGCTTGCTGGCTTTCTGGGGGGCCCAGTGGCTGCTGTCTCTGGCTTGGCCCCCCCGGATCCCCCTTGCAGCAGTGGCCACTGTGAGTCTGCTGACCCCCTTCTATCTTACAGTGGGGCATTGCTTTGGAGACCCCCCTGTGCTGCTTTCTTCAGCCCCTTGGTCCTGGCTGATCCTAGGCTATGGGGCAGTGGGTCTAGCCCTCTTCATCTGGAAAGTCCTGGGACAAGGGAGCAGCAGGGAGGCAGCCAAGGGAAAAGACAAGGCCACCCTCTGGAAGCTGGTGAGGCTCTCTCTTCCAGATGTGTCATACCTCAGTGGTGCCTTTGTGTTTCTCATCATGGCTGTGATTGGTGAGTAGGGTTCATGGGTGTATTTATGTGTTTATAAAATATATATCCATTTTTCCTTCCAAAAATTACTCAATTTTATTTTTAATTTTTATTTTCTTAACATATACAAATACATAGAAAAATAGAAAATAGAAAAAAACTAGTATGAACAGAACAAACTAAAGTGAACAAGACAAACAGAATCAATAAGATTGCCAAAGGAATTTTAAACAGATACAACCTATATTATAACACCCAAACTGACTCTATATCCCCACGCTTTATGAGAGTTTACTGAAAAGAAATCATTATTCTATACATCAACAGATTCTGTGTTCCCTTTTATTTTCCTAACTCCCCTGAAGTGTGAAATGTTAGGACTGTTCAAAGATGTGATGAACCTTTGGGTCAATCTCCCCAACTTCATGTGATGGGATCTAAGCTAGCACTGACTGACTAAGAAAATGATCTTGGTATTGTGGTCAACACTTCAGTGAAAATGTTGATCCAATGTACAGTTGCTATGGAAAAGGCAAATTTTGTATACTTAGGACTTATATAAACAGGTATAATTAGAAAAGGAATTTCCAATGAAATTATAGTGTGACATGCTTAGAATACTGTGCACAGTTCTTTCAACCACCCCTCAAAAAGGATATTTTAGAATTGGAAAAAATACAGAAAAGGGCAATTAAAATGGTCCAGGGGTTGAAAGGTTACAACAGCTAGGATTGTTTAGTTTAAATGCAAGCATGGGGAGAAGTGACCAAGGCATACAAAAGTTTCCCTGCCCTTCACAGCCATTTTGTCCCTTGAAGCTCACCCTTTTCTGCTTAGTCTTGAATCTACACCCTTGAAGACAGAAGGATGGTGAAATGCTTTAAACAAAGAAGAACATAAGCACAATCAGTACTGAATGAAACTGGGCATTATTATTCTCAGAATAATGAGTGAGGCCAGATCCATGTGACATCTCCACTTGCTGTGTGGTCCTAATGTAACAACTGCAATTTTTGCAATTATTTATATCAGTAAGGTAAAAATGGTATCAACAACTGTTTGCTTCTTTAAAAAAACAGTTTAAAACATACAAATTTATACATATGCCTAATTTTTTTCAAGAATTGTATTTTGCATGTGAGTGTGAGTGCCGTCTGTTCCTGACATCACTAGTACAAGCCAATTGGGTGTTTTTCCTGGTCTGCTAAGTCTCCTTTCAAATGTAGCCACTCTAAAAAACTGCTGAGTATGTTTCTTCAGAGATTTCTGCCAGACAGAGAAGTACATTTGGAGTAGACATTGTGAGAGCACTCACAGATTGTCCCCACAGATCTTAACATATTGCCTCTGTCTTCTCTTACTGCCTCTCTGCAGGTGAAACATTCATCCCCTATTACACAGGGTACATGATCGACATCCTGGGCAAGAAATATGACTCAGAGGACTTCTCCTTGGCCATCTTCCTTGTGTGTTTGGTGTCACTTGGCAGGTGAGAGGATTTTTGCAACCCCTCTGCACTCATATTCAGAGAAGCACGGCCCATAAGAGATGAGAATGTGTGTGATGCCCTGAAGTTCCCAAGCAACTGGTGCATATAGGCATAATCCTTCTTGCGCTGGTAGTAGTATATAGCCATGGGGCTTACTAGACACCAAGAGTATTTTTTCCTCAAGGAATTGGTCCAGTCTCTCTAAAGCCACCCAAAGTTATAGCAATCACTGTCTTGTGGAAGGGAGTTCCACTATTTAACTATATATTTAACTTCACTATTTATCCCCTACAAGGGGATTTCCAGATCCAATGTCCACTCATATCAGTAGTGCAGCAGCACAACACAGATGCCAGATATTCACCTGGCCAGTTGATACAGAGGATGCCTGGGTAGGCCTCAGTTCTATTTCCACCTCCATCATTTATTTATTTATTTGGGGTATTTTTAGGCTGTCCAATCACACTGAGTCTCTGGACGGCTCACATCATGCCTGGTGTTCCAGCTGAGAATGCCTGCTGCTTATGTCCCAAAGCTGACACTTGGCTTTGTGGAGCTCATGAGACCAAAATGAGGTACTTTAAGTCTGGTCTTAAATTGGCAGACTTTTAAAATTCTTGAAGGACACTTTTTTTTCCTGGCATTGATTTCTGCTGTTCTGATCTAGTCCTGAAGCACAAACCAGAAGCAGTCCAGGGAGCTCTCTGGGGGTTTGTTCCTTCTGTTATAGATCTGAATTGCCACAAAGGTCTACACTGGTAAGGGTGCTCTGTATGAACCCCATGAAGAGCCTTGTGTGACATATATAGCCTGTGGGAACAGTCTGTCCCTCCTCCTTCTGTTCCAGCTCCTTGTCTGTCGGCTGCCGTGAGGGCCTCTTCACCTTTGCCATCTCCAGGGCAGTCAACCGGACACGTGGCCTGCTCTTCTCTTCTCTGGTGAGGCAGGACATGGCCTTCTTCCAGGAGGTGAAAATTGGTGAGGACCTGAAAAACAGACCCAGCCTTGTCTCTCAATCCAGCCTTATTTTCTATGGCACATGCATGGTAGAAAGCATTTCACAAGGGCGAGCAGAAGAGTCATTGTTGCAACAGCCCTCTCATGATGGGCAGTGAATCCCCCCTTTTTTCATGTCGGAAGATGAATGTTCCACACCAGGGGTCCTCAGACTTTTCCACCGGGGGGCCGGTTGAAAGCTGCCAGTGCTGGGCGCGGGCCGGAAAGGTGGTGCTGGCATTGTGCGGGGGCGGCGCATGCGGGTGCACGTGCGGAGGCGCAGCGAGGCAGAGGCGGCACGTGCAGGGAGGCGGGTGCACGAGGCAGTGGCTTGCTCACTTGGAGATGGTTTCCTCGGAGCGAGCAAACCGCTGCCTCCCCGTGTGCGGGGTGAGGTGGGTGGCGGTGCGCGCCTGAGCAGCAGGTCCAGATGGGCATGGCGGGCTGGATCTGGCTCTCGGGCCGTAGTGTGAGGACCCACGTTCCACACACACAACCGCTGAGCTATAATCCCTCCTTCCAGGGTAGGCCTGTCTTTCCCTGTGATGCACACACCTGCAACACCAGAAGTCCTGCCTTTCCTTCTTTGTCATTGGTCAGTCCGGCTCATCAGTTAGTTCTTTTGCCCTTCCTTCCTTCCTTCCGTCCTTCCTTCCTTCCTTCCTTCCTTCCTTCCTTCCTTCCTTCCTGTTCTATACTACCTGATAGTGAAGCCTCTTTGGGTGGTTTACAACAGTTCCTAACAGGACCATAATGCAATAAAAACACCATAATTTTTTCCATAATACAATATTTATAAAATAGATATTTTTTTAAAGAGCAGTTAACAGCTTCATGGTATTTAATACAGAGTAGACCTGTTAAGAGCACCAGATGGAGATACCCTCATCAGGCCATTAAATAACTTTAGACATCTTTAAATGCCTCAGCACAGAAGGCTGTCTTAACATGGCACCAAAAGGGGGACAAAGTTGACACCAAGCAGGCTTTAATGGGGAGATCATTTGACAGTCAAGGGGCTATTGCCAAGAATGACCCCCCCCCCTTGTTGCCTGTTTCTGAGCCTCCCTTGGAAGTGGCACTCAAGTATGAGGCCTCAGGCGTTGATTGTAATGGCCAGGTAGACTGCAGTTAAGAGAGGTGTGCATTCAAGCAATGTGGTCGCAAGCTGTGTAGAGCTTTATAGGTTAAACGCAGGCCCTTGGAACAAGCTCTCAGGCACATAAGCAATCAGTGTAAGTGGGCAAGAATTGGTGTTTTGGGTTCAGACCTTCAGGACCTGGTAATTAATTTGGCTGCTGCATTTTGTACAACCTGGAGCAGGTAGAAGGTACTCTGTGCCACAGAGGCATCCTGAGCCTCAAGGGGCAAAACACTGATTAGATTTCCTAATTCCACTTACCTCACAGGGGACTTGACTTCCCGCCTCTCCAAAGACACGGCCATGATGAGCAAGTCAGTGCCTTTCAACATCAACCTCTTTCTGCGCAGCCTGGCCAAGTCTGTTGGGCTGTATGGATTCATGTTCGGGCTGTCATGGCGCCTGACGCTGCTGATGCTCATTGAGACACCAATCATGCTGGCAGTCCAGAAGGTCTATGATGCCCGTCACCAGGTACCTGGTCCTTTGCGTATGGCTGGCTAGGCAGAGAGTAAATGTGTGAACAGGATGGAGTGGAGTTTGGCACGGTGGAAATCCACCCTGCTAGGCACACCTTGCACCAAATGACAAATTTACAGGTACATTTTGTGCCAAACTTACCTGAATTCCGGAGAGTATGTCTCTACTTGCACAATAAGTCTATGAACATAACTTGATCAAACAGGGAACTCCCTGCCCCAGGGAGCTTACAATCTGTCCATCAGAGAGAAGAGGTGCAGAGAAGAAGCCCCAGCTGTGACAGCAATTGCACGTGGTTTTCAGTTTCTGGGAGTTGGGGAAGGGAATTGAGACAGGAGGTTTCCTGAAATGGCATCTGCCTGCAAACCACCTGCATGCAGATGGTTCTCTGTGCGTGTGCTTCCTAGATTCTGTTTTTGACGGTGGTCGATTTGGAGGCCTTTCTCTAGGCCTCTTGCCAAATAAAGCAGACATATATTTCCTAGGAAATGAAATGATAACATTTTATTATTATTATTATTATTATTATTATTA